>NC_083424.1:59146433-59457266 GCF_020745735.1 Hemiscyllium ocellatum | reverse complement strand
AGCAAGATCCCAGCCCCGGGGGGGGGGCGCACAGCAAGATCCCAGCCCGGGGGGGGGCACAGCAAGATCCCAGACCGGGGGGGGGGGCACAGCAAGATCCCAGCCCCCAGCCCCGGGGGCCGCACAGCAAGATCCCAGCCCCAGCCCCGGGGGGGCACAGCAAGATCCCAGACCGGGGGGGGGCGCACAGCAAGATCCCAGCCCGGGGGGGGGGGGGCGCACAGCAAGATCCCAGACCCGGGGGCCGCACAGCAAGATCCCAGACCCAGCCCCCGGCGGGGGGCACAGCAAGATCCCAGACCCCAGTCCCGGGGGGCCGCACAGCAAGATCCCAGACCCGGGGGGCGCACAGCAAGATCCCAGTCCCGTGGGGCCGCACAGCAAGATCCCAGACCCGGGGCCGCACAGCAAGATCCCAGCCCCCAGCCCTGGGGCCGCACAGCAAGATCCCAGACCCCAGTCCCGGGGGCGCACAGCAAGATCCCAGTCCCGGGGGGCGCACAGCAAGATCCCAGTCCCGGGGCCGCACAGCAAGATCCCAGACCCAGCCCGGGCCGCACAGCAAGATCCCAGTCCCGGGGCCGCACAGCAAGATCCCAGACCCCAGTCCCGGGGGCCGCACAGCAAGATCCCAGACCCAGCCCGGGCCGCACAGCAAGATCCCAGATCCCAGTCCCGGGGCCGCACAGCAAGATCCCAGACCCCAGTCCCGGGGGCCGCACAGCAAGATCCCAGACCCAGCCCGGGGCCGCACAGCAAGATCCCAGACCCAGCCCGGGGCCGCACAGCAAGATCCCAGACCCCAGTCCCGGGGGCCGCACAGCAAGATCCCAGTCCCGGGGGCCGCACAGCAAGATCCCAGACCCAGCCCGGGGCCGCACAGCAAGATCCCAGCCCCGGGGGGGGCCGCACAGCAAGATCCCAGTCCCGGGGCCGCACAGCAAGAACCCAGCCCCCAGCCCCGGGGGCCGCACAGCAAGATCCCAGCCCCGGGGGGCCGCACAGCAAGATCCCAGTCCCCAGCCCCGGGGGGGCCCGCACAGCAAGATCCCAGTCCCGGGGGGGGCGCACAGCAAGATCCCAGTCCCGGGGGGGCGCACAGCAGGACTCCGAGCCCTCTGTTATTCACAGGAACCTGGCAAATAAGTCAAAGGACTTTCGAAAGTTTAAATAGACTGTGCTATGTCCCAAACACTATAAACCCAGTACAGAAGTAGTTTAGAGAGGTCATCTGCTTATAATTTATCAATCCTTGTCAGTTTTTGAGGCCCTGGCACATACATTTTGCCTGGAGACGTGTTCTGATCTGGATATTGAGGTTAGTTTGGGACTGTGTCAGTCTGTGTATTGATGGCTGGCTGTGGATGTTGGATGAATGTTTTGGTGATGAGGGCTTACGCAGTAAGGAAGGTCATGTTTAGTTATGTGGGGACAGACACAGAGAATCCTCTCATACATGGACTTTCCAACTTTTGCACTGTTTGAGTGAACCTCAAAACCGACTCATCAATCCACACAAGGTCAAACTAAATGCATTGTGAATAGTTAATTTACCTGAGTTCCAGGCTAAGTGCAGACTGGAGGGGAGGGATCTTATAAACCTATGTACAAGGACCCTGCCCAGTTTAAGTCCTTCTTCAGGTTGACTGTTGGTCAGAGAGTCTGGATTTGTTTCAGGAAAGTCAAACAGAAGTGCCTTTTATAAGAGGTTTTTGTGGGTGATTACATTCAATGATTAAATTGGTATGGCGGTAATAAACAATGGGAATCATTTCAATATGTTCAACAGAAATACATTCATTCATAAACAAAACATCTGCCAGAAAGATCTATCTGTGGTTTACAAACTCAGTTAAGGATAGTATTCAGTTCAGAAAAGAGGTTGAAAATGTTGTAATAAATAGTGGAAAGCCCAAGGATTGAGAATGGTTTAGAAACCATTGGGAGTGGGGAAGATATATTGAGAAAAAACTTATCTGAAATTTTAAAAGAGATCAGAAGAGTTTTTAAAAACAATTATACAAATAGAAAACAGCTGAGTTAAACATTCCTTTCTCCAAAGCTGACCCTGGTGGGAAGATCATGAGGAATAAGGACACGGCAGAGACAATACATAAGAACAAAGAGGAGGCCATTCAGCCCCTCAAGCTTGATACAATCATAGCTGATCTCATCTCAGTCTCAACTCCACATTGCTGCCTACACTCCACAACCCAAAATCTGTTTCCTCTTTAGATTTACTCAATGTCCCAGCATCCTCCACATCCCACAGATTCACCAGCCTTCGAGAGAAGTAGACTCATTAAAGATGTACAGCACAGAAACAGACCCTTCGGTCCAACTGATCCATGCCAAGCAGATATCCTAACCGAATGTAGTTCCATTTGCTAGCACCCGGCCCGTATCCCTCCAAACCCTTCCTATTCATACACCCATCCAGATGCCTCTTGAATGTTGTAATTGTACCAGCCTCCACCACATCCTCTGGCAGCTCATTCCATACACGTACCACTCTCTGTGTGAAAATATTGCCCCTTAGGTCTCTTTTACTCTTTCCCCTCTCACCCCTAAACCTATGCCCTCTAGTTCTGGACTCTCCCCCCCCAGAGAAAAGACTTCCTTTATTTATCCTATCCATGCCCCTCATGATTTTATAAACCCCTATAAGGTCACCCCTCAGCCTCCGACGCTCCAGGGAAAACAGCCCCACCCTGTTCAGCCTCTCCCTGTAGCTCAAATCCTCCAACCCTGGCAACATCCTTGTAAATCTTTTCTAAACCCTTTCAAGTTTCACAACAGTCTTCCGAGAGGAAGGAGACCAACGTTCCAAAAGTGACCTAACCAATGTCCTGTACAGCTGCAACATGATCTCCCAACTCCTGTACTCAATACTCTGACCAATAAAGGAAAGCATACCATACTCCTTCTTCACTATCCTATCTCCCTGCGACTTTACTTTCAAGGAACTATGAACCTGCACTCCAAGGTCCCTTTGTTCAGCAACACTCCCCAGGACCTTACCATTAAGTGTATATGTCCTGCTAAGATTTGCTTTCCCAAAATGCAGCACCTCACATTTATCTAAATTAAACTCCATTTGCCACTCCTCAGCCCATTGGTCCATCTGATCCAGATCCTGTTGTAATCTGAGGTAACCTTCTTTGCTGTCCACTACACCTCCAATTTTGGTGTCATCTGAAAACTTACTAACTGTACCTCTTATGCTCGCATCCAAATCATTTGTATAAATGACAAAAAGTAGAGGACCCAGCACCGATCTTATGACACGCCACTGGTCACAGGCCTCCAGTCTGAAAAACAGCCCTCCACCACCACACTTTGTGTTCTCCCTTTGAGCCAGTTCTGTATCCAATGTATTCCATGAGATCTAACCTTGCTAATCAGTCTCCCATGGGGAACCTTGTTGAATGCCTTACTGAAGTTCATATAGATTACGTCCACCGCTCTGCCCTCATCAATCCTCTTTGTTACTTCTACAAAAAAACTTAATCAAGTTAGCGATACACAATTCCCCGTGCACAAAGCCGTGATGACTATCCCCAATCAGTCCTTACAAATACATAAATTCCATATACCTTGTCCCTCAGGATTCCCTCCAACAACTTGCCCACCACAGATGTCAGGCTCACTGGTCTATAGTTCCCTGGCTTTTCCTTATCATCTTTCTTAAATTGTGGCACCACGTTAGCCAACCTCCAGTCTTTTGGCAGTAATTTCCTCATATCTCTGTTTTAAAATTGCTACCCTTATCCTAAAACAATGATCTCTCATTCTAGATTGTCCCACAGAAGGAAATATCCCTTCTATCTCGAATTTGCAAATCCCTTTTATAAATCATATATACTTCAATTAGATCTCCTCTCATTCTTCTAAACTCCTATGAGTATAATCCAAAACTGCTCAATCTCTCCTCATAAGACAAATCCCTCATCTCTGGAATCAATCTATTGAACCTCCTCTGAACTGCCTCCCTCCTTAAATAAGGGGAGCAAAACTATACACTTCTGGTGTGGTTTCACTGATGCCTAGTACAGTTGCAGCAATGCTTCCCATTGAACAATTATTGTCTGTTTTCATAATAGCAGATATAAATTACATACCCCATTGGTTACACTCCGGTTCTGATAATAGTCGTGAGGGAAATACCATCTAATCTAATCTAGTTGGCCATTTTAAATAATATCAGCAGAGACTTGCAGGAGTAAGATAACAGATTAAAGGCTTACAAGTAAGTCTGACATCAGTTGTCAGAAAAAAAATCTTAGAACAGATTTATTCCGGAACGGATAATATACTTTGAAAGCCATTGGACAACATCATTGTAGCTTGAAGAAAGACAATTCCTACTTGACAAGCTTACTAGAGTTTTTGAGGGAGCAACCAGTAAGTTAAATAAAATAAACCTGATCTAGTTTATGTAAACTTCCAAAAGGAATCGATAAGGTGCCACAGAAAAATCTAACAAGAAACATATCAATTCCTGGAGCTGGGGACAATATCTTAGCATGGCTAGTCTTGGTTAGTGGACAGGAAGCAAAGAGTAAGCTTAAATGAGGCATTTTCAAGTTATCAGTCTTTGATTTGATTTGATTTGTTCTTGTCACATGTGCTTAAATACAATGAAAAGTTTTGTTTTGTGAACAGTAACATGGAAACACATAAAAAATCATGGGGTGGTTGAACAGAGCGAGGGATACAAAGTTACAGCTGCAAAGAAGGTGCACAAAAAAGCCAGATCAATAATCGATTTGAAATTAGGGAGTTTCTATCCAGCAGTGTAATAACAATAGGGAAGAAGCAGTTCTTCAACCTGATGGTACATACGTAGCTTTTGTATCTTCTGCCTGACGGATGAGGTTGGAAGAGATTATAACTAAGGTGGGGAGGGGTATTTGCCTCTGCAGCAACAGGAATTGTAGATGGAGTCAATAGTTGCGAGGTTGGCTTGGTCTGGGCTGTGTTCACAACTTTCTGTAGTTTCTTATGCTCTTGGGTAGAGCAGTTGCTGTACCGAGTGTCATGAGATCATTCCTGGGGCCTCAGCTAATTACAATCTACATTAGTAACTTGGATAAAGAGACTGAGAATAATGCATCTAAACTTGCTGACGAGACAATGCTAGATGGGAAATGTGAGATGTGAGGACGATAAATAAAAACTGCGCAGGAATATAGAGCGTTATGTGAGTAATCAGCAAGCCAGCAGACACTGTGGATATGTGAGACTATCCACTTTGGTTGTAAGAATAGAAAATGTAAAACTCTGAAAAGTTTCAGAGGGACTTGTAGATTCACACAGGAAGTCCTTATTTTAAATAACATTCAGCTAATGCAAGCAATGAAGACACATTTCATGTTTTTTTTGCATTGGATTGAAGGACAAGAATAAAGACTGTTTGCTACAATTGTACAGTTGAGATCAAAGTTTGCAGAATACTTTGTCAGGCAGGATACATGTGCCTTGAAGACGATACACTGAGAGATTGAGCAAATTTGGCTCATATTCTCTGCGGTTTTGAAGACTAATAAGTGATCTCATTGAAATATGCACAATGCTAAAGGAGCTTAACAAGAAATCTAGAACATGATCTCCAGATAAGGACTTTTAGAATACTGCATACGATTCTGTTTTCCCTACTCGAGGAAGGATGCCATTAAACTGGAAAGGTTGCAGAAAAGATGGCCAAGGATGTTGCTGGGACTGGAGCATCGGATGCTGAGGGGTATCCGTATAGAGGTTTATAAAATCATAAGGGCATAGATAAGGTGAAAAGCAAAGGTCTTTTCCCCAGGATAAGGGACACCAAAACTAGAGGGCGTAGGTTTAAGGTGAGAGGGGAAAGAATTAAAAAGAATCGGAAGGCAACTTCTTTGCAAAGAGGATGGTGCACATGTGGAATGAGCTACCAGAGGAAATGGTATGGGTGGGTACAACATTTGAAAGACAGTTGGGCAGCTACATGAATAGGAAAGGCGTGGAGGGCCAAATACAGGCAAAAACCTGGTCAGCATGGATCAGTTAGACCAGAAGGTCTGTTTCCATGCTGTCAGACTCTATGACTCTAAGTACTGAAGTATTTTGGGCTAAGCTAAGGAGAAAGATTTTCACTCAAAGGATTGTGAATTGAATAGTGGTGTCAGGTGTGACATCCACAGAAATCGAGCTTTCGTTAGATTGAAAGTTGAGAAGCTGAGAAATAAATGTTTGTGCACCTACTCTTAAATGAAACAGAAAGTTACAATGCATTGGAATATTCTAAAATGTGAGGAATAGATAGTTTAACAGAAAGGATAGGAGCATTGGTGGCAGGAGTTGTATAGTAGACTTTTGCAATGGAAATTGAGTGTGTTGTTGTTAAGTTTTCTAAATAGGTTCTAAAAAGACCTTGACTCCTCAGAGTTGTGGATGTTCCATTGTTGATAAGTCAAACAGATCTTTGGTCCCACAAGGTACATGGGACGTGGGGATGGGTGGGAGAATGGAGTTGATGTGGCAGATCAGCAGTGATCATGCTGGATAATGGAACAAACTCAGGAGGTGGTATAATCCTCTGCTGCTCCCTTTTCTCATGTTCCTGAGTAGTTAGTTTGGCCATTTAGGTGATGACAATTGAATATTAAAATGTTGTGCCAAACACATCAGTTGCCATCTAAACATAGTAATCAATTAAAATCCAAATGAAGCTCAGGTCATCTCGTATATTGCTTGTTTAAGGGTGAAGCCATGCCCTGATATCTCATTGGCATTTTTAATATACCTCATTGTAATGCTAGCAGAAGAAGAAATCTGGAAATGCTATGTGACATCTGAGGAGAGAAATATTGCCTCAACCCAGCAATAATATGATTCTGTGTCCCTTATCTCTAGAAATTTGGATTTAAGCTTGCAGTCATTATGAAACAGTATATTCATGGAAAGCCCATATGTCCTGCCCATTTGGAGAGGATGAGCTGTGTACCTGGTGTTAAGTCATGGCATATCGAAGCAAAAGATGTACTGACTGCTTGAGGAAATTTGGACAATTTATCAGCTCTTGCATAACTCTGTGTAAGTCTGTTAATGCTTCAAGGAATTAGTCGCTCTGCATTGAGAAGAAATCCCAGCCTTTGAAACCATAGTGATTCAGTTTTTTGTGCGAGGGGCTGACTATCAGGCCAAATATTGTCGCATTTTGTTTACAAATGCCTCCGTGCTGTATCTTTGTCGAGATCTGTGTATGATTTCAAACTGTGTAGTTGTCCTTACTTTCAGGTTTATTCTAAAGTTACATTGATGGATTTCCACTCCAATGTTGCAGCAGCAAGTTTCCAGCATGGAATGCTAACTTCCCTTTCCTGTTGAGCATTTTCTATTGTTTGTTGCAACTTTAGTCAGAGTAACCTGACTCAACTCTTTAGATGTACAGAGATTGAGAGAAAATATCAGAAGATTGAGGAAACTAGTTCTTGGGCTTTCAGTTCAATGATTGGTCAATATTTTCTGCATATATTTGTCACACCCAGTCTGGAAGTTTGGGGATGATTTCAGCGAGTTGCATAGCAATTGGAGCTAATGGGATCAAAGGGAATGGGGGAAAGCAGGAACAGGGGACTCAATTGGATGAACAGCCAAGATTGTATTGGATGGTGGTGTTGACTCAAAGGGTTGAATGGCCTACTGCTGCTCCTGTTTTCCATGTTAACATTTATAGCCAGAGAGAATATTCGAATGTTGTAGGTATAAATTTTCCTTCAGGTGAAAGGACTTTTAATTGAGATATTAACACTGTAGCATTCTCTATAAGGTGCTGCTTCACCTGCTGAGTGTTCCTAGAATATTCTGTTTTGAATTTCGATGTTGACAATACTGTGATGGTTTGTTTGATTCACTGTCATGAGTGTGGCAGTTATTAATATTGCACTCTCATTAAAGAAAGGATGTAGAAAAGTGGGATATCCTGTTTGAATTTTGAGCTACTTCCTGTGGACTTGGCTTGTAACCAGATTGGAACACTTTCCATCAGAACTCCCTGCAGCAGCAGAGAGGCTGTGTGATAACACATTATGTGGCCAAACACCAAAGGGATACTATGATCGTGGCTTTCAATGTGATATTTTTGTACACTACACACTGACAGCCACACTTGTCTGTACCCAATGAAAACATTCAGCCAGGATATGGGATTAATCAACTTTAATTATGCCATGTATTGAATGGCCAAAACAAAATCTGTAACCATTGTTATTCTCCTCCTTCCTTGGGTGAACGACCTCACAGGACACTGCAGTCGAGAATAAAGGAGTGAGAAGGAGCCAAGAACATTTCCAGCTGTATCTGTGTGCCTTCTCAGCTGGTTCTCCAATGGACACTCTTTGGACTCCTGTTCACTTCCGCGTTCTACTTTTGTCCTAACCCTTCTTATGGGCTTTCACTCTTACCTCTGTATTGGCTATCTCTGCTGTATTTCCACACTTCTGCTTTCCCTCTTTCACTCTCTCTCTCTCTCTCTCTCTCCCCCTCTACAATGCCATGAATTCACAGACAGTGCTATGAAAAGCTGACACCACCATCTCACTGATTTCTGTCAGTAAATTCTTTATAGCAGAATGAAGCCACATTTTCATGCAGCACTTTAATATCACGTGTATTATTTCAGAATATAAATTTAGTTGGGGCTCAATGATTATAAATTAATTTGAAGGGGTTCGTTCCACCAAAACAGTTTGTGATCACTGTTTCATGGGAACTTTATAAAGTCGTGTTTGAGTCAAGTAAGGAGATATTAGCATCGCCCACCAGTAACTTGGAGACAGAGTAAAGCTTTTAAGAAGCAGCTTTGAGAAAAATGAAGAGGTTTAGAGATCAGCAGTTGAAGACATGTTAATCAATAGCAGAACGATAAACTTGGGGATACACAGGACACCTGAACTAAGACAGCACAGATATTTAAGTGGCATGTAGGGATGGATCTTGGGAGAGACAAGCCCATGGACAGGTTTGAAAACAGGGATGAGAATTATAAGATTGAGATGTTATTTGACTGGATGTCAGTGTAGGCCAGGTAGTACTGGACCAACGGGTAAACTGAAGAAAGCAAGAACACAGAAATAGATAAAGGAGTAGACCATAGTGCCCACCAAACCTGCTTCATCATTCAGTACCATCATGGCTGACCTGCCTGCTCCCTGTATACAGATATCCCTTGATTTTCTGAGAGACCCTCTCTTGAGAGCCTCTAAGAATCTTCAAGGGTGAAATATCTTCGTCCAAACTGATTGTATCCCTACCCCCTCCTGATGCTAGAATCTCTGTGACTACCTGAGTCTCTTCAGTGAGACATGGTTATGTTTTTAATGAGATTCCTCTCATGGTTTTAATTTCTAGAGGGTATAGACTCAATTTATTCATCCAGTTACAACAGAACAGTTCCCAGCAACCAGCAAGGGAACCTTGAATACCTATCCTTGGTATGTAGACCACGGTGCAGATAGTATTCCAAGTGTGCTCCAACCAACCAATCTACTTTGCAATCAAGGTCAAAGTGCCTTCCCCCTTCCTATTCAAACTAGTGTTCTTTGTAAGAGTACTTAAAATCAGCCTGTAATCAACATTTACAAGTTTCACACCTTTTCTAAAAAGAAACTTCTGCTTTTCCAAAGTGAATAACGACATACGTTTTCACATTATGCTCCAACCGCACTCCCCTGTTACTGACTGAACCTGTCCTCATCTCTTTGTGTCCTCTTTGGAACTTGCATTCCCTCCACATTTTGTAACATCAAGGTCAGGGCTGCAAGTTCAGAATTGATGAGCTGGCCAGGAGTACACTGGAACAGTCTAAGGCAAGAGTGAAGGCTTCTGCAGCAGATGAGCTGACATAAGGGCGGAGTCAAGGTGACATTAATGGGGGGGGGCAGTGGAGTGGGAATAGATAAGGTTTAATGACGGCACAAACATGTAATCTAAGTGAAGTATGACACAGGTTGTGAACAGTTTAAAGGAGAGGGAGGGGTATTTCCTGAGGACAGGGAGCACTCCCACCATTATGGGTTGCAACAGTTCATGAAAAAAACTCGCCTCTTATCGAACAGTAAAGATTAGGAGGATATTTAGTAGAGCTGATGAATAGTTTTGACAGTTTATCTTGAGAGAAACTTTCCTTTTGGCTGAAGAGTTGACAAACAAAGAATACCTATTAGCAACACAAACAAAAGTGGGCATGAGGAAATGTTTCCCCACAGTGAGTCGTGGTGATCTGGAATATGCTGCCTCACAACAAAGCTAATAGAATAGATGTCAAAATAGAATTCAATAAAGTAACCTGATGGGGAAAGACCTGTAGGCCTGTGCAGAAAATCAAGGAGACGAACATTAATTGAATAGCTCTTTTCCAAGTTCCAAGCCTGACACAATGCGCCAAATGGCCTCTTTGTGCTGAATAATTCTATGATATGTTTATGCTTTTCACACTTGACAAGGATGTTATGGGGAACACTTCTACCCTTCTTTAAATGAGCACCTTTGGATCTTAAGGATCAGCGCCTGAAACGTAGACTGGGAGCAGGCATCCACCTTGAAGATGGGGGTCTGTGTAGAGCCATTTCTCTACTCTGCGCTGTTGGCAATGCTGCCCATGATATATTAATGGTCGGGTGGCATGTGTGATCCAGAGTTGGTTCCACAGGCTTCTGAAGCAACTCCAAGGTGAAAGCATTCATGAGCAGTTGCTGTGGTGAGGAGGTTCAAAGCTGTGCTTCGATTTTGAGGGACATTAACCTAGATGACCCCCTACCTCTCACCCTGTCAACTCCTATCCACCCTCCCATAATCTCCTGATCTTTCCATGCCAACTCATCCAGGTCCAACACGTGTCACTCGAATAATGTTTGAAAATATTTTGAGATACCATACAATTGTCAAAGTAAACAGTCATTCAAAAACCACTTCATTAGATTAGATTACTTACAGTGTGGAAACAGGCCCTTCGGCCCAACAAGTCCACACCGACCCGCCGAAGCGCAACCCACCCATACCCCTACATTTACCCCTTACCTAAGACTATGGGCAATTTAGCATGGCCAATTCACCTGACCCGCACATCTTTGTGACTGTGGGAGGAAACCGGAGCACCCGGAGGAAACCCACGCAGACACGGGGAGAATGTGCAAACTCCACACAGTCAGTCGCCTGAGTCGGGAATTGAACCCGGGTCTCAGTCGCTGTGAGGCAGCAGTGCTAACCACTGTGCCACCGTGCCACCTCTCGAAATAGCAATTTCAAAATAAATACATTCACAGTTCCCTTTAAAACTTTATCATTAGAATCTGCTGGGCTGAATCCATAACTAGATATGGAGCTCAGCCAAGTATTCATGATTAAATGCTTTAATCAAAAGCTTCACAACAGCAGAACAGCCTTGATCCGAGGTTCACAGTACATCTGAGTGGTGTAAACCACCGTCACCTTTAGAAGTTGACCTGACTTCTTCAGATTAAACTGAAATGTCCAAGCCTGTAATGAAGCTGGCAACATTGGGCCAGCTACTTGCAGACATGCAACTCAAAACCCTATCCTACACAGTTCAAAATAATCCGCAACAGGAACGGGGGGCAGGAATCACTGGGATTGACTCCTGTCTGCTATTTATGAAGCCTGCCAGATGTGGATGGACCTCACGAGAAGTGACAAAATCTTGGTCATCCTCCATGGTCTCTCCCTTTTGCATTAGTGTCCAGTCTCCTTCCTCCTAACTGTTGTACAGTGTCATGTTTGATTTGTTAAAAACAACTGACAAGAAGGGAGCATTGTTGGGAGCTTTTGTTAACCCACCCTGCCACTGGGGGAGCTTTGTACTTGCAATACATACTCCAGGTATAAAACTGGATGGGATTTTGTGATGTGTGTTTGTGGGACTCAGTTTCATGTCTTATTTGAAAAATGATATGTACATAATGCAGCTCACCCTCAATCTAGCACTGTAGGATCAATTAAACATTCTGTTCAGTTTCTGGGTTTAGAATTGTACCCAGAAGTTCTGAACTCAGTGATGAGAGCATCCCCTGGACTGTGAAAATCACTGTCAACTTCACTGTAACTTTTGGGGTGGAATGTATAGTGGACAGTCCACATAACAGTGCCAAGGCCAGTATCTGTTGACACTTGATTACATTTATAACCTCAGTGATGAGACTCTGCAGTCTGAACCTGAGAACACACAATTCCCAATGGGAAACGGTGCCAAATCATAGGGTGGTATACTGAGAGGGAAGGGGGGAGTGAACCCCTTCCCCATTGTGTGCGACCTCTCTTGCTTTCCCTAAATCCTGCCAGTTGTCTGACTGGAAGATACTGTGAAAAGAAATTCAGGATGTTGGCTCCTGTGTGCTCTACTCTGTAGATGCTGTCATTGATAATCATTCCACAGCAGCGTCGCTGATAAACAGCCAGTTACGCTCTCAGAGCGAGCTACAGCGAGCAGGCACAGACTTGACTCTTAGTTCATGCTCCATTGTACCATCACCATCAGTCTTCATGTTGAGCAATGGAGGTGATTCACTCTAAATGCTAAATACAAGTGAAATATCACCATGTTCCAACTTCACCACAAGGCACGGGAGAAAAACACCACCGAGATTACGAACAGGATAGTAACCTGCTCTGCCTTTCAATAATATCATGGCTGATCTGATTACCTCACGTTGCTGACTATTCACTCCCTTGTGCACCAACAAGCTATCTACCTCTGCGTTAGAATATTCAAAGACACTGCTTGTGCTGACGTTTGAGGAAGGGAGTTCCCAGACTCATGACTCTCGGAGAGAAGAAAGATTTTAAATGGTCAAGCCCTGCTTAGTGACCCCTGGCTCTAGATTCTCCCACAGGAAAAAATATCCCTTCTGAATGCCCCCAGCCAAACATCCTTGGGATCTTGGAGGTTTGAATCAAGTTTTCCCTTACCCATAAGTTCTAACAGATACCAGTGTAGCTATTCCTGCCATTCCTGAGATGCCAGCCCAGCTATTGCAGATGTTCCTGAAGAAGGTCATTCCTGAAGAAGGGCTCATGCCCGAAAAGTCGAATCTCCTGCTCCTTGGATGCTGCCTGACCTGCTGCGGTTTTCCAACAACACATTTTCAGCTATTGCAGATGTTAGTCTAGTAAAACTTCTCTGAACTATAAGACCACAAGGCTTAGGAGCAGATGTTAGGCTATTCAGTCCACCATGGGTGATAAATTTCTCAACCCCACTTTCTCCCCGTAACCCATAATCCCTTTGACAATCAAGAACCTAGCTCAGTCTTAAATATACTCACTGACCTGACCTCCACAGCCTTCTGTGGCAATGAATTCCATAGACTCACCACTCTGGCTGAAGAAGATTCTCCTTATCTCCTTTTGAAAAGGTCTTCCCTTTACTCTAAGGCTATACCCTCGGGTATGGTCTCTCCTACCAATGGAAACATCTACCCAACATCCAGGCCATTCAGTATTCTGTATGTTTCAATTAGATCCCCCCTCATCCTTCTAAACCCCATCTGGTATAGACCCAGAGTCCTCAAACATTCCTCAAATGTTAAGCTTTTCATTCCTGGGGCCACTGTCGTAGACCTCCTCTGAACATGGTCCAGAATCAGTACATCCTGCCTGAGATATGGGGCCCAAAACTGTGCACATTACTCCCAATGTGGTTTGACCAGAGCTTTATTGAGCCTCAGAATTACATCCCTGCTTTTATATTCATGTCCTCCCAAAATAAATGCCATCATTGCATTTGCCTTCCTAACCAGTGACTCAACCTGTGAGTTTCCCTTGAGAGGATCCTGGACTAGAACTCCCAAGTTTCTTTACATTTCAGATTTCTGAATTTTCTCCTCATTTAGAAAATAATCCATGTATCTATTCTTCCTACCAAAGTGCATGAGCTCACACTTTCCCACTTTGTACTCCATCTGCCACGTCTTTGCCCACTGTCCTAACCTGTCCGAATTCTTCTGCAGCCTCCCCACCTCTTCAATGCTACCTGTCCCTCTACCTAACTTTGTATCATCTCAAACATAGCCAGAATGCCCTCAGTCCCTTCATCTAGATTGTTACTGTATAAAGTGAAAAGTTGTGGTCCCAACACTGAGCCTTGTGGAACACCACTTGTCACTGGCTGCCATCCTGAGAAGGACCGTTTTATCCCTACTCTCTGCTTTCTGCCAGACAGCCAGGCTTCCATCCATGCACCTTGTCTCTGACACCATGGGCCCTTATCTTACTCTGTAGCCTCCTGTGCGTCACCTTGTCAAAGCTTTCTTGAAGTCCAGGTAGATAACATCCATTGGCTCTCCTTGGTCTAACCTTCTCTTACTTCCTTTAAGAATTGTAACAGATTTGTCAAGAATGACCTCCCCTTGATGAAACTATGAAGACTTTGCCCTATTTTGCCAAAGGAGACAATGAGGTCTGCAGAGTTGAGAGTGTGGTGCTGGAAAAGCACAGCAGGTCAGGCAGCATCCGAGGAGCAGAAAAATCGACATTTTGGGCTGGAGCCCTTCATCAGGAATGAGGGTGGGAGCCTCAGGAGTGGAGAGATAAATGGGAGGGGGTGGGGCACTTCTGAGTATTCCGAAATCTTATCCTTCACAATGGATTCTGGGATCACCCATGTCTGAGGTTAGGCTAATCAGTCTGTAATTTCCTGTTGTTTGCCTTACTCCCTTTTTAAACAGGGGTGTCACATTAGGGATTTTTCCAATCCTCTGGGACTCTCCCTGACTCTAGGTTTTCCTGAAAGATCACCACTAATGCCTCCACTATCCTTCAGCTATCTCCCTTAGAACTCTGGGGTGTAGTCCATCTGGTCCAGGTGATTTATCCACCTTCAGACCAGTCTGTTTTTTGAGCAGCTTCTCCTTGGTGATTCTCAGCTCTGCCCCCAACCCTTTTGAATTGGTGGGATATTACTCATGTTTCCATC
This sequence comes from Hemiscyllium ocellatum, assembly GCF_020745735.1. NCBI lineage: Eukaryota > Metazoa > Chordata > Chondrichthyes > Orectolobiformes > Hemiscylliidae > Hemiscyllium > Hemiscyllium ocellatum. The sequence continues at coordinate 59,442,304 of NC_083424.1, read as the reverse complement.
ATGAAGACTGATGCGAAGTAATTATTCAGTTCCTCAGCCATTTCCTTGTTTTTCACTATTATCTCTCCAGTGTCATTTTTCAGCAGCCCAATGTTCACCTTTGCCCCTCTTTTGCCCTTTATATATCTAAAGAAACTCCTACAGTCTTCTTTTATATTATTGACTAGCTTACCCTCACATTTAATCTTTTCCCTCCTTATTTCTTCTCTTGTTGTCCTTTATTGGTCTTTGAAAGCTTCCCGATCCTCTGGTTTCCCTCTGCCCTTCATCATATTATATGCTTTCTCTTTTGCTTTGATGTTATCCCTGACTTCCCTAGTCAGCCATGGTTGCTTCATCCTCCCTGTACCATGCTTCCTTTTCCTCAGGATGAATTTCTGCTGTCTCTCCTGAATTATTCCCAGAAACTCCTGCCATTGCTGTTTCTGCTTGGCTCCTCTCCCAGTCAATTCTACCCCGCTCTTCCCCCATACCTCTGTGGTTGCCTTTATACAGCTGTAATACTGTTGCCTCTATCTTCTCCCTCCCAAATTACAGAGTAAATTCAATCGTATTATGGTCACTGCCTCCTAAGGGTTCCTTCACCTTAAGCTCCCTTATTAAGTCTGCCTCATTGCCCAACACTAATTCCAGTGTTGCCTGTTCCCTTGTGGGCTCCACCACAAGCTGCTCCAAAAGGCCATCACATAAACATTCCACAAATTCCTTTTCTTGTAATCATCTACCAAGCTGATTTTCCCAATCCACCTCCATATTGAAATCTGCCACTGTAACTTTACTTTTCCTACACACCTTTTCTATCTCCTGGTGTATCTAGCCCCCCAACTCCTAACTCCTGTTTGGAGGCCTGTACATAATGCCAACTATGATTTTTTTGACCTTTGTGTTCCTCAATTCTACCCGCACAGATTCTACACCATCTGATCCTACTACATTTCTTACTTTTGATTTAATTTCATTTCTTACTAATAAGGCAACCCCAATCTTTTCCCTACCTTTTCAATTGGATGTATATCCTTGAATATTCAGTTCCCAAATCTGAACCTCTTGTAGCCATGTCTCTGTGATGTCCACCATGTCATACCTGCCAACTTCAATCTGTGCCACAAGCCCATTTACCTTATTCCTTATACTGCGTGCATTCAGATAGGACACCCTCAGTGCTGTGTTAACCGTCCCTCTTCCCATTGTCAGTCATTTATCCAGTGTGCTTGAGGTTTTATTGCTAATCCTTTCCAAACACTATGTCCTATTTGTCTCTGTGCTGGAGACTTTAACAACAGCTTCCAATGCAGTTACATCTTTCTTCAATAAGTTGACCGAGACTGTATGCAATACTCCAGATGTGGTCTCCCTGTGTAACTGAAGCGTATCATCCCGAATCTTGCATTCAATTCCCATCTCAATAATCACACAACACCAGGTTGTAGTCCAACAGGTTTATTTGGAATCACTAGCTTTCGGAGCGCTGCTCCTTCATCAGGTAGCTGTGGAGCAGGATCATAAGATGCAAAATTGATAGCAAAAGATTACAGTGTTATGCAAATGAAGCGATATATTGAATAAATCTAGATTGCTGTTAGGCCTTTCATCTTTTAGAATGGGTTTTTTTTAAGATTAGATTACTTACAGTGTGGAAACAGGCCCTTCGGCCCAACAAGTCCCCACCCATTTACCCTTTTACCTAACACTACGGGCAATTTAGCATGGCCAATTCACCTGACCTGCACACCTTTGGACTGTGGGAGGAAACCGGAGCACCCGGAGGAAACCCACGCAGACACGGGGAGAACGTGCAAACTCCACACAGTCAGTCGCCTGAGGTAGGAATTGAACCCAGGTCTCTGGCGCTGTGAGGCAACAGTGCTAACCACTGTGCCACCATGCCACCCAATTGCAGGTTTCAGTTCATTAATATGTAAATCCCAGAACTTCTCTAAAGTCACAATATGTTCTGACACTGTGACCTTTTGCTACAAATTCTGTGTCTTGTGGTCCTGCTCCACCCCCATCAGATGAAGGAGCAGTGCTCCGAAAGCTTGTGCTTCCAAATAAACCTGTTGGCCTATAATCGATGTGCGATTTTTAACTTTGTGCACCCCGGTCCAATACCGGCTCCTCCATATCGCCTCAATAAAACACAGTATATTATTAGCTTTCCTGACACTTGCTGTAGCTGCATCTTAGCCTAGACCAGAGCGGTGCTGGAAAAGCACAGCAGGTCAGGCAGCATCCGAGGAGTAGGAAAATCGACGTTTCAGGCAAAAGCCCTTCATCAGGGCTTCTGCCCGAAACATTGATTCTCCTGCTCCTCAGATGTTGCCTGACCTGCTGTGCTTTTCCAGCACCGCTCTAATCTAGGCTCTGAATTCCAGCGTCTGCAGTCCTCACTTTTGCGTAGCTGCATCTTAACTGTCTGTGATTCATGAACTGTGACTCCCAGATCTCTCTGCATTTCTAAAATCTGCAACCTCTCAGCATTTAGATAATGCACTTTTATTCACATTTTCCAACATTACATGCCATTTGCCAGATCTTTGCCAATTCCCTTAATCTATCTATATTCCTTTGTAAACTGCTTATGTCTTCTACACAACCTACCTCCTACCTATCTTTGTGTCCTCTGCAAATGTAATCACCATACCTTTGGACTTTTCATCCATTTATAAAACTTGTACAAGGTCGAGGCCCCAGTACTGATTCCTGTGCACATTGCTCTTTACATCTTGCCAACCAGATGACCCATTTATGTCTACTCCCAGCTTCCTGTTAACCAGCCAATCTTTTATACAGCCCAATGTATTACCACTACATCACATTTTTCCATTTTTCACAATAACTATAGATGTGGCACTTCTATCAAATGCCTTCTGGAAATATAAATAAAATACATTCACTGGTTTATCAACAGTACTTCTTCAAAGAACTGTCTAATAAATTAATTCAACATGATTTCCTTTGACAAGACCATGTTAAGTGTGAGTGCCTGTGTGTGAGTATGCCTATGACAGAGAGTACTTGGTGGGTTGTGAGAATGAGAATGCAGTTGAGTGGCTGTTTGTGTAAGAGTTTCTGTTGATGTGCAATGGGCATTAGAATCATAGAAATTTCCAACAATAGGTCCATGCTATTCCAGATGTAATCTTCCAGCCTAATTCCATTCTCCAGTTCCTGGCCCATAGCTACGTAGATATCGCCTTCAAGTTCCTACCCAAGTACTTTTTACAAGTTGTGGGGGTTTCTGCTTCTATTGCCCTTTAAGGCAATACGTTCCAGATCTTCACCATCTAGATGAACACATTTCTTCTTGAATCTAATCCCCACCTCTCTCTTCCTGTGTGTGTGTGTGTGTGTGTGTGTGTGTGTGTGTGTATATATATATATATATATATATATGTATATATAATATATGTGTCTGTGGGTTATGTGTCATTCAAACAAGGGGAGTAGGGCCCCCTAACTACTCTACCTTTCAATTTTTTACATTCTGATTACATCTCCCTCCAGCCTCTTCAATTCCAAAGAAATCAATTCTTAATCTATTCAGTTTTTCCTCGTAATTCTGCAATCTAGTCAATATTCCTGAATGTTACCTTAGTCCCGCTCTAATGCAATCAAATCTTTCTGATAGACCATAAGAAATCCAAACAGGAGTAGGCAATTCAGCCCCTCCAGCCTGCTTCCCCCATTCTATGGGATGGCAACTGATCCTTAAATGTACCCTCTGTCCCCATGGCTGTCTGTAGCAGGGAGTTCCAAAGACACTCCACCCTTTCAGAGAAGAAATTCCTCCTCATCACAGTTTTAACTTGGTCTGCCTTTATTCTGAGACCACATCCTATGCTCTCCCATTACAGGAAGCTTCCTCTCAGCATTTCCCCTGTCAACTCCCTTAACAATCCCATTTGTTTTAATGCAGCTGTATTCCTGATGAAGGCCTTTTGCCCGAAACATCGATTTTCCTGCTCCTCGGATGCTGCTTGAACTGCTGTGCTTTTCCAGCACCATTCTAATCTAGACTCTGGTTTCCAGCATCTGCAGTCATTGTTTTTAGCTATTTGTTTTAATGGGATCACCACTCATTCTTCTAAATCCAGTGAGTAGAGTCCCAAACTGTTTATTCTTTTTTCATGAGACCATCCCTCCATACCAGGAACCATTCTCGTGAACCTTCTCTGAACTGTCTCGGTTGAAGTAATATCTCTCCTGAAATAAGGGTTCTAAAACTGCTCACATGTGGTCTCACTTGTAAAGTTGGAGTGAGACTTGTCCACTGTTATACTCAACACCCTTGCAGTAAAGGCCATCATTCCATTAGCCTCCCCTCATTACCTGCTGCACCTAGGTTATTGCTTTCAGTATTTTGTGTACAAGTCCCCTCAAGTGTAGTGACTGGAATAGTACTCCAACTGCTTCCTAACTGGTGTTTTATATAGGCTCAGTGTAACTTCCCAACTCTAACTCCTTAGCCATCTTGTCTGTCTATCTAGCCAGCTTTAGAGATCTATGGATATGAGTGTGAAAGTCCCTCTGCCCTTTTTCACCTCTCAGTCTCCTGTCGTATATTCTGCTGCTTTGTTAGCCTTCCCAAAACGCTTTATCTCTCATTCCTCTGGGTTGTACTCCATTTCTCATAGTTCTGGTCAGCTGACAAGTCCATTCGTATCTTCCCTCTTCATTATTCACCACACACTCAAGATTGTACTATCTGAGTACTCCCTACATTCAAGTCAAGAATACAAATCAAGTAAGGGACCCATTACTGAACCCTGCAAAGTCCCACTCAAAATAGCCTAGCAATACCTAAAACACTCATCAAAAATTTACAGTACACTGCATCTGAGCTTGCTCCACCTAACTTGCTCTTTCCTTCCCTTTCCCTTGGATCAACTGGATTTTCACAACCAGTCTTCTGCACAGCCTTGCTAAAATCCACAGATTACGTCAAGCGCTCACCTCTTATCAATACTTCTTGTTATCTCCTCCATAAGGTTTGAAAGTGTCATTGTATGTGAGATGATGTTTATTTAAACATTCGTGGGATATGGGCAGCTCTGGCTCGGCCAGTGTTTATTACACATCCCTAATTACACAGGGGGCAGTTAAGAGCCAAGCCCATTGCCCTGGATTTGGAGTTAGATGTAAGCCAGACCAGGTAAGGACAACAAATTTCCTTTCCCAAAGGACATTGGTGAACCAGGTAGCTTTCTTTTTTGAAAATATGCAATTGACAACATGGTCACCATTAGGCTAGCCTTTGACTGAAAATTTTTATTTGAATTTAAATTTTCACCATCTGCCCCAAAGGAATTTGACCCGAAGTGTCCAGGACACTAGCATGGGGTTCAGGATGACTAATCCAGACACATCTTGGGGAGTATGGTGTGAGAGTGTTGCACAGGGGTCAGGGAGTTATGGGTCTAGGATTCTGCTCGTGACTGTGTGATTAGATATGTCAGCGTGAATTCCAGAGAATGTATTACTCAGTGATGGGAAAAAGCCTTGTAGTCCCACGAACTTTCCATGACCTGTGGGGATCCTGCAGCACTGACTACTGAAGTCATGCTTTTGATGTCTGCTGTTGCAATATTGGAAATACAGCTGCCTATTTGCATATGGGAAACTCCCACAGATAGCAACTGGTTTGAATAGTGTCGATTGAGGACTATTATTGGTCAGCACCTCAGGAGAGTTCCACCTGGTTTTCTTCATAATTGTTATCAGAAGCAATTTAAACAGGCTTACACTAAAAGAGGCTTTCTGGCCCAACCAAACTATACCATTATTTTTATCACTGTAAGAACATAAGAACTAGGAGTAGCAGTATGTCATTCGGCCGGTTAACCTCTGTTTAACCTTTATAGTGATAGCATTCAAGTTTAGGAGCAGAGATTAGATTACTTACAGTGTGGAAACAGGCCCTTCGGCTCATCAAGTCCACACTGACCCACCGAAGCACAACCCACCCAGACCCATTTCCCTACATTTACCCCTTCACCTAACACTACGGGCAATTTAGCATGGCCAATTCACCTGACCTGCACATCTTTGGACTGTGGGAGGAAACCGGAGCACCCAGAGGAAACCCACGCAGACACAGGGAGAACGTGCAAACTCCACACAGACAGTTGCCTGAGGCTGGAATCGAACCTGGGACCCTGGCGCTGTGAGGCAGCAGCTAACCACTGAGTCACCGTGCCGCCACCGTGAAGTGAAATTTCTTTTCCCAGGGAGTGGCGAGTCTGTGGAATTCTTTACCACAGAAAACAATTGAGGCTAAAACATTGAATGTTTTCAAAAAGGAATTGGATGTAATTCTTGGGGCTAAAGAGATTGAAAGGTATGGGGCAGGAGACTGAGTTGGATGATTAACCATGATAAAAATTGAATGGCGGAGAATGTTCAAAGGGCTGAATGGCCTACTCCTGTTTCTCTGTTAACTCCTCATTACCTCCACAAATTCAAGAAGCCCGGTCAAGCAAGATTTCCCCTTTTGAAATCCATGTGGACTACTCATTGTTATTTTGTTGTTTTCCCTCTCAGTAAGGATTCCATCATGATTTTCCTAACCATGTGTTAAGTAGATTTGTCTGCAAATCCCTGAACATGTTCTGTCCACTTCTTAAAGGTAGGTATTATATTAGTTTTCTGTCAATCCTTTGATAATATACCTTTTGTAACGTGTTATGAAATATAAGGAGTAATGCCTTTGCCATGAGATTAAGCTCACAGAGAGAAACAGCTTCGGGCTCACTGTTATCCTGGATCATGGTGGGTCTTAGACAATGTCCACAGCTATCTCTAGACAAACCATAGATGTACGGTAGAGGCCATCAAGTAGTTGAAGATGTATAAAACGCCAGAAGAAACCAATGACCAGCTGAATTGTATTCAGTCCTGCGGAATTGGATTTGCCCAGTTTTGCTGGAACTGTATGAGTTTGCTTCTGGATGGTGTCAGTGGGATGGCGGGATGGAAATTGGGAGGAAATCAGACACCTGTGACTCATTACTGTCTACTGCAAACTATAAAATCCTGTCAAATCAGATCTACCCTGATCAGACTCACACAGGATCAGCTCGGAAACACGCTCTATATGTAAACATCCCAAGTTTGTATGTAAAAGGGGGTTACTACCAGCCCTGAGAAAGCCTTTAACACAGTTGTGCAGACCCACATGCTGGACTTGTTCTCCAAAACGAATTCGACTGTTGGATCCAGCTGCTCTGTGCAGGAATCAGTGAAACTTTTTCAGACAATGCAGGCTGGATCTGACCATGTTGGTCTGTTCAGTTGGATCATGCCCTTTCATTGGTCCCTCAGGCTTGCGTAGAAAAGCACCGTTGATCAAAAATTCATCAGGCATTGGATGCATGCAACTTCCACAGTGCTCAAGGGGATCATAAGTGCAGGTAGGTAATAATAAATGTAATGGTCTGGAAGGCAGCTCACCACCACCTTATCGTGGATAATTATGGATGGGGCAATAAATTCTGACCAGCCAGTGATGACCATGTCCCACCAGGGAACCAAAATATTATGCTGCATGATTTGCTGAGCTAACTATCAAACCATTGGCAGAGTAGCTGATTGTGCAGACAAGCTTCATGGTATCGCTTGGCTGGTGAGGAGTCAGATCCTTCCTGTTGATCCCGATTCTCTGCAGCTGGCTACCCCTGCCTCAAGGAGCTGCAGTGGGGACTAGACTGTGGTCCACCTCCTTCAGGGATGGGACTTTGCAAAAGAGGTCTAGAAAGGTTCATTCTGAGTTGCTCTAAAGCGCAGGATATAATGCTGTTCCCTGGGACATGTACTGAGAGGAACATGAGAGGCATCATCAAGGTGAAGGGTACTGTTTGGTCTGCCTGAAACATGTTGGTTTTTCAGTGCAACGGACTGGTACATCTAAAGAGCAGGGTGATGTGCTGATGTATGTATTAAAACCTGGATAGCTCCCTGTGTGAAGAAGCACAATTGTCTAGGGATCTCCCAGCACACAGAATGTATTGGAGAGTTGGAACGTTTTAAAACCCTATGGTGTGCAAACACCTGGGAATGTTAATTGTAAAAACTAGAAATACAATCATATAAACGTCTCTAACCTTCCACATACAATGTGACAAAAATGAAATTGTCTTACCAGAGAGAGATGACTGGTGGTGAGTTTAACCTGAGGGTCACCATACCTCAGGCAAGGTGAGAGGTTGAGAAGGAGAGGCCTTCATAGTAACCTCAACCAGTTATTGGTAAGCAAAAAGATTGGGAAATTTAAAAAAAAGGATGAAGTTTGACCAAAAAATAAATAAAATGGGGGACAATAACCTTTGAAGATAAACAAGCAAGTAACATCACCTGACAGGATGACTCTGACAAAATTTAAGGAAGTAGCAACAGAGATAGTGAATGAACTGGGAGTCATCTTCTTAGAATTCTGATTATCAGGAGAGATGCCAGAAGATTTATTTAAAAAGGAAAGGAGGTGAAAAACGGTCATCAATGGGCCAGTTAGCTGATGTTATTGGGAAATGTTAGAATCTATTATATAGCTTGTAGTAGCAGAAACATTGAGAAATGTGTAATATGATCAAGCAGGGACAGTGTGTATTCATGAAGGGGAAATCACGGCTGACAAATTTACTAGAATCCTTTGATGAAGTAACAAGCAGGATAGAGGAAGCAATGATGTCATATATTCAGATTTCCAGAAGGTGTTTAATAAGGTACCACATGTTGGGCTAGTTGATAAGGTAATAGATCATGGAGTTGGAGTTGTTTATTAGATTGGATGGAGGACTGGCTAACTAATACAAGACAGGGTTTTAGGATTAGATTAGACTTACAGTGTGGAAACAGGCCCTTCGGCCCAACAAGTCCACACCGACCCGCCGAAGCGCAACCCACCCATACCCCTACATTTTACCCCTTACCTAACACTACGGGCAATTTAGCTTGGCCAATTCACCTGACCTGCACATCTTTGTGACTGTGGGAGGAAACCGGAGCACCCGGAGGAAACCCACGCAGACACGGGGAGAATGTGCAAACTCCACACAGTCAGTCGCCTGAGTCGGGAATTGACCCCGGGTCTACAGGCGCTGTGAGGCAGCAGTGCTAACCACTGTGCCACCGTGCCGCCCACACTGGATGAGGAGGGCTTTTTCAGGATGGCAACCTGCAACTGTTGGACTGCCACAATTATGTATAATACATATTAATGATTTGAATGGGAGAAAATAATATATCATTTATATGTATTAATAATGTATTAAGTTTGTGGATGACACCAAAATAGATGGAAAGGCAAGTGGTGGGAGTGACATGCAGAATCTACAGTGTAATACAGGTCGGGAGGTGAGTGGGCTGAAAACCTGGCAGATGGAATACAGTGCAGGAAAAAGTGAAGTTATGCAGTTTGGAAGGAAAAATGAAAATGCTGGATATTATTTAAATGGACAAAGACTCCAAACAGCTAGAAAACAGGATTTTGGGATCTTGCGCATAAACCACCAAAAGCCAGCATTTAAGTTCAGTAGGTAATAGGGAAGACAAATGGACTGTTGACGTTTATTTTAAAAGGGATAGAGTATAAGGATAGGGAGGTTTTGCTAGAACTGTACAAAGCACCAGATAGACCATACCTAGGATACTAGAATAATTTTGGTTCCCTTATCTAAGGTAAAATATACTGGGATTGGAGGCAGTCCAGAGAAGGTTATCTAAATATGATACTAATGTGAGGAACGGTCAAGTAGGGTAGGTATTCATTGCAGTTTAGAAGAATGAGAGGCAATCTTATCGCAGCATACAAAATTCTTAGAGGGGCTTGACAGGGTTGATGTGGAAAGGCTGTTTCCCCTTGTAGGAGAGTCTAGAACCAGTGGCATAATCTCAGAATAAGGGGTCGCGTGTTTAAGACAGACTTGAGGAGGGGAATGAATCTGTGGCATCCTTTACCAAGCTGTTGAGGTTGGGTCATTAACTGTCATTTAGATCAATAGATTTTTAACCAGTGAGGGAATCACAGGTTCTGGGCAAAACCCAGGAAAGTGAAGCTGAGGATGATCAGATCAGCCATGATCACTTTGAATGGCAGAGCAGGCTTTGATGGGCTGAATGGCCTACAGCTGCTCCTATGTTTTATGGTACAGTTAGAAACCCTCCTGTTCTGTGCTGAATGTATCTGAGCTTTACTGCAGTATATTCTGTTGGTAAGTGATCGACCTTCACAGGTGTTTTAGGAGCAAGAAAGTGATCACAATTCAAGCTCACTAAATCTGGAGAAAAGGCAAAACCTGAGAAGCTGCAGATTGAGCATAAAGGCAGCAAGTCCTGGAGAAACTCTGCAGGTCTGGAATGGTGTGGGCTCAGAGAAGCAGAGTTAATGCCTTGGGTCCAATATTCTTCAGAAAAGAAATCTCTTCTCCCACATTCCCATAGAATCATTGACTCCCTACAATGCAGCAAAAGGCCATTTGGCCCCATCAAGTCTGCACTGACTCACCAAAGAGATCTACCTGGACCCAGCCCCCGCATCCTTGTAATTCCACCCTATCCTTGTAAGCCTCACATTTACCATGGATCATCCACCCAGCCTGACAACACTGGACACTGCGAGCAATTGAGCATGGCCAATCCACTAAAGCTGCAGCTCTTTGGAAACCCCTGCAGATACAGGGAGAATATGCAAGCTGCACACATACAGAATTTGCAGAAGTGCTTTGAAGAAGTATCATAGCAGACTCGAAACATTAACTCTGCTTTCTCTTCACCAATGCTGCCTGACTTGCTGAATTTCTCCAACACTTTTTTTTGTTATTATTAAATAAGGAATGTCCTCATGACGGTTGGAAATGAGAACACAATGAGTATTTTCCTGAACAGTACTTTCCTGAGATAAAGCCTTTTGGTTTCCATGTATTATTCCTCGTCATAAGGCTTGCCAGAAGGCTTATCTAGTCAAGGAAGAGGTTTCTCCTATCTACACGAGAGTCTCCCTCTTGGGGTCCTTGCTATTTGACAAGCACAATATGTCAACTGCTTTGGGAGGAAATAAGACAATTATCTTCAGGTTAATGAGCAAGTTGTTTCCTGAATGGGAGCACACAACTTCCTTTTGTAGGATCATATCGTATGAAGCACAGGAAATGTACTGGTGGATTTGTCAGTTTATTCATCAAGGGCAACAGGGAATCACAACATGAGGAGCTTTCTATATCTTGTCACTTGAATTGTTTTTGAAGTATTACTGGGTCATGTCATCACCTATTTTTGTCTCCTCCAGATTAAGGACAAAGCTTACAGTTTTATTTGGCACCTTTGACATCTCAGGAATTTCCAAAATGTTTTACAGCCAACTTAGGTATTTTCTAAGTGTAGCCACTGCTGTGTTGGAAGCTGACCAGCTAAGTTGAGTTCAGCAAGCTTCCACAGATCGGCACGTGGTAACAGGATTTCTTTTCGATAGTGTGCATTTTGGTTTATTTCATGCTGCTGGATGTGTGATAATTCTTGTTCAGGACAGTGGAGATGGAGAACTTGCAGTCATTCTTTAAATTTGGGATTGTTTGTGGGGCTCAGAGAGTAGCTGGGTCCTCCGTTTAACATTCCTGATGAACTGCACCTCTGACAGAATCGCACTCCCTTGATGCACAAACATTTCCCAAGCTTAACATGATTACTTCTGTGTCCAAATCCCTCCATGGCTGCATCCTCATAATCTCTGTAACCACCTCCAGTCCCACAGGACTGTGAGTCTCCCATTTTCCATTTATGACCTTGATTTATTCATTCATGAGACGTGGGCATCACCAGCTGGACCAACGTTTATTGCCTGTTGTTAGTTGGCTTTGAGAAGGTGGTGGTGAGCTGCCTTATTGACCAACAATGCCATTAGAGAGGAAATTCGTGGAATTTGTCCCAGGGACAATGAAGGAACAGTGATATATTTCCAAATCAGGATGATGGGTGGTTTGAAGGGGAATTTGGATGGTGTTTCCATATATCTGCTGTCCTTGTCCTTCTAGATGGAAGTGGTCATGGGTTTGGAAGGGGCAGGCTATCTGAGGATCTTTGATGAATTTCAGCAGTGCATCTTGTAGATAGTACACACTGTCGCTACTGAGCTGTGGTGGTGGAGGGAGTGGATGTTTGTAGATGTGCAAATCAAGTGGGCTGCTTTGTCCTGGATGGTGTCAAGCTTCTTGAGTGTTGGAGCTGCACCCATCCAAGCAAGTGGGGAGCACTCCATCACACTCCCGACTTGCACACTGTAGATGTAGATCGAATCATAGAGTCCATACAGTGCAGTTGGAGGACATTTGGCCCGTTGAGTCTACACTGACCCTCAGAAGAGCATCCCACCCTATCTCCATAACCCCACATTTACCATAGTTAACCCACCTAGCCTGAACATCCCTGGCCACTACAGGAGAACTTAGTATGGCCAATCTACCTAACCTGCACATCTTTGGACTGTGGGAAGAAACTGGAACACTCAGACACAGACACACAGAATATACAAACTCCACATAGATTGTGTGGAATTGAACCTGGATCCCTGGCACTGTGAGGCAGCAGTGTTAACCATCATGCTGCCCCCCTGACTCCCCAAACATAGGTTTTGGGAAGTCAGACAGTGTGTTACTCATCACAGTAATCCTACCTTTTGGCTTGCTCTTGTAGCCACTGAATTTATACGGCAAGTCCGGCCGAAGTCCTGGTCAATGGTAATGCCCTCTTGTGCAATGCTCAGTCCTTCGCTTCATCAGCTGATGAAGCCCAGGAACATGCTCCATCTGGCTCTTCATTAAATTTTATTTGATAACACTTTATTTGATAGAAGCACCTTGGGTTATTTTACCCCATTGAAGGTGCTATATAAGTTGTTGTTATCTTTTCAGCAGTGTGAATGGTGTAGACCCCATTTTGCTCCCTCTATCTGGTCAGTGTTACAGAGGGATTCCAGGGATCAGCTCCGTATAACAATGTGATTCTTAGTAATGCTGAGGTCAACACAAGGTCCTCGTTAAAAACAGGCTCTCACCCAAATTCTGCACACTCTCCAATCCCCAACAATCCCACCTCAAACATAATACACTCACTCACTTTCCCTCTCTCATAAACACACACTCTCACACACATACACACACACACACACACACATACACACACACACACACACACACGCACGCACACCAACAAAAACACGCACACAGACACAGGCACATGCACATTCATACACACCCACAGTACCACACACACAGAGATACACACACACAGACCCACACGCACGTGCGCGCACACACATATACACACACACATACATATATACACACACACGCACACACAAATACTAACACACACACGCACACAGACACATGCACATTCATACACACAGTACCACATACACACAGACCCACACACGCGCACACACACACACATACACACACACGCACACACACACTATGTAGCTGAGGAATGGGACAGAGAAATATACAAGCAGGTGAGGCTAGGCACGGGGGGAGGGTTGGTGGGAATGTGGCACTCCACATGCCTCTTTCTATCCCAATAAGTTGAGAGATGGGAGGAGGGTGCTGGGATTGTGCTGTTCCCCTCCATTGCTGGTTTCAGAACAGTATTCGAGTGGCAGTCACTAGCTACTGTGAGGCACAGCTTGGAGGCTCACAGTAACTCAGGGGACAGTGCCAGGGATACTGCTGAGATTGATGGGAAAGTCAGCTTGTCTCGCAGTGATACAGCTGGGATTGAGTAAAGCAATAGTTCATTGCCAGCCTGTGGCGGGAAACAATATCCTGTAAAGTTTTTGGGAATCTGACTGTGGTCCCCCACCTCGGTGTCTCTGCCACGCGATTATGGTGTGGCTGCCCCAGTAACCCCTTTTATATGGGTCATTGATGGCTCCTCTGTGCTGTGCCTGAGGAAACATTGGGTGGTGGATGGGGTAGGGGTGGGGTTGGAAGTGGAGCCTTGTGCCAGAATGGAAACACCAGGGAATATCGCTGGGTGGCCAGCACTGAGGCAGTTCCTGTTTCGGAATGCTGATATTGATGGCCTTGTTTGTTTGTTTCCTTTCCCCTTCACCCAGCTCTTACCAGATTGGCACTGACATGTCACCAAGTGTGTGGAGATTGAAGGACTTGACCCAGTAACTGTGCTCAGCAGTACTTGTCTCTATTCCCCAATGTGTCAGCGCATGATAGAGTTGCTGAGTTTAGCTGCATTCAGGGAGGAAACAGAGATAGCAGCAACCTCCCTTGGCCTGACTGCATTCAGCAAGGCTACCCAGTGAGAAGGTTGCTTTAACACCCAAACTTCAGAGCCCAACTGCACCACCAAATGTGGTTCCGGAAATCTGGAACTGCTGGGTGTCAGAAAGTAGAGAGATTCCCAGAGACTACCTCCCAATCAGTTATGTCCAAGTTCATTGTCCAAATGAAGATAGTGGCTAGGTCCGTGATGCCAAGTGAGCAGAGCCAACCAATCAGAATGGTTTGTCATTGTTGTGGGGTCTGCTTTTCCTGGTCACAACTCAATGCACCCTCTGCCGTCCCCCTTGCTCCATGGACCCCCTGATTTCACGCTTTGCCTACATTATTTACAGAATGTTTGGCCCAAAACATCCATGCAAATCTTCCCTCACCGTTCTTCCTCAGACCCTGCAGCATATTCTAGATATAAATGGATAGATATAGTTTTTGTGGTGAAAGGGATCAGAGGGTATGGGGAGAAAGTGGGCAGAGGGGGCTGAGTTGGATGCTCAGTCATGATCATATTGAATGGTGAAGCAGGCTTGAAGGGCTGAATGGCCCTACTCCTGCTCCTTTTTGTTTGCTTCACTAGTTTCTGTTAATCTGGCTGGATTGTGTTGAACTACTGGGTGGGCTGAACCAGCCACGAGCAGTATAGTTTCTGTTCAATCTGTCATTAATCACACATACACTTTGGACAGACCTGCAGCTGTTTAAACAGTTAGTGAGATTGTATCCTTGAGGACAAGTTACTGGGAAGCACCATCACCTTTGTCAAGACATGTTTAATTAACTTGTTGAATCATTGACTCTGCTGCTGGATTGAACAGAAGCTGTAACTGAGAATGCAGTGAAGGTTCAGTATTGATCACAATCACCTCTGGGGGTCTTCTAGCTATGGGGGTTTCTGTCCCTCAGCATGTGCTACTTTGATACCAGTTGTTAGCACGAATAGAGTGAGAAGGAATTTCATGGGTGCAAAGACACTATCAGTGCACAGAATTGATAAAGCAGCTGGGACAGTACAAGACACAGGAAATGGCTTGTAAAATTGAGATGTCGCAAAGTCTTAGCGCCACCAGCTGAGCCTTCTCCTCCACCTAGCTCAGTGATATGGCAGATTCCAGAGGGATCCCACTGCAGCACCTATACTGAATGCTACCTATACAGAGTCCGGCCTTGCTGCCAGGTTGTGGCTCCATGTACCTCTGGGATTTGAAACCACCATCACGACTGAAATACTACTACACTGCTGCAGGTGACAATTACTACAGAGAATGTTTAACCCTGCCTGCACCTTTTGGTGGATGACACTATTTCACAGAAGAGTCAATAAGTTCTCTCCTGTGTCCTGAACAATGTTTACTCCTCAAGAAAGTGGCATGGTGGCTCAGTGGTTAGCACTGCCGCCTCACAGCGCCAGGGACCCAGGTTCAATTCTAGCCTCAGGTGACTATCTGTGTGGAGTTTGCACATTCTCTTCATGTCTGCGTGAGTCTGCTCTGGTTTCTTCCCACAGTCCACAGGGGTGGGGGTCAGGTGAATTGGCCATATTAAATTGCCCATTATTTTCAGGTATGTGTAGGCTAGGTACATTAGTCAGGGGTAAATATAGGACAGGGGAATAGATCTGGGTGAGATATTCTTTGGAGGGTTGGTGTGGACTTGTTGATGAAGGGCCTATTTCCACACTGAAGGGATTCTAATTCTAAACAAGCATCATATTAATAGATCATTACTGCCTTCGTGGGTGCTGACTGTGCACAAAGTTGTTGTGAAGGTTGACTATACTTTCAAAGCATTTCGTCCATGATAAGGCATTTAAAGATGTTCTGAACTGTTACATCAAGTCAAGTCTTTTCTTCTGTAAAGCTCACTCTTTTTCCCTCCACTGATTATTCCTGGAAAAGAAAAAGTTTGGAGAATGGGTGGGAACACTGTAACTTGGCCTATGATGCTTCCCACAGTTGCATAGTCAGCCGATACTCACTCGTAGAGATGTAGAGCCATACAGCATAGAAACAGACCATTTGGTCCAACTCGTCCATGGCAATCTGGTTTCCCAACTGTACTCGTCCCATTTGACTGCTTTTAGCCCATATCCCTCTAAAACCTTTCCTTCATGTACTTGTCCAAATGTCTTTTAAATGTTGTAACTGTACCTGCCTCTATCAATTCCTCTGGCAGTTCTTTCCATACATGAACTACCCACTATGTGAAAAAAATTGCCCATCCGGTCCCTTTTAAATCTTTCCCCTCTCACCTTAAACCTATGACCTCTAGCTTTGGACTCTCCTACCCTGGGAAAAAGACCCTGGCTATTTACCTTTGTTAAGAAGTTGAAGGCCTATAAGAGACAGCAACTGCCATCAAGACAGAAATGCTAACATCTTGCTAACATCTAAGAAATTAGGAAACCTTTTCATATGAAACATACTCGCACTAAAAAGAAAGAAGATGACCCTGAGAGATCCTCAGGAGAAAGATACAGAAGATGACAGCAGCTGTGTGGTTTTGAAATTAAGTTGATGTCATTTTAATAAGTGTTTTATTGGAACAGCATATTGTTATAGAGTTGGAGCCAGATAATAAACAGTTAAAAGGAAGTGAGCTTAGAATTGTGAATGGTTGCTTATAGTTCACTTTTAGAATAAAAAAAAATTGATGTTATTTTCTTTAAATAGTGGAATTTTTAAGTTCTCTGTCACTCATATTTTAACCGATTATGAGGTGAGGTGAGTTTTTCTGTTTGTTTGGTTTAATCAACAGAAAGGTTCATTTCATGTCTTAACAACTTACTTATGCCCCTCATAATTTTATAAAACTCTATAAGGTCTCCTACACTCCAGGGTGGAAAGCCTCTGTCTATCCATCTAATTCAAACCCAGTCTCAGTAACATCCTTTTTTGCATCCTTTCCAGTTTAATAACTGCCCAACCGTGTAGGTAGCAGTTGTCTGTCTCGTGTACCTGTACATCCATTCCCCAATCCCTCCCTGCACATCCATTCCCCAATCCCTCCCTGCACATCCATTCCCCAATCCCTCCCTGCACATCCATTCCCCAATCCCTCCCTGCACATCCATTCCCAATCCCTCCCTGCACATCCATTCCCCAATCCCTCCCTGCACATCCATTCCCAATCCCTCCCTGCACATCCATTCCCAATCCCTCCCTGCACATCCATTCCCCAATCCCTCCCTGCACATCCATTCCCAATCCCTCCCTGCACATCCATTCCCAATCCCTCCCTGCACATCCATTCCCCAATCCCTCCCTGCACATCCATTCCCAATCCCTCCCTGCACATCCATTCCCCAATCCCTCCCTGCACATCCATTCCCAATCCCTCCCTGCACATCCATTCCCCAATCCCTCCCTGCACATCCATTCCCCCATTCCTCTCTGCACACAGATCTTTTTCCTCCAGACAGATGCCCAAGTAGAATCATAAAATCCCTAGAGTGTGGAAACAGGCCATTCAGCCCAACAAGTCCACACCAACTCTCTGAAGAGTAACCTATTACTTTACCCTATATTTACCCCTGAGTAATGCACCTAGCCTGCACATTATGGGCAATTCCCTGAACTCTATGGGCAACTTAGCATGGCCAAATCACCTGACCTGCACATCTTTGGACTGTGGGAGGAAACCAGAGCACCCGGAGGAAACCCTACACAGACACAGGGAGAACGTGCAAACTCCACACAGTCAGTCACTCGAGGCTGGAATCAAACCCAGGAACCTGGTACTGTGAGGGAGCATTGCTGACCACTGAGCCACCTTGTACATAGAGGCTCGATAGAAAGGATGTGATTGTACTAGAGTGGGTGCAGAGATTTACCTGAATATTGCCCGAAAGTGGATGAGATGTACACGTCAAATTCAAAGAAGCTGCACGATGTTGTTCACTTGATTCCTTCACTGTGTTATCCTGCTGATTAGTAATGTTTGATGATTATTAAGAGTAGAGCAAGGCTTAAGGGCTGCGAGTACAATTTTCTGAATGACAGAGATATCGTGCCTGAGAGAATTAGCACGCTGTGAATTGTTGGGTCAAGGTAAGCTTCATGTTTCCTTGATTAATCATTCCTTGTTAATGATTGCTGAAAATCCATTGTATTGTTTCAATACCACATCAACATTGCTTTTCGATCTGAGGATAAGTCACTGGTACACAGCCAGCCATTATGTCACTGGTACACAGCCAGCCATTATGCTGTGGAAAAAGTTATCCAGTTATCTAAAAACTAGATTCTGTGGAAAGGAAGGGTGTGTCCAAGGCTGCGTATGGAGGTGGGGTAGTGTTAGTATGTTCGCTGCTGTGTCATACAGAACTAATGCAATATAAACACTGCACACTGAATAAAAGGGTTTGGTACTGGATCCCTTGTTGTTTGTTGTGTACATTAATGAACTAGGAGAAAGTGAGGACTGCAGATGCTGGAGATCAGAGCTGAAAATGTGTTGCTGGAAAAGCGCAGCAGGTCAGGCAGCATCCAAGGAGCAGGAGAATCGACGTTTCGGGCATAAGCCCTTCTTCAGGAATGAGGAAAGTGTGTCCAGCAGGCTAAGATAAAAGGTAGGGAGGAGGGACTTAGCCTGCTGGACACACTTTCCTCATTCCTGAAGAAGGGCTTATGTCCGAAACGTCGATTCTCCTGCTCCTTGGATGCTGCCTGACCTGCTGCGCTTTTCCAGCAACACATTTTCAGCTACATGAATGAACTAGGCATGAATGGAGGAGGTATGATCAGTCTGATTGTCGATGACCTGAAAATTGGTGGGGTGGTAAATAGTGAGCAGAAAAGCCTTTGATTAAAGGCTGTTGTGTAGATGCATTGCTAATCTGGGCAGCTCAGTGGTAAATAGGATTTAATCCTGAACAGTGTGAGATGACACATTTTGGGAGCACTAGCAAAACAAGAGGGGCGGCACAGTGGTTCAGTGGCTAGCACTGCTGCCTCACAGCACCATGGACCCAGGTTCAATTCCAGCCTCAGTCTGTGAGGAGTTTACACATTTTCCCCGGGTCTGCTCTGGTTTCCTCCCACAGTCCAAAGATGTGCAGGTTAAATGAGTTGGCCATGCTAAATTGCTCATAGCATCCAGGGATATGTAGATGAAATGGATTAGCCATATGCCATGTTACAGAGATTCTGGGTGTGACGCTCTTCAGAAAGTCAGTGTGGACCTTGCTGTGCCAAATGGCCTGCTTCCACACTGTAGGGATTTGACGATGAGAGTATACAATAAATGGTAGGACCCTATGAAGTACAGAGGCTGAGAGGGACCCTCTTGTGCATGTTCATGAAGACAGCCGGACAGATCGTGAAGGTGGTTAAGAGGGCATATAGAATGCATACTTTTATTACTCAAGGCATTAGATACATGAGCAGGGAGGTTATGGTGGAGCTGATTCACCAGAACGTCACCGGGGCTGGAGCTATTCAACTATGAAAAGAGTCTAGACAGCTGCTGTTGTTTTTCTTAGAGCAGAGAATGCTGATGGGAAATTGAGGTATACAAAGTTCTGAGGGGCACAGACAGGGTAGATGGGGAGAAACGTTCCCCCTTCACACAGCATTCAGTAACCAGGGGGCACAGTTTTAAGGTAAGGTGCAAGGAGTTTAAAGGAGATGTGATGAAAAAGTGTTTTCATCCAGAGAGTGCCTGAAAGGGTGGTAAAGACAGAAACTGAGACACCATTAGATGAACACTTGAAAAGCATAGCAAGACTATGGGTCAAATGGTGGGAAATGAGATTAGAATAGATGGATGTTTTATGATCGACACAGGCATGATTGGTGAAAGGGTCTCTCTCCAGAGTGTAAAAATTCTTTATGACTCTAAAATCATGGAATTTCCCTTCAATTGGTGTCCATTCTGCTCTGTCTGACTAATTTAGAAAGAAGTAAAGAGCCTGCATTTGTATAATGCCGATCAGAACCTCTGGCCATCCGTTGCTTTGCTGAAGCATAGTTATTGTTGTAATGTTAGAATCAAGGCAGCCAATTTACAAACAGCAAGGTCCCACAAGTAGAAATGTGATTAGATTAGATTAGATTGCTTACAGTGTGGAAACAGGCCCTTCGGCCCAACAAGTCCACACCGACCCGCCGAAGCGAAACCCACCCATACCCCTACATTTACCCCTTACCTAACACTATGGGCAATTTAGCATGGCCAATTCACCTGACCCGCACATCTTTGGACTGTGGGAGGAAACCGGAGCACCCGGAGCAAACCCACGCAGACACGGGGGAATGTGCAAACTCCACACAGTCAGTCGCCTGAGTCGGGAATTGAACCTGGGTCTCTGGTGCTGTGAGGCAGCAGTGCTAACCACTGTGCCACCGTGCCGCCCTGTGATGCTGACTAGATGACCTTCTTTAATGATGTTGGTTGAGGGGTTTATTATTAGCCAGGCTGACTAGAGGGGTGACCCCTTGCTCTTCTTCAAAATGGGGCCAAAGGATTGGTCATGTCCACCCACAAGGGAGACAGAGCTTTGGCTTCATGTTGTATCTAACTAAGAGTGCCTCTGACAGTGTAGCACTCACTCAGTGGAAGTGCTAACTCAGATTATTGTGACTTCAACATTGAGCCTTCTAAACAAAGTAGCACAGTGGGTTTCTTTGGATTGATTAAAAGTGATGGATTAAGATTTGCAACAAAAGATTGATTCACTACAGAGGGAGAAATAATTACTAGAGAAGACATGGTGAAGAAATATCTACTTTATTTCATTGATCGAGTACAGGAGTTGGGAGGTCATGTTGCGGCTGTACAGGACATTGGTTAGGCCACTGTTGGAATATTGCGTGCAATTCTGGTCTCCTTCCTATCGGAAAGATGTTGTGAAACTTGAAAGGGTTCAGAAAAAATTTACAAGGATGCTGCCAGGGTTGGAGGAATTGAGCTATAGGGAGAGGCTGAACAGGCTGGGGCTGTTTTCCCTGGAGTGTCGGAGGCTGAGTGGTGACCTTATAGATGCAGGAAAGATGTACTTGATGGGGTGGGGTGTGGGAATCTAGAACCAGGGGTCATAGAATGCCTATTGTATGGACAGAGGCCAATCAACCCATCATGTCCACATCGACCCTCAGAAGAGGAGTCCACCCAGGCCCACCTCATCTCATTCCCATAACCCTGCATTTCCTATGACTACCCCACCTAGCCTGCACACTTCAGGTAACTTGGCATGGCCAATCCACCTAACCTGCGCATCTTTTGACTATGGGAGGAAAACGGAGCACCCGGGCAAAAACCCACACAGACACTGGGATAACATGCAAGGTCCACACAGACAGTTGCCCGAAGGTGGATTGAACCTGGGTCCCAGGAGCTGTGAGACACTGAGCCGCCGTTATAAGTTAAGGCTAAGGGATAAACATTTTAGGACTGCTATGAGAAGGAATACCGTCACCCAGAGAGTGGCCAGCCTGTGCAACTCATCACCACAGGCTGTGGTTAAAGCCAAAACATTGTCTTTTCAGAAGGAGGTAACCATAGCACTTGTGGCTACAGGGATCAATGGGAAGATGGGATTAGGGTATTGAGCTCAGTGACTAGCTGTAATCAGAATGAATGGTGGAGCAGGCATGAGGGGTTGAATGATCTACTCCTGCTCCTACCTTCAATGTGTCCAAGTTGAGTTCTGCTAAACAGACTGGTTTCCAGTAAACCACAGCAACTGAGTTCGAAGCAGTGTGGGAAGCATGGTTCCAGCATTCCGAAAACCCATTCATTTTAAAACTGTTGTTGTGTAGAGAGAGAGAAAGAGAGAGAGAGAGAGAGAGCGAGTTAGCATTTCAGTGTTTAAATGACTATAGAGTTCAAGAATGGGGACAGGGGAAAGACTGTGTTCTGGTAGAGTGCTAGAACAATTCAATAACGTAAGGAATGATCATGTGGTCTGCAGTGAGCGTATGAGGCAAATATAGATACATGCCATGGATTCAGAGGAGGTGGCATAGCAGACAGAGGGAAATGTGGGAAAGGGGAGAAGACACTGTCACCTGGGAAAGTGCTGATCATGTGCTGATTTATCCTACCCTGAGGATGGGTCCATCTCATCTCCACTCCAGTGGCTCAGCAATGGTCATTCCTTACAGCCATCTGTCAATTGAAAGGAAATACAATGATTAAGGTTGAAAGTTATTGAAATCATTGGGTGGAATATTGTGGGAGACTGAGTGAACATGGGCTCTGGTGAGATTTGTTGCCAGAACTGGGCAAGAAATCTGGCAAGGCCCACCCTAACATCAGGAGGTCATGCACTAACTTTTATGATTTTTCACAATTGGTTTCTTGCTCGGCCGTGGCAAGATGCCAGTTAAAGGGGAATATTGCTGGATGGTTGTCTTGGCAGTGGTCCAGCTGGCCTCATTAATATTCAGCTGTCTGTCTTACCAAACTCGCCAAACGAGTTAGACATTGAAAAAACTCAACACAGAGCAGGCACCTGCTGACTTCAGCTCTTTGCTCATTCCAACCCAACTCTATGTTGAACACCGCGCATCAACATCTTGGGTCACATCCCACAGGCAATGGCCACAGACACCCCACATCTGCAGACACTGGCATCTGTCATGTGCCAACCTCTAAGTACTCTTATGGCACATGTCTGACCTACTCATACTCAACACTGCCCCTCAGGCTGACCTGGTAACTCTCATTGTAACACTGCAGCAAGGATACTGTGTGCTCAGGGCCACACACCCAGCTCATGGATTGGCCAGGCTATATCCCCGGGCTGTATGCTCACTGTCACAGTGGTCACTCACTCTGAATCTACCTAAATGCTCACATCATCCACACCTTGCCTTGCCTTTTTGTGCTTAGCCCCCTCAGTTAGATACCAGACTGATACTACATGCTAAGTGGGCGGCACGGTGGCACAGTGGTTAGCTCTGCTGCCTCACAGCGCCAGAGACCCGGGTTCAATTCCCACCTCAGGCGACTGACTGTGTGGAGTTTGCACATTCTCCCCGTGTCTGCGTGGGTTTCCTCCGGGTGCTCCGGTTTCCTCCCACAGTCCAAAGATGTGCGGGTCAGGTGAATTGGCCATGCTAAATTGCCCGGAGTGTTAGGTAAGGGGTATATGTAGGGGTATGGGTGGGTTGCGCTTCGGCGGGTCAGTGTGGACTTGTTGGGCCGAAGGGCCTGTTTCCACACTGTAAGTAATCTAATCTGTTTAGCACAGAGATGAAACCAGGAAGCTTGTCATGGTCATTAACAGGTCTGGGGTCTGTGACACAGTGAGTCAGAGGCAGGCTCTGAAACCAGTCCCCGGGGCTTGGGTGCAGTCAGGTCAACCTCTGGGGGGGTGGAATTGAGGGTGCTCCCCACGAGAAGGGGTGAGGAACTGAATGTTGAACAGCCCACCATCCATCTCCAGTCATCGTCTGATTGAGGGCTGTTTCTCTCCTAAAATAAGAGACGGTTTAAGGGAGATGGAAGTGAACTTACTGTTGGCATAAGTGGGAACGTTTATCGAATGGATGTACAGAGGGGGTGCAGGGTTAGTGGTGTCATGGCTTGGGGGTGGGTAAGAACGAGCGAGGGAAGATGGTCGACATAATTGTAAGAGTGATAGAGCATGAACCTTAATGGGAGTTGGCTGCAGGAGCAGAAACAGAGTGAGAGAGGGTGTGGTATTGGAGAGAAGATGGCGGCAGTTTTGCGAGTGGAGTGGAGAAGGTCATTGACAGCACTGGGCATTCCCCCAGAGCGGCTGAGACTGCCCGGAGCTGGGTGGTAACCTCAGACCAGCCTGGGCATGTTGTAGTGTCACCGCCTCCACTCCCCGTCCTGGGGGAAGAGGACATGCTGTGTCTGCACCAGCCAATCCAGCAGGAGCTCCAGGGCACTGCCCACACCATGGGGCACTGACCACCCCCCTGTCTGCCGTGTCTGGGGGTAAATGTCCAGACTGACAATGATTGTCTGGGTGCACAATGGGCTTTCAAAGATGGCGCAGGAACAAGGGATGCTGGTGAATTCTGGGATATCTACTGAATGGTGTGTTCTTGTGGGAGTAATGTGGGGTAAGATTGGGCTGGGATAGGATCTGAGAGGTGCCCTAGGGATGGGATTGGTACTGACTCATGAGTGTTTTGTCAGATCTGAAGGGAAATAGCTCTTTCAATGGAAATCCCCTTAACCCCCCAACAGGTATGTGCAACTCAGACTTAGGCTTGAATCTTATTTTCTTTGGTTATGTTAGGGAGGGAAGAATTGGGAGCAGTTTCCACATCGTAGGTAGGAAGTACTTAGTTTGGTTGGAGTGGAATGTTGATTTGCCAGAATGGTACGTGCACTCCAAGGATTGGATTACAAAGCAAACTAGATTTGTACCCCCTGGAATTTAGAAAGTCAAAGGTTGACTTGACTGTTGCTTTCAAGATATTAAGTGGAACAGAGAAAATAGATGGCAAGAAACAATTTCCAGTGGTTGGGGAGTTTAGGACTAGGACCCAGAACAGTTCGAGCCATTCCCTTCAGGAGTAATATTAGTGTCACCTAGTCTCAGGGAGTGACATTGTTCTCTAGGAATCAATTCCCTCTTGAAGTTCCCTTTTGTAATCCCTGCACTGTGCAGCTCTTTAAAACAGATATTCACGAGTAGGTGCACATTGCTGTGTATTTATTTCAAAGGTCTGCTTGTTACCCATGGTCTCTAATTCCCTGTGCAGCACGTTCCTGAGTGCTGTGAAGCTGCATACTTGCACTCATTGAAGAGACAACACCAGATACAGTGAATCCACTCAACTGTTTCAAAGATATACCTCTGCCCAATATCTAAAACTGCACCCCCAAATACATATATTCATGTTTACATCCACTCTGACCACCAACGCTCAGGGCTAAAAGTGGGAGTGAGTTGCCAACTTGAAATACACTGAAGCCACATTTGACCTCTTCGTTGAAAATAATATTCTTTGTCCTAGTCACAGGGAATGTCTGCTTGCTGTCATGCCTTGACCAATGTCACTAAAACAATAATCAAGGCATTGTATCATTGTTGCTTCTGGGAGTTTGCTGTGCACAGTTTAGCTGCAGCGTTTCCTACCGTGATGAAGTCACCCTGAAAATACTTTTATTAGCTGTAAAGTGCTTCAGGATATTATGAGAAAGACTATATAGGTAGTTCTCCTACGATGTGTGTTTATTAAATGCGATTTGGCTGTAATGCGATTAGTGAATTGCAGACCTTTTTGTATAAAGCCACCTCCAGTTCTCTGTTATGTAATTCCATTCCCCAGCATTTACCTGAACAGCAAAACCCAGCCTCAGGACCCTCTGTCTGCAAAATTCCAATTCAGGGTGTTCAGCTAAAACAGGAATGCAATCAGCTCTGCAAGTCTTGAAGCTTAGCTTGAAACTGGGAATTGTAGTTTACATTTCGAAGGAACATTATTTCAAACTTGGGTGGGGGGGGGTGAGAATCTTGGGGAAAACTGGAATTCTGCATCGGCATCACGTGGTCAGTCAGCTCACGCACTTTCTGGTACAGAGCTTTGTGAAAGATGCTGTCACCGGTGATTTTAATGTTAAAGTGTTAAATTTACTGTATTACTTTAAAATATATGATTTAAGGGTTTACTCAAACTGTGCTATTGTTTGTGTTAGGCTAACTACTGCTTTTGTTTTGATTTTTACTGATATTTTTGGTAATTCTCCCCAACCTTATTTTTCCCATAGTCCCCATATATTGCGTGATTTTCTATAACAAGGTGCATCTACCGAGTTATAGGAGAGCTACCTATATAAAGGCCACTCAGCCTTTTTTCTTTCTCTGTCCTTAGTTTTCCATTAAATGCATTTAACAAAAGCTGAATTTGTTGTTGCAAGTCCATTGAGAAAATACTGGGCTTACAGCAACATTCTGCTTTGGGGGAAGCAGAAATAAAATATAGAGTGGAGGGGAAAGAAATGATAGTGACAGTATAAACTGGGATATGAGATTACAGAAGCAGTCTGAGCAATTAATAACATTGTGCATTCAGCTTACATGTACTTTTACCACAAAGAATGAGGAACACTGCCATGGTATTACAATGGTAATTGTATCTCTGCCTCATTGCACGTGCACTCCTATATCTGAGTGTAAATGCATGTTCACAGACATGAAACATGCAGCTGGAATTTCCAGTCGCTATGCAGGGTTCCAGCTGTTCTTAAAGGGGTTTAAAAATGCATCAGCTGGATTTCTGCTTCAATTTCCAGTAGCAGCAACTTTTACTGATTTTGGAAAGGAGTTTGATTGGGTGCCCACATGCTGTTGTTCCAACGTTGCCAGCGGTATTATGAAGGTGGGCATCTCAGAGCACCTGCAACTTTGATGAGCAATGTCAATCACCCGAGTAGAACCACGGAGGAGCCCTGGTTCTGGGACAAGACAAGAACTATACGAAAAGTTCATACAAAAAACATTGCGCTACTTCACTTGTCGTCATAAAATTCTGCGGCATGATGGTATCCATTTTCACTAAAGTGAGTGCTGATGATGTTATGATTTGAAAAGGTACGTCACTATTAAATAAGTATCAACCACGTTGGTACTTCTGACAACTGGCAAGGTGTCATATGAAGGAACAGCATTGGGAAAAGGGAAGAGTCTTGTGACACAGTAGAGAATAACTGGATAAAGTGCTATTCTGTGTTATAAAATATTGAAATGCTGGCCGGGTTTGAATCCAGACCTGGCTGTGTGAAATGCCCCTATTGCTTTCACTTTTTTCCCCTGAATTTCAGGAGCCATCTGTTTGACTGTTTCAAAACATTGATGCCTGAGCTTTTCACTGTTTTCAACAGCTCTGATGGATTGTATGTTGGGAGAGTGGGTTTGTATGTTGGGAGAGTGGGTTTGAAGGGGATAAAAGGGAGTTGGGAGAGTGTGAGGAAGGGTATGAGTAGGTGGTAAGGTGATCATTGGATGGTTGTACACCATATAATATTCCGATGAGGAGAGAATTCTTCACTCAAAGGGAGGTAAATACTTGCAGTTCTCTATGCTCGAGGCTGTGAAACAGATTCAAGGCAGATATTGATGATTTTCTGGAGACTAATCACGCAAAGTGATTTGGAGATAGTATAGATAAGCAGCCATGGTCTAACTGAATGGGAGAGCAGGCTCAATGGCTCAGTGTGATATTGGACAAATTCCCAATACCTGCTTCCAGCTAATCCATTTACTTTGTTCCTCTGTCCTCAGAAACTGCTGAGTGTTACTGATACTTACTTTTTTCAGTTTCTGAAAACCCTCGCTTTGTTGCTTCATTTCTGGTTTGATGTGAATGCTATTTTATTGAACAACAAAAGGCTGGAACCAGATATTAATCCAGTGAGTCAGCCTGCAGTCCTTTCTGAGGTTCCGCAAATAAATAATTGTGTTTTTTTTAAATGATAAGTAGTTTTACATTGCATTGGGCTAGCTCAGAAGAAGTATGTTCAGGTAGCCAGTATCAGACAATGAACATTGGGCCTGATCTTCCTGCTGGTGTCATGTTAATCTCTGCAGAGGAGAAAATTGAAATAGATTGGATGTGGACATGCAACCCACTGCTCCCATTAATTCTTAATTATTAATGTATCACTCCCTCTGTGCACCTAGATGTCACCCTAACATTATAAAGCATCATACTCTGTGCATGACCATCTTCTCCTCTATTCACTCTTCCAGAAAAATCCTGCTGCAGGGTGGATCAGCTGTTGATAGTGCGATTGCTGCATTGCTCTGTACCTCCCTCATCAACCCCCAAAGTATGGGCATTGGTGGAGGATCCATTTTCACCATTTACGATGCTTCGAAAGGTAATTTCCGTCAATTACTTGCTGAGTGAGATGCTGTAAAATCACATGTTAGTGTCCTTGCTGTACATTTACCTGATAGAGCTACAGTTGAGTCTGCTATAGCTGGAAAGATGGGAGAGGATAAGGGAAAAGAGCTGGATTAAGGCAGCCTGATCACATCCAAATAAAAGCACAGTGCAGATGCTGGAAATCTGAAATAAGAACAGACCGTGCTGGACAAACTGTATCTGAGGAGACGCTAGCAGGTTAACATTTCACGTCCAGTATGACTCTTTTCTTTGGGTCGTCTTCATTGTCCTGTTGTGAGTTGACCTGTTCTGGCATGAGGGAAAGAGAGGAAAGGGATTGAGCGAGATGGAAGAGGCTGGCTCAGCTGTTAGTGCTGATGCAGGTGGTGGAAAGATGGTGAGGGGTTCCACCGAATGCAGGGTTAGTACTGTAGAAGGTGGATGAGAGTGAGTGAGGGAAGATGTTGGAAGCAGTATTGAGAGTGGTGGAGTATGTACCTTTATGGGAGGTGCATGCAGTAGCAGAGAGTGAGTGCGAAAGGAAATGGTGGCACTTAACTTCACTATTGCTCTGTAATCTTTGCTGATTTTTGGGCTTGATTTGATTCACTTAAATCCTTATGTAAGCGTTGGATTTCTGGTGATGCTGCAACCGACCTGATCATTTCCAAGAGCCCATTCTGACACATGGTTCTCAAGATCAAATCAGTATAGCCCCTTTTTTCTTGGTATATTTGACTCTGGGATCTCCTTCAGGGTAGTTTCCTGCTTCCATTTTCACACTAATGTTTCACTGATTCTGAACTCCAACACAGTTTTTTGATGAGTTGGAAAAAGTTACAACTAGTAGCTTGAAACCGGTTTCTTGCTTCGTTCTATATTGTGTGGAAAATCAGTTTCTGCTGTTGTCCGCCATCTGTACTCGATGTTGGTGCATCTTAAATGCCTGATAGACAACACAGTCTGTATCACCTGCCTGACCTCCCTGAAACGATGGGTACGATGATTAAAACACACACTTCTGAGGTGGAATGTTGACGCTAATTCTTAAGGTGAGTGTTTCATATTTTTGCAATAAAGATTGGTGATATATGACCTGTACACCAAGTTCAGGCACAAGGTGCCAAAACATACAGTACGGAAGAGGCCCTTCATTTGCACTGACAAAAAATTCCTCTAATTCTACATTCATCCCTCTTTCCAGCACTAAGCCCAGAGCCTTGAATTTTACGACATTTCAAGTGCTTATCCAAGTACTTTTTAAAGGTTGTGAGATTTCCAATCTCAACTACTCTCCCAGGCAGCCCATTTCCAAATCCCCAACGCCCTCTGGGTGAAAGCCATTTTCCTCAAATCCCCTCTGAACCTCCTGTCTTTCACTTTAAAAATTATTCCTCCTTCAACTAAAGGGGCTGCGAAAGTAGCTGCAGGCTTAGCTGAAAAAAAACCTGCCACCAGTCTTAACCCCTTTCAAAATCTGATTTCCAAAAAGAATCCTGTATTTCACCTGAAAAACATGAAGAATGTCCTTGTCCTCAAGAATATTACTGAGCCTTCAACTACAATTCACCTACATCCAAGCTCCCCATGAAAGGAATTCTGCCTCACCAGTCAACTGCAAACCCACACTTGGATATTGACTTAATGGACGGCAGTTTACGTGTAGTGGTCATTTAAAGTTGTCACGCTTAATGTCATTTTGGCTGAACAAGGTTTATTGTTCAAGGACTATGTTTCTCTTCTGTGTCACTATTTTTATTTTAAAATCGTTGTCAATATCATCATCATCACAAATCAGCACCAAGGACCGAAGTTCCTGCATCCCAGACATTCCCTCCCCGTTGATTCTGGCCATGAACAAATGGTCTTGCCTCCTTCTTGGCCTTCCCTCCTGGCCTCCTCTCCCCCAGCCTGGTCTCCTGGCTTGCTCCAGCCTGGCTTTGTCTTCTCTTGGCCTGTCCCTTGCCTTGGCCTCATCTCACCCTCAGCCTTGATTTGACCCAGCCTCACTCCCAACCCCTTTTCACCAGTTAAAGTCTGATCTTCCCATCTGTGCTATTGGAACTTCATCCTTTGTGAATTGAAGCTTAAACCCTGAGCTCCAGGTAGTTGTAGACATTGGTCAGCGTAGGTACTCTTTGGAGTCGAGCTACCAGTGTCTAACTATTGCCACCAGATGGGGCTTAATTATCCAAAAGTATTGTGCAGTATAGATGAGTAGATTTTGATATATATTGTATTCCTTTTATGTTTAGGATTTTGTTTTGCAAGTTAGTTACGAATGCAGTGTTCCATATGTAGAGTACGGTATTTCAACTTTTACATTTTTTTTTGGGTGAGAAATACACCGAGGGAAGTAACTCTCACTTTAACATAGATTCTGATAGGAAGACATTCTTCATTTTAAAGTTGCTTCATTGAATGTTTGGCTTTTTCAGGAATGCAGCCATACCTTTAAGTGAGGATTTTCTGCAAATTGTGAATGAAACTTCCTTTCTTTCTTTCCTGTATGCCTGGGTGTTGGTATGCAATGCCATTTATTCTGCAGGTTGAATGCTTGTATAAATCATTTCTCTTTTGCTATAATGCCAAAGGGAACTTGCTGTGAGTCATTTAAAAATTGGATTTTACAAACAGCAGGTTTATTTAGGGGAGGGATTTCACCAAGAGCTGTTTTGAAAGGGAAAGAAAATTTTGTAAAAAGCACATTTCAAATCCCTCTTGTCCACGACTGTGTTAAAAACCATTATATTGTCTGTACTTCATTTGTGACAGTGTGTGTGTGTGTGTGTGCACACACCATCTTGCAGCCTGTGCTTCATCTGTGACAGTGTGTGTGTGTAGAACATCTCGCTGTTTGTATTTTTTCTGTGACTGTGCATATACAGGGCGACCCCTGTATCCACGGCTCTGGTTTCTGCAGTTTCAGTTATCCCAGTTTACCATTGCCCAAGCATATTATAGGGAATGTTCCAGAACCAGGGACCAGGAGGCTGCTGGGAAGATATATTTTCTTTTTAAGTGAATGGGCTCACTCTTATCTTCTGTTTTGGGCTTCCGCAGTATGTCTTGGAATATATCCCCCATGGGTATGGCGGAACTACTGTATTGTAGACCATCTCGCTGTTTGTTCTATTATCTGTGACAGTGTGTAAATAAACCATCTCACTGCATGTACTTTGTGTAACTCCTGTGTCATCTCTCCCTCAGGTGATGTGACAGTAATTAATGCCAGAGAGATAGCCCCACAGAAGGTGAGGCCAGACTTACTCAGTGGGTGTGGCCCTTATCCAAAACCAGGTAAGACATATCATGAATAGAAGATGGTGGCAGTCACAGATGTGAGGGTGATTCTAGGGGTAGTCCACTTCTCCCCCTCACCCCCTCCCCCAACCCCATGAAGCTAACAAGGGTAGGAAAGCCGAGGTAGAACTGTGGGTGGTGGAATGTCTAGGTGGAGCAATGGCAGGGTGGTGGGAGAACTGCAAGGGGCATAAGGTGTGTTGAAGGTTGAGGACAGGGGTGGAAGGTTGGGATGCAATGACTGGTGAATACTGATGTTGGGGAAAGTGAGAAGATTGGGGAGAAGGTGGAGCAGAAACAGTAGAAGGAGAGGGGTATGAAGTTAGCGATTGGAGGATGGGAGAGAGTGTGGGGTGGGGAGGCTGAAGGTAAATGGAGTGTCAGGATGGGGGGGTGGGGTATGTGTGCAGAAGGTGGTCCCGCTATGATTACAGGCTGTTTTTGTCTGTGATTCCACAACCAATCATTTACCTGAACTGGTTCTAACCAGCTTTGATGTTTAGATTAGATTAGACTTACAGTGTGGAAACAGGCCCTTCGGCCCAACAAGTCCACACCGACCCACCGAAGCGCAACCCACCCATACCCCTACATTTACCCCTTACCTAACACTACGGGCAATTTAGCTTGGCCAATTCACCTGACCCGCACATCTTTGTGACTGTGGGAGGAAACCGGAGCACCCGGAGAAAACCCACGCAGACACGGGGAGAATGTGCAAACTCCACACAGTTTGCTAACCACTGTGCCACCGTGCCGCCCACGATGTTCTTCTCATGCCTCATTAATTGAACTCTGTCAGTTGGATGACTTCTCAGTGTTTATTATTATAAACAGCTTCCAGTTGAGATATTTCTGACAAAAGAAACAATTCTCCCTCTGCTTACTGTATCAGAAAGGAGGTTGGGTTACTCAGTTGGCTGGACAACTGTCTTGTGGTGTAGAGTAACACCACCAGTGTGGGTTCAATCCCTACATTAGATGAGGTTATTATGAAGGATTCTCCTTCTCAACCTCTCCCCTTGCCTGAGGTGTGGTGACCCTTGGATTACAGTTGCTACCAGTCATCTGTCTCCAATGGAAGTGCAGCCCTCTAGTAGGGATATGGCTGTTTTACTTTTACCTGTTTAACTATATCAGGGGCATTCATAATTTTAAAGCTCTCTGTTTGATCTCCCTCAGCTTTCTTTTATGTAAAGAAATTAGCTTGCCAGCTGCTTATGCTGTCCTCCTGTATACTGTCACATTTCTGATACTAGTAATTCTTTTCTGCTCCTGTTCAATACCTCAGTAGCAGCCAGACAGCACACAGGATTCTCAATGTCATCTAATCAAGGTTTGATGCATGTTCAACATAAACCTCTTCATGTTTGAGATCTATTCTTTTCGAAATAATTCCGGTTCTTGTTTTATTTTCTTATGATCTTGTCAATCTGTGGTGCAACATTCCAGTGATTTGTGTATTTGTACAATCTCTTTGCTCCTCTACCCCAACTATACTCTCCTTTGCAAAATTATATCTCCCCCCAAGATCCTGATCCTACATCACCCTTCGATCTCTGGTACCCAACATCCCAAGCCCACAGGATCCAACCCCAAACCTCCAGACTCAATCTCTCCTATCCATCCTGACCTGTGTGAAACACTTGATCAATAGCTTGTCCCTTGCAGCTACTCATCTGGCACCCATATCCTACTCAACACTTGGCACCACACATACTTAGCACTGCAAAACTGGCACATTACCCTGTACCCAATTGACACACTATCCTCTAAAGACCTGGCACCCTCTCTCTATCTACCTGAGCATTTATCCAGCTGGCACATCGCTTTCTATTCACTTAGCACCCTACTTACCTGGCACTATCTGCTTGGTACCCTACACTCCCAGCAGTCTGGCTTTTCTCTAACCTTACATACCTATCCTTTCATAGTGTCACCATAATATTGGCTTTTTCCATTTCAGAATAGAGCTGCTGACTATTGTGATGGTGGGTGAGGGATAGGTGACATGGTTTTCCTTCTCCTGTCTTCTTTACACTGAAGGACTTGTCAGAATGGAGATAACGCTTGCATTTTTGGACAAGCCTTGATAGGAATTTCCTGTCAGAAACATGGAGACCTCTCCCAATACATAAAAAAACCGACAGCAGGGTGGCAATCTACATGATTGCCAACCCTTAGAAAATCCAGCTGCTTTTGTAACTCAAGAGACCTAGTCACTATAGGGAGTGAGAGAGAAATACTTTAAAATGAGTGGTTTCGAGGCTGGATAATGAGCACTGTTGCTGCACAGTGCTTTTCTCTCTTTACTTATAATATCAACAATCACCTGATGAAGGAGCAGCACTCTGAAAGCTAGTGCATCCAAATAAACCTGTTGGACTATAACCTGGTGTTGTGATTTTTGACTTTGTCCATCCCAGTCCAACACTAGCACCTCCAAGTTATAACAATTACTTGTATTTATACATCCACTCAACATACTTGTTTTGCAAGAATGTTATCGATGCAGCATCAGAGGAGGAGATCTTAGAACAAATGATAATACTTGGTCAAATAGGTACATTGTTGGCGCAGCACAGCGGTTAGCACTGCTGCTTCACAGCAAATGGGCTGACTCCTGCCTTGGGCAACTGTCTGTGTGGAGTTTGTATGTTCTCCCTATGTTTGCATGGGCTTACTCCTACAGTCCAAAGATGTGCAGGTCAGGTGAATTGGCCATGCTAAATTGCTCAGTGTTAGGTCCATTACTCAGGGTTAAACCTCGGGGAACGGGTCCTGATGGATTACTCTTCGAGGGTTGGTGTGGACTTGTTGGGCCAAACAGCCTGTTTCTGGACTGTAGGGATTTTAATCTTTTAATCTTAAGGAGAAAGGGGGAACCAAGTGGAAGGTTGAAGGAAAGAACTCGTCCAAGCAGGGACTCAGAAAGTAGAGGCTTCTGTTTAATCCAGCTTGGTTATTTTTACTGAATAACTGGAGTGGTTTGCCACTGATTGAAGGAACCACAAGGATGATTTGTGTATGTGTTAACTCCAGATCCAGGTGGCCAATGGGTTGCTGTTCCAGGCGAACTGAAAGGTTACTGGGAAGCTCACAAGAGATTTGGAAAATTATCATGGAAAGCCCTGTTTGAACCTTCAATACAGCTTGCACAAAAAGGATTCCAGACCCCAACATTTCTAAAGAAGATTTTAGATAATGAATTCATTCGCCATAGACTAACCCATCCAACACTGCGGTAAGTAAGGGCTCCACACAAGGTCACATGATTGCAGTCAGCTCAAAACCAACGCTGAATGTAGTTATTCCATCACACAATATTTTGATCGAACACAAAAACAACAGCAGCGCCAAAAAGGACGTGCATTTCAAAATAGCCTTTAACAAAGTAAAACCGCTCACAAACTTCACAGTAGTGTTACTGACCAAACGTTGCCCTGAAGACTGAAATATACAAAGAACTATGGATACTGGAAATCTGAAACAAAAATCAAAATTGGTGCAGAAACTTAGCAGGTCTGGCAGCATCTGTGGAGAGAAAGCAGAGTTAATGTTTCAGGTCCAGTGACCCTTTTTCAGAACTGATAATAACTAGGAAAAGGTGATACTGAAGGTGGGATGGGTGGAGGAGTGAGCCAGAGGTGAAGGTGGAACCCAGAGGGAGAGAGAGAGACCATGAGGAAAACAAAGGGATAGTTAATGGTCGACCAGGGAGAGAGATAATGACCATAAATGGATGAAAGTGGGTTGATTGCACAGAAAGCCTGGCAGAGAAGGGTAGATAAAGGACATGGAAGAAGGTGTTCAAACCCTAACATTATTGAACTAAATATTGAGTGCTGAAGGCTGCAGGATGCTCAGGTGGAAAATGAGATGCTGTTTTTCTCCCATGTTCCCGAGCCAACATTTCTTTCTCGGGCTTGCTGCTGTGCTTCAGTGAGACGCAGTCTAAACAGGAGGAACAGCACCTCATTTTCTGCTCTAGTTTTACAAAAGCCTGATTAAACCCACTTGGAGCACTGACAATAGATCGGGGCACCACAACTTAGGAAGGATATACTGGCCATGGAGAGAGCGAGCACAACATAGGTTTACGGAATGATACCTAGACTT
Organism: Hemiscyllium ocellatum; assembly: GCF_020745735.1. Classification (NCBI taxonomy): domain Eukaryota; kingdom Metazoa; phylum Chordata; class Chondrichthyes; order Orectolobiformes; family Hemiscylliidae; genus Hemiscyllium; species Hemiscyllium ocellatum. Next base: position 59,406,786 of record NC_083424.1, on the reverse strand, counting down.
CAGGGGCTCAGTTTTGAAAAGAGTTATATAATCAGATCTCTTTTTGTAGAATTTAGGTTTTAGAAGGTTGTTGAGTTGGTGGAGGTTGCATACATAAGGGACAGTTGCTCAGTGAAACAGAATTCATTCTCATTCCATGCCCCCTCACCCCACCCCAGTACTTCACACAATGCTTCTATACTTTGGTCTGTGTAAGACGGGTGATATACCTCTCTTGCCTTTATCATTTCTCACCCCTAACCAAACCACTTCCACATCTTCACTTCCTTAACTTAGAATGGAGGAACAGAAGTAGGCCATTCAGTCCCTTAATCCTGTCCTGTCATTCAGTGGAGACTATGGTTAATCTACAGCCTAAATCTATATACCTGCCTTTCACGCATATCCTTAGTTGCATTTTTGCTGAGGAAATGTATTATCTCAGATTAAAAATTAGCAACTGACGTAGCATCATCTGTCATTTATGGAAAAGAGTTCCAAACATTTCCCACCCTTTGTGTGTAGAAATGCTTCCTCACATCTGTCTTGAACAGTCTGGCTCAAATTCTCAGACTATGTGTCCCCGTTCTCGACTCTCCAAACAGTGGAAATAGTTTGTCTTTATCTACCCTGTCTTTTCCTGTTAATGTCTTAGAGATTTCAATCAGATCACCCTTAACCTACTCAATTCTAGAGAAAACAGACCTAATTTATATTATAAAACAAAGAGCTATGGATGATGGAAATCTGAAACAAACCAGAGAGTGCTGGAGAAACTCAGCAGGTCTGGCAGCATCTATGGAGAGAGAATAGAGTTAATGGTTCTAGTCCAGTGATCCTTTTTCACAAATTTGTGTCTCTCCTCCTCTCTTCCTATTTTGTCAATGCCATTGTTCATTCAGAGAATGACCCCTCCATCTCTCCCTAGCTTCTTGTTCACCTTAATGCCATATGCCCTTCAATATTCGAGACCCAATCTATCTCATCCTGCAGCAATGCCACTGTAATGACAATACATGTTTCCACATCTTTGCTAGTTTGAACCCTTGTCCCATTGTTAGTGCATTCTCCTCTCTGTTTGCTGAGTTATACAGTTAGAGTAAAATGTGAGGTCTGCAGATGCTGGAGATCACAGCTGAAAATGTGTTGCTGGTTAAAGCACAGCAGGTTAGGCAGCATCTCAGGAATAGGTTATACAGTTCAGTTCACTGGAATGCTGGCCTGTTATTGTGAAAAACTGTGCTAATGGTACAGCCCCATTTTTGGTACCTCATGAATCTGAATACTCTTTTCCCATCTTATTTCGCCCGTGCCAATCTGTGTGCGATTTAATTAATAATCCAGAGATAATTATTTTCAAGCCCAGCAGATACATTGGTACATTGTTTGTCCAGACTTTGGGTTTAATAAGCAAAGGGCCCTTCACATATCTCACTAATCTAGTAGTGAGCACAGATTGTGGATGAATGAGACTTAGTGTGAAACTGTATGTAGGAAACTGTTAAAATAATACATCGAGAAGATATCCACAAGTAAATTGATAGTGTGCTGAAAGCAGCTGCCAGAGGAAACCAAACCATTTTAATAGTACTAGCACCTTGATAGATATTTTTGAGACAGCATCAGGTGATTGAGTTGAATTGGAAGATGGTTCAGGGATTGAAGTTAATCAGGCATATTTTTATTTTAGTTCACTGTTTTACAACCATACTGATCATCCACGTGAGATTGTGAAGAATGAACAGCTTGCAAAAACACTGAAGATTATTGCGGAGCAGGGGCCTGATGCTCTCTACAATGGCGTAATTGGACGTGATCTCATTTTGGATCTACAGCAAGAAGTTGCTAACAATTTAGGTATTTCTCTCATTTTATCCTTAGGCGTAATACAAGCGGAAAGTTCATGGTGATGGCGTTGGCCAGTGCTGTAAGGGTGGCAGTTAGGGAAACTCAGTTGGTCCAGTTTCTGATTTTTCAGTCTCATAATTTGAACACCTGCGAATGTGTCCATGTGGTTTGCTACTTTCAATCACATTCCTGGGGAGAAATTGGGTCATGGAAGATTTTCATGTTTTGTTGTTGCTCCTAAACTCATCAAATCTCAAAGAATGCAATTCCAATTGATTTCTCTTCAACTGGCATATTAAACCTTTTGACACAATTCCACAGTTTTTGCATTGATCCACTGATAGTGAAGCAAAAGTCAGGATGGTGAGTGGCTTGGAATTGAACTTGCAGGTGGTGGTGTTTGCCATTTTTCTTTCAAACCCTTGTCTTTCAAGATACAAGTGTTGTGGGTTTGGAAGGTGATGGCTGAAGATCTTGGGTGGCCTCCTGTAGTGGAGTTTCTTGTTAATAGTACACACTACTGCTACTCAGCCTTGGTGGTAGATGGAGTGGATGTTCGTGAATGTGATGCCAATCAAATGGGCTACTTTGTCCTAAATGGTGTCAAGCTTCTTGAGTGTTGTTGGAATTGCCCCCATCCAGACAAGTGGGGAGTACTCTATCACACTCCTGACTTGTGCCTCATTGATGGCGGACAGGCTTTGGGGAGTCAGGAAGTGACTGTAGTATTCTCGCCTCTGGCCTGCTGTTGTAGCCATTCTATGTATGTAGTTGGTCCAGTTGAGTTTCTAATCAATGATAAAGCCAGGTATGACTCAAATCAGTAGAGATTTTTCCTTCAATTCCCATTGAATGTAGTTTTGCTAGGACTCCTTAATCCTTCCTTGAGACTAATTTTAGTTGGGGAAGGGATGCTCTGGAAAGATACATCTGCTTCCAAAAGAAAGAGATATGCTGGCAGAACAGGGAAAGTATTTTGATAATGATACCCAGACTAAAATGAAAAGTGACAGTACAAACATAAGGAAACATCAACAAATAGGATCAGAGGAGGAAAAAATTGCCCAAACAATAAAGTCAATGAATTTGGACTGGAAGTTGTAGAATCTATATATGTGGAGGTAAGAAATAATCAGAGAAAGAAGATGCTAGGAGGAGTGATTGGACCAGTTGAGTGAGTGTGCAAGTGCATTGCAGATGTGGTATAATGTGAATAAATGTGAGGTTATCCATTTTAGGAGCAAAAATAGAAGGCAGACTATTATCTGAATGGCCATAAATTGAGAGGGGAATATACAATGTTACCTGGTTGTTCTTGTACACTAGTCGCTGAAGGTAAACATGCAGGTCAGCAGGCAACAAGAAGTGCAAATGATATGGTGGTCTTTATAGTGAGAGGAGAGGAGTAGGACAGTTTTGCTGCAATTGTACAGGCATTGGTAAGACCACACCCAGAGTACTGTGTGCAGTTTTGGGCTCTATTGGAGGAAGGATATTCTGGCTATGGAAGGAATATAGTAAAGATTTACCAGACAGATTCCTGGGATGGCCGGGCTGATGAATAAGGAGAGATTGATTCAGTTAGGATTGTATTCAATGGAGTTTAGAAGAGTGAGAGGGGAATCTCATTGAAACTTGTACAATTTAACAGTGCTAGACATGGTAGGTGTAGGACAGATATTTCTCAATGATGGGGGAGTCCAGAACCAGCAGTTACAGTCTTAAGGATACAGGGTATATCATTTAAGACAGACATGAGGAGAATTTTCTTCACTGAGTGGTAAGCCTGTGAAATTCTTTGCTACAAAAAAGCAGTCAAGGCCAAATCATTGTGTGATTTCAAGGAGTTGGATATAGCATTTGAGATGTTATAGACAGATGGGTGACAGTGAGGGGGAGTGGGAGGAAGCAGCCAGTGCAGGGATCCCCTGCGGTCATTAGCCTCAAGAACAAGTATACCGTTTTGGATACTTGTAGGGGGGATGACTTACCAGGGGCAAGCAACGAGGTTCAGGCCTCTGGCACGGAGCCTGGCCCCGTTGCTCAGAAGGGAAGGGTGGAGAAAGGTAGAGCGATAGTTCTTGGGGACTCAATAGCGGGTTTTGTGGGGGCGACAGAGACTCACGATTGGTATGTTGCCTCCCAGGTGCAAGGGTACGTGATGTCTCTGATCGTGTTTTCCGGGTCCTTAAGGGGGAGGGGGAGCAGCCCCAGATCGTGGTCCACGTTGGCACCAACGACATAGGTAGGAAGAGGGGTGAGGATGTCAGGCAGGCTTTCAGGGAGCTAGGTTGGAAGCTCAGAGTTCGAACAAACAGAGTTGTTGTCTCTAGTTTGTTACCCGTGCTACGTGATAGAGAGTCGAGGAATAGGGAGAGAGAGCAGTTAAACGCGTAGCTACAGCGATGGTGCAGGAGAGAGGGATTCCGGTTTCTGGACAACTGGGGTTCTTTCTGGGGAAGGTGGGACCTCTATAAAAAGGATGGTCTACACCTGAACCTGAGGGGCACCAGTATCCTTGGGGGGAGGTTTGCTAGTGCTCTTTGGGAGGGTTTAAACTAACTCCGCCGGGGCATGGGAACCTGGACTGTAGCTTTATGGTACAGGACCTTGAGTGTAGGGGGGGTTAGGAACAAGCCATCGATCTCGAAGGAGGGTGCCTGTAAACAGAAGGGTGGTTTGAGGTGTGTATACTTCAATGCCAGAAGTATAAGAAATAAGGTAGGTGAACTTGCAGCGTGGGTTGGTACCTGGGACTTCGATGTTGTGGCCATTACTGAGACGTGGGTAGAACAGGGGCAAGAATGGCTGTTGCAGGTTCCAGGGTTTAAATGTTTTAGTAGGGGCAGACATGGGGGTAAAAGAGGGGGAGGTGTGGCATTACTTGTCAAGGATAGTATTACAGTGGTGGAAAGGACGATGGAGGAAGACTTGCCATCTGAGGTAGTTTGGGCTGAGGTTAGAAATAGGAAAGGTGAGGTCACCCTGTTAGGAGTTTTCTACAGGCCTCCCAATAGTCCGAGAGAAGTAGAGGATAGTATTGCGAGGATGATTCAGGAGAAGAGTGAAAGTAGCAGGGTGGTTGTTATGGGGGACTTTAACTTCCCAGATATTGACTGGGAAAGCTATAGCTCGAGTTCGTTAGATGGGTTGGTGTTTGTCCAATGTGTGCAGGAGGGTTTCCTGACACAATATGTAGACAGGCCAACAAGAGGTGAGGCTATACTGGATTTGGTTCTAGGTAATGGACCAGGCCAGGTGTGAGACTTGGACGTAGGTGAGCACTTCGGGGACAGTGACCACAACTCGGTGACTTTTACTTTAGTGATGGAGAGGGATAAGTGTGCACTGCAGGGCAAGAGTTATAGCTGGGGGCAGGGAAATTATGATGCAGTGAGGCATGACTTAGGATGTGTGGATTGGAAAAACAGGCTTCAAGAGAAGAATACTAATGATATGTGGAGATTGTTCAAGGAACAGCTATTGAGTGTCCTTGATAAGTATGTACCAGTCAGGCAGGGAGTAAAGGGTCTTGTGAGGGAGCCGTGGTTTAATAAGGAATTGGAATCCCTTGTGAAAGGGAAGAAGGCGGCATATGTAAAGATGAGGCGTGAAGGTTCAGTTGGGGCGATTGAGAGTTATAAGGTAGCCAGGAAGGATCTAAAGAGAGAGCTAAGAGCAGCGAGAAGGGGACATGAAAAGTCCTTAGCTGGTAGGATTAGGGAAAACCCAAAGGCTTTCTATAGGTATGTCAGGAATAAAAGGATGACTAGGGTAGGTATCGGTCCAGTCAAGGATAATAGTGGGAAGTTGTGCATGGAGGCGGAGGAGATTGGAGCGACACTAAATCAATACTTTTCGTCAGTATTCACTCAGGAACAGGACACTGTTGCTGGTGTGAATATTGAGTCACAAGTGATTAGAATGGATGGCATTGAAGTATGTAGGGAAGAGGTTTTGGGAATACTGGAAAGGATGAAAATAGATAAGTCTCCTGGGCCTGATGGCATTTATCCTAGGATCCTCTGGGAAGCTAGGGAGGAGATAGCAGAGCCATTGGCCTGGATTTTTATGTTGTCATTGTCAACGGGAATAGTACCAGAAGACTGGAGGATGGCGAATGTGGTCCCCTTGTTCAAGAAGGGGAGTAGGGATAGCCCGAGTAACTATAGGCCAGTGAGTCTGACTTCTGTGGTGGGCAAAGTCTTGGAGAGAATTGTAAGGGATAAGATTTATGAACATCTGGATAGGAATAACGTGATCAAGGATAGTCAGCATGGATTTGTGAAGGGCAGATCATGCCTCATAAAACTTATTGAGTTCTTTGAGCAGGTGACTAAGGAGGTGGACGAGGGTAAAGCAGTAGATGTTGTGTATATGGATTTTAGTAAGGCGTTCGATAAGGTACCCCGTGGTAGGCTAATGCAAAAACTACGGAGGTATGGCATTGAGGGTGCATTAGAGGTTTGGATTAGAAATTGGCTGGCTGGAAGGAGACAGAGGGTAGTAGTTGATGGACTATGTTCATCTTGGAGTGCAGTTACTAGCGGTGTACCACAGGGATCTGTTTTGGGACCATTGCTGTTTGTTATCTTTATAAATGATCTAGAGGAGGGGCTTGAAAGCTGGGTGAGTCAGTTTGCGGATGACACAAAAGTCGGTGGAGTTGTGGATAGTGAGGAAGGATGTGGCAGGTTACAGCGGGATATAGACAAGTTGCAGAGCTGGGCAGAAAGGTGGCAGATGGAATTCAATGTAGCTAAGTGTGAAGTCATTCACTTTGGTAGGAGTAACAAGAAGATGGATTACTGGGCTAATGGTAGGCTACTTGGTAGTGTGGATGAGCAGAGGGATCTTGGTGTCCATGTACACAGATCTCTGAAAGTTGCCACCCAGGTAAATAGTGCTGTGAGGAAGGCATATGGTGTACTGGGCTTTATTGGCAGAGGAATTGAGTTCCGGAGTCCTGAGGTCATGTTGCAGTTGTATAAGACTCTGGTGCAGCCTCATCTGGAGTATTGTGTGCAGTTTTGGTCGCCATACTATAGGAAGGATGTGGAGGCATTGGAACGAGTGCAGAGGAGGTTTACCAGGATGTTGCCTGGTATGGTAGGAAAATCGTATGAGGAAAGACTGAGGCACTTGGGGCTGTTCTCATTGGAGAAAAGAAGGTTTAGGGGAGATTTGATAGAGGTGTACAAGATGATTAGGGGTTTAGATAGGGTAGACACTGAGAACCTTTTACCGCTAATGGAGTCAGCTGTTACAAGGGGACACAGCTTTAAATTAAGGGGTGGAAGGTATAGGACAGATGTTAGGGGTAGATTCTTTACACAGCGGGTTGTGAGTTCATGGAATGCCCTGCCAGTAGCAGTGGTGAACTCTCCCTCTTTATGGTCATTTAAGCGGGCATTGGATAGGCATTTGGAAGTTATTGGGCTAGTGTAGATTAGGTAGGATTCGGTCGGCGCAACATTGAGGGCCGAAGGGCCTGTACTGCGCTGTATTTTTCTATGTTCTATGTTCTATGAAAGGGATCAAAGGATATGAGGGAAAAGTGGGAAAATTGAGTTGGATGATGAATGGCCGAACAGGCCTACTCCTGCTCTTATTTTCAATATTTCTGAGTAGTTGACAAACTGTAGGACAGGGAATAAATTAGGAGATACTGAGAACATGTAAATGAGGCAGTTGGTGGGTGGCACGGTGGCACAGTGGTTAGCACTGCTGCCTCACAGTGTCAGAGACCCGGGTTCAGTTCCCACCTCAGGCGACTGACTGTGTGGAGTTTGCACATTCTCCCCGTGTCTGCGTGGGTTTCCTCCCACAGTCCAAAGATGTGCAGGTCAGGTGAATTGGCCATGCTAAATTGCTCGTAGTATTAGGTAAAGGGGTATGGGTGGGTTGCACTTTGACAGGTTGGTGTGGACTTGTTGGGCCGAAGGGCCTGTTTCCACACTGTAAGTAATCTAATCTACATTAATTGTCATTGTTTTTAATTTTCCTAAAAATGAGAAAGTCAGGTTGCCACAAGGAAGAATTCGTAGACTGTATTTAGGACTATTTTCTAGAACAGTATGTGTTGATCCAATCAGGGATCAGGCTATTTTGAATCTAGTGATGTGAAATGAGACAGGTTCAATAAGTAAAATCACCAAAAGGTGGCCACAGTGGCTCAGTGGCTAGCACTGCTACCTCACAGCACCAGGGACACGGGCTTGACTCCAGTCTCGGGCAACTGTCAGGAGTTTGCACATTCTCCCTGTGTCTGCATGGGCTTCCTCTGGATGCTCCAAAAATGTGCAGGTCAGGTGAGTTGGCCATGCTAATTTGCCCATAGCGTTAGGTGCATTATTCGAGGTAAATATAGGGTAGGGAATGGGTCTGGGTGGGTTACTCTTCGGAGGGTCAGTGTGGACTTGTTGGGCCAAATGGCCTATTTCTATACTGTAGGGAATCTAACCTAAAATATCTCCTGGGAAACAGCGACCAAAGCACGGCAGAATTTAGGAATCAGTTTGAGGGGGAATGAGAAACAACTGTGCTAAATTGTAATAAAGGGGTAATTACAAATGAAAGGAGGTGTGGAGCTGGGAGGTGTGGACTGGGAAAGGAGTTTAGCAGAAACATTGGTTGAGAAGCAATGGCAGGTATTTAAGAAAATGGTTCATGACTCACAGCAAAGATATATCCCAGTGGGGGAGAAAAGATTCTCGGAAAGGGATGAACTGACCATGGTGACCCAGAGAAATTAAAGATGTCTGCTTTCTTTTTCTTTCAATTTGATACTATGTGGTAAAGATTAGAGGAAAGACCTTGTCTATTCACCCTTTATTGCCCCTCATCTTATTATAAACCCTCAATAAGGTCACCCCTCAGCCTCTGATGCTCCAGGGAAAATAGCCCCAACCTATTCAGCCTCTGCCTATTGTTCAAACTGTCCAACCCTGTCCACATCTTTGTAAATCTTTTCTGAAGCCTTTCAAGTTTAGCAACATCCTTCCTACAGTAGGGAGACCAGAACTGAAAGCAGTATTCCAAAACTGGCCTACTGGATCCGTTGCACCCGATGTGGTCTCCTCTACGTCAGGGAGACTGGACACCGATTTGCAGATCGTCTCCAAGAACATTTCTGGGACACCCACACCAACCAACCCCTGGAGCCTGAACACTTGAACTCCCCTTCCCACTCTGCCAAGGTCCTGGGCCTCCTCCATTGCCCAACCCTAACCATCCACCGCCTGGAGGAAAAACGTCTCATCTTCCACCTTGGGACCCATCAACCACATGGGGTCAATGTGGATTTCATCAGTTTTCCCATTTCCCTTCCCTCTACCTTTTCCCAGGTCCAACCTTCCAACTCAGCACCACCCTCTTGAACTGTCCCCCCTGTCCATCTTCCTTCCCACTTATCCACTCCACCCTCCTCTCCAACCTATCACCTTCTCCCCCACCTCCATCCACCTATCACATTCCCAGCTACCTTCCCCCAACCCCACCCACCTCCCATTTATTTCTCAGACTCCCAGCCCACAAACCTCATTCCTGATGAAGAACTTAAGCCTGAAATGTTGATTCTCCTGCTCCTCGGATGCTGCCTGACCTGCTGTGCTTTTCCAGCACCACACTCTTTGACTCTGATCTCCAGCATCTGCACTCCTCACCTTCTCCTTATTAAATTGTCCACCACCATTCCCAATTAGATGCGGCAGGAGTGCTCTATTGGTTGAGGGATTGCTTAGTTCAGTGTATCACATGCTGCTTGTGATATTTGGATTGTAACTAGCCCTGTTTGATATCTTCACCAGGCTGACACTTTATTTTTAAGCAGACTTTGTACTGCTCTGTCATGCATAGCTGCATTCTGCATTGAACCAGGATTGATCCCGTGGTTTGATGGTAATGGTTGAGTGGGGTATATGCCTAGCCATGAGGTTACAGATTGTACTGGAGTACAACTCTGCTCCTACTGTTGGCCCACAGCACCTCATGGATGCCCAGTTTTGCATTACTAAATCTATTCAGAATCTGTGCCATTTAGCATAATGGTTGTGTCCCACATCACGATGGATGGTAATCCTGAATGTGAGGCTGGAACGTTGTCACTTTCACGATTGTGCAGTGTTCTCTCTTATCAATATGGTCAGAGACCGACACACGTGACAGATTGCTGAGGATACAATCAAATAGCTCTCTTCCACTTTTTGATGCTCTCACCACCTGCCCAGTCCAATCGAGTAGTTACGCCCTTTTGGTTTCAGACAGTACTCATGCCCATCAGCCAATCCTGATGGTGGCCATTGTTGCGTCCACACCCACATCCCCATCAATACTGCGTTATGTGTTCTTGTCACCTGAATGTTTTCTCCAAATTGATGTTCAACACTGAAGAGTAGGATTTACCAGGAGGCAGATGAGCAGATGGATTGGAGTCTGGGACATTGTTTGTAATGTACGATTCTGTAGAACTGTCACATTGTCTGTGAGACTATTTAGGATACCTCTCAATTTTGGCACACACCCCAGATGTTCTAAGGATAACTTTGCAGGAAAAGGTGTTGGGATTTGCCATTGTCATTATCAGGTTGACGCCAGGTGACCTGTCAGGCTTTATTTCTTTTAGAACGTAGAACATATACCAGTATAGCACAGTACAGGCCCTTCGGCCCTCAATGTTGTACCAACCTTTTATCCTACTCCAAGATCAAACTAACATGCATGCCCTTCATTTTACTGTCATCCATGTGACTATCCAAGAGTCACTTAAATGTCCCTAATGTATCTGACTCTACTCCCACTGCTGGCAGTGCATTCCAAGCACCCACCACTCTCTGTGTAAACAACTGACCTCTGACACCAAACTCCCCACTGATATGTCGAGCCCTAAACACTGATATCCATTTCATAATCCTTGGTGCACCAGTACACAGCCAGGAGAGCCTCAGGTGGAGGTTCCAACCGTTTTTGAGCATGTTCCTGCTGGGTTTGTCACTGTAATTCCCAGCTGAAGTCTTTCCACCCTGACACCCCTTCATTTTGGTCACCTTACACATCAATCTTTGCAGAGTGTCACCATCTCATGGCCAACTCGCACAATGAACAGACTCATGGTTAACTGATTTCACAGTTCTTGGTTGTCAGTGCTAGTTTTCCTGATCATGCCTCAAACACTATCTGAATGGTTATTGAATGTTCAAAAATTTCTCAGATCATTGCTTTCTACTTAAATAGATGGCATTTTAACGCTTAAAGATTTGAAAGAATACAAAGCTTCCATTATGGTACCGCTGAATATTTCGGTGGGTGACTACGTGATGTACTTCCCACCTCTGCCATCCAAGGGAATCATTCTCAGCCTCATCCTCAACATTCTGAAAGGTATGGTTAACAATTAAAGTACCTGTGTATCTGTCTTCTCATTCGGTTCTGTTGTTTTATGTTGTCTCTGTTTATATATCTGTGTACTTGTCTAGCTGTTTGTCTGTGTTTCCACAAAGTTTCTCCTCATATGGTGCCATGGAAGATCTGTGAAAACTTCAAAGACACGACATTAACTCAACTGACCCAAATTATCTGCAGTTCTCACAATCAATTCAAGGCTAATGATCACGAGAAATTCTCTTCAAAATTCTGTTGCTTTACTCTTCCTGCTTGGTGCTGTTAAGCCTATTGTTAATGTGATACAGTGGGAGCTTTACTCCATTTCAAACATATGCAGTATGTGTCCTGTCACTGTTTGTCGGGACATTGTGCTGGAAGCTTCTCCTGTGTACCTAAGTTAATCTGTTCCCCCAGGGAGAGGACAGTGGATTGGGGCTTAACTCTGTATGTAGCCTGTGCAGCGCGGAGGGGAGAGTGGGCCCAGCTATTCAAGATGGTGGCACCAGCACCCCAGGCCTGTCTGCTCCAGATTGGCCAAATTCTTTTCATTTATTTCTCTCTCTCACTCTCCTTTTCGTCTTTTTTTCTGTTTCTTCTTCTTTTCTTCATCTTCCTGATGGTGTGGGGAGGCAGGAGCAGTGTTGGTGGTGACCAGAGCGGGGACTCATGGAATTGCTGACAAGGCGTTGGCTGCAATGGTGACAGAGCAGGGTCTCCTGGCCGTGGTAGGTCTGGACTGGGGGCCTTCCATAATTCCCAGAACCATGTTTGAGACTCCGGTTGATGAAGATGAATTCGATTTAATATTTATCTTTCTATTCTTTTGTACCTCAAAATGGCGCCAGATTGTGGCAACAGAACTCTTTTCCTGGTATCTCCCGAGATAAATTGGGTGACAATTCATTCATTTTCATTCATATTTGGAATGACAGAGACACCAGTGAAGACACCATTTGTTTCTTATTTCTATTTTCCTGAAATAACTCTTGGGTTTTGTGATTTGGTGTGTATTGTGGTCATTTATTTTTCATCTTTTGGCTTCTGAACCCAGCTTTGAATGCGAATTATGTAATCTAACATAAACAAGTATAAATTCCACTGCTTAAAGAAATCATTGCTGTGTTTGGATATGCAAGCTCTTACTTTTCGGCATTTATTCAAGGGATAAACAAACAAATCTGTGTTTCCCTCCGAGTGAATTGAATGGTAACATTTTTTTCTGGTCTACAACAGGTTTTAAATTTTCTGTTGAGTCTATGAAGGAAAATCAAAGGGTCCAGACATACCATCGTATCATAGAAGCCTTAAAGTTTGGAAATGGACTGCTAAGTAAACCAATGGATTCTAACTTCAACTCAAATGTTAGTGGCCTCTGTTTTTTTTTATCTCTGCAACTGTTGGCAAGGCGAGTTATTGCTGTGTGAATCTTGATTTGCTGGGTTGTTTGTTGTTTGCTCTTGAAGGTGCTAATTCTTGCTGGAGTACAACTCCATGGATAAAAATACTCAAGTTGTCATTGTTCATATGTCAGCCTGGACATTCTATTTCATTCAGTGAGTTGCATCCAGACAGAATGAAAATCCTGCTCTCCCACCCCACAATCAGAAATCCACTAAGGACACCTTCCTGGAATGCCCACCAGGTGTACTAGGCAGGTGTGGGAAGCAACGCTAATCTTCCTCTTCTTAATTTGGGAGCACTGAGACTGTTTATGTGCACAGCACGATCAACAAATGCATTGAACAACAAAGCCCTCATGGCGTGGAGGAAAGAGGGTACTGTTTAGTGCCACATGGCATGAATCATTTACTCACTCAATTAGCTGAGTAGCTCATTGGAACTCTATTGCAAGGGGTATCTCGCATCTACTCCTTTTATAATATTAAAGGCTTAAATGTTCCTAATTCTGCATGTGTTCTTCTTAATGATGTATTGTTCAAAACATATGCAAGTGAAGCATGGGAAACTAGATGAGAAGTGAAAACCAAACCAAAATAGACAGCTTCAGCAGTAAACATTTCTCTGTAACATTCTGATGTATCATATTCCTCACCACAGGAACCTCTCTTATACCACGACCTCTGTTGTGTGGGAGATAGATTTGTGCAATGTTCCCGGCATAACTTCTGGTCTCTCTTTGTAATTCAGATATCTCTGCTGCTCTCACATGGGTTTGCTGAGTCTATACGACGGTGTATTGATGACCAAGCACATTCTCCGGATTACTACAACACTGACCATCAGGCACCCGACACATACGGCACCAGTCACATTTCAGTGCTGGACAGACATGGCAATGCGGTTTCTGTCACTAGCTCAATCAATCATTTGTAAGTACAGATATCCTTCACCACATGATACCAATTTAATCATAGACTGGATACCTGCCAGGGAATCCATCACATTTGATGGGTGTGTAATCAGTATTTGGTGCTTGGAATCCAAACATAGTAATCAAACTATGTCACATGACCAAAAGCCTGTAATTCTTCTGAGCAATTCTTAGGGCAGCACGGGGCTCAGTGGTTAGCACAACTACTCACAGCACCAGGAACCCAGGTTCAATTCCAGCCTCGCGTGATTGTCTGTATGGAGATTGCACATTCTCCCCGTGTTTGTGTGGGTTTCCTCCCACAGTCCAAAGATGTGTAGGTTAGGTGGGTTAGCCATGCTAAATTGCCCATAGTGTTCAGGGATGTGTAGATGGCTCAGGGATAGAGGAGGTGGGGTGGTGAGTATGGGTCAGATGCTCTTTTGAAGAGTAGGCATGGACTTGTTGGGCTGAATGGTCTGTTCCCACACTGCAGGGGTTCTATTCTATTTAATGTTAGAATCTTTACCATTTAAATCAGTGTTAGTATTACAGGAAAGGAAATAGACTCAAATCATTTTGCTAGTGCTCTATTAATATACATGAAATGTGTTGCTAAGTCAAAAGGCATAGATCTTTATATTTGAATCATATAAAGCTGGTATCAAGCAACAGCTGTCCATAACTGTCTGACGAAATGAATGGTGTGTCACTGTGTGTCAGGTTTGGTATGGTTGGTAGCATTTTTGCCTGGATTATTGAAGGCTTTGAGTTCATGTTTCTTCCCAGAGACATGGCTGACACTTGATGGAGTACCGAGGGAGTACTGTGCTTGCTGAGGCGCCCTGTTCCTGGTTAAGGTGTTAAACTGATTCTCCATTTTTTTTCCCTATGAACAGCAGGAGAACTAACCACAGAATTTTAGCTAATCCTTCACCTCAAGCAATGCCTGTTATGCAGATGGTCATTAATTCAAAGCTATTTGCAGGAGTTGACAATATAAACTTTGGCTGCAATGTTTCCTGCTTTGCAATGATGGCGACACCTCAAAATGCTCCAATAATTCTAAAGTGTTTTGCTATGTCAGAAAGGATGTTCTATAGGTACAAATCTTTCTTTCACAGGTTTCATAAATATATGAAGTTGATGTCCAAAATGATACAGAATGCCTGTAGGATTGGAAGTTAAAGAAGCATCTCTTTAATGAAAGTGTTGCAGGAAAATTATGCAGGTGTGAAATGGCAACCACTCAAGTCCAACAGGTCCCTGCCCCATCTTCTGCTGCTGTATACCACAATATTGCTTCTTGGGAGAGGATTTCTTGGAAATCCCATGAGGTGGACCTACTGCAGGCTTTATCTCCAGCACTTCTGCTATCCCTGCTGAAGGGTCAGCGTATGGGTGGACTGGCAGCCAGTCAGGTTTCTAATGTTATGTTCAGAGACAGCACCATCTGGTAATCGCATTGTGTTATTACTACAGGCATAATGGTGCACAGAGTGTACATTCAAACATGTTTATGATGTCAAAAAGGTAACAAATTAAACAAATATCAGTCTGCTGCAAATATAATTTTGTAAATAAAATATTTTTCTTCCATTTCTCTTTACAAAGTGCTGAGTTTAGTCTGAGTGTAAGATAAATGTATAGTCACCGTAGTCCAGCTCTCTCATTCACGAGGGACAGCAGACAGTGAATTAACTTGAGGGTCACCTTGCCAATGTTGCAAGTGGTTAGGTTGAGAAGGTGGGACTTTCATGGTGACCTCAGCCAGTACAGGAATTATATCCACGCTGTTGGCATCACTCTGCATCACAAACCAGCTGTCCAGCTACCTGAGCTAACTGATCCCCTAAACCGGAATATCTATGCTTGCTTATGGAGGAAACTGGGATGAGAGCTGATATTCCCAGTTGGGAGTTGGACCTAAAGTCAGATGGAAGTTTGAATAAAAAATGTGATTAGCATCAAATATCAGTGGGGACAAGAAATTAGAATCTGAATTAAGATGGGGAGTGGGATAAGAGGGAAGGGTTGGGATATTATTTTGGATGGAGAAACTGAGGCCTGCAGATGCTGGGGCTCAGAGTCGAGAGTGTGGTGCTGGAAAAGTACAGCCGGTCAGGCAGCATCCAAGGGGCAGGAGAATCGACGTTTCGGGCATAAGCCCTTCATCAGGAATGTGGGGTGGGGGGCGAAGGGAGCTGAGAGATAAATGGAAGGGGGAGTGGGGCTGGAGGGAAGGCGATAGGTAGATGAAGGTGGGAGTGATGTTGATAGGTTGGAGTGGAGGGTGCAGCGGAGAGGTGGGAAGGAAGATGGACAGGTAGGACCATTCAAGAGGGCAGTGCCGAGTTGGAGGGTTGGATCTGGGATAAATTGGGACAGGGGAAATGAGGAAACTGGTGAAATCGACGTTGATGCTGTGTGGCTGGAGGGTCCCAAGGAGGAAGATGAGGCTTTCCTCCTCCAGGTGCCTGTTGGCTAGTTTCTCCAGCATTTGCAGTCCTCACTTTCTCTCCACAGATGCTGCCAGAGTTTTTCCAACAATTTCTGTTTATGTTTTTGAGTTACAGCATCTGCAGATCTTTGGTGTGTTTTTGTAAGATGTAAACAAAGATACTTTGGGGTGAAACTGGCTTCTAAATTGAATTGAATAAGTTATAAGATAAGCTGTGTTTTTGTTCTTACAGATTTGGTAGCATGATCCTCTCCAATCGTACAGGAATTATCCTGAATAATCAGTTGGCGGACTTTTGTGGCAGTTCACTTGTAAATAGTAAGTACAATGGAAATAGTAAGTACAATAGACAATAACATGCATTTATCATAGATGTCAGCAGGATTTACATATCAATCAGGAACAGGATTAAGCTGTTCATTCCATCAATCCTGCTGTACCAAGTAAAGATCATGGCAAAAATCCACATCCACACATACCCTTGATGGGCTCACAGTGCCCTGCTTAATAAGAATCTATCTACCTCAGCCTTAAAAATATTCAAGAACTTCCTGCTACTTTTTCCTGAAGAACCTTTGAAAGACTTGCAATCCTCCGCAAGAGAAAAAAAATGTTTAATATCTGTGTTGAACAGGGAACCCCCACCCCTGATCTTTAAATAGTGACCCCCAAGTTCTAGATGTTCCCAGAGTGAAACATCTTCTCCACATCTACCCTGTCAAGTCCTCTCAGCAACTTATGTTTCAATTCAGCCACTCCAATCGCAAGCCCAGCCACTCCAATCGCAAGCCCAGCCACTCGAAATCGCAAGCCCAGCCACTCCAATCGCAAGCCCAGCCACTCCAATCGCAAGCCCAGCCACTCCAATCACAAGCCCAGCCACTCCAATCGCAAGCCCAGCCACTCCAATCGCAGGCCCAGCCACTCCAATCACAAGCCCAGCCACTCCAATCGCAAGCCCAGCCACTCCAATCGCAAGCCCAGCCACTCCAATCACAAGCCCAGCCACTCGAAATCGCAAGCCCAGCCACTCCAATCGCAAGCCCAGCCACTCCAATCGCAAGCCCAGCCACTCCAATCGCAAGCCCAGCCACTCCAATCGCAGGCCCAGCCACTCCAGTCACAAGCCCAGCCACTCCAATCGCAAGCCCAGCCACTCCAATCGCAGGCCCAGCCACTCCAGTCACAAGCCCAGCCACTCCAGTCACAAGCCCAGCCACTCCAGTCACAAGCCCAGCCACTCCAATCGCAAGCCCAGCCTACCCAACTGTTCCTTTCTCAGACAACACACCCATTCCAGGTATTAACTTGGTAAAATGTCTTTGAACTGACTCCAAAGCATTTACATTCTCCTGGAAATAATTTGACCGATAATGTGTACAGTATCCCAGATGCGGTCTCACCAATGCCTTGTATTATTAATATAGTTGTATAGGAATAACCCCTGTTCTTTTGTATTCAGTTTCTCTTGTGACAAGTGAGATTAGATGTTCTCCTAATCACTTGATGTACGTTTATGCTAACCCTTATGATTTATGCCCTAGGACAGCCAGGAACGCTGTCCATCTCAGAGTACCCCATCGCTCACTATTTCCATCATATTTTAATCCTAATTAAAACAAAATACTACAGATGCTGAGAAAGCTGAAATAAAAACAGAAACTATTGGAGAAATTCAGCAGGTCTGACAGCATCTGTAGAAAGAAAATAAAACCGTTAATGTTTCAAGTGCATTTTGGATTTGAAACATTAATTTTTTTTCTGGCTGATGCTGCTAAACCTGTTGCGTTTCTCCAACTTTTATGGTTTGATTCTTCCTGCCAAAGTGGACAATTTCACATTTTCCCACACCTTTGCTCACTCACTTAACCTACCTATATATCTTTTTGTAACCTCTTCACAACTTACTTTCATAGAATCCCTACAGTGTGGAAAGAGGCTGTTTGGCCTAACACTGACCCTCCGAACAGTGTCCCATCCAGAACCACATTTACCCCTGACTATTACAGTTAACCTTACACATTCCTAAACTCTACGGGCAATTTAGCATGGCCAATTCACCTGACTTGCACATCTTTGGATAGTGGGAGAACCCAGAGGAAACCCACACAGACATAGGGAGAATGTGCAACAGTCGCCCGAGGCTGGAATCGAACCCGGGCCCCTGATGCTGTGAGGCTGCAGTGCTAACCACTGAGCCACTTTCCGATCTACCTTTGTGGTGTCAGCAAATCTGGTAACCATGCATCCTGTCTTTTACTGTACAACGTTGATATGAATTGTAAACAGTTGATCGCTAGCACCAATCCCTATAGTGCACGACACGTTACATCTTGTCAACTTAAGGAAGACCATTTGCAATTACCTTCTGCTTCATGGAAGCCAGCCAATCTTCTTTCCAAACCCGTGTGGTACCCCAACGCCATGAGCTTTTATTTTCCAAACCCGTGTGGTACCCCAACGCCATGAGCTTTTATTTTCCAAACCCGTGTGGTACCCCAACGCCATGAGCTTTTATTTTCCAAACCCGTATGGTACCCCAACGCCATGAGCTTTTATTTTCCAAACCCGTGTGGTACCCCAACGCCATGAGCTTTTATTTTCCAAACCCGTGTGGTACCCCAACGCCATGAGCTTTTATTTTCCAAACCCGTGTGGTACCCCAACGCCATGAGCTTTTATTTTCCAAACCCGTATGGTACCCCAACGCCATGAGCTTTTATTTTCCAAACCCGTGTGGTACCCCAACGCCATGAGCTTTTATTTTCCAAACCCGTGTGGTACCCCAACGCCATGAGCTTTTATTTTCCAAACCCGTGTGGTACCCCAACGCCATGAGCTTTTATTTTCCAAACCCGTATGGTACCCCAACGCCATGAGCTTTTATTTTCCAAACCCGTATGGTACCCCAACGCCATGAACTTTTATTTTCCACAATACATTTACAGTGGAACATCATCAAACGTTTTCTGAAAATCTGAGTAAAGCACATCTACTGATTCCCCTTTATCAACAGCAGACATTACATTCTCAAAGAACTCCAATAGATGGGTGAATATAATTTCACTTTCACAAAGTTATGCTGACTGTCTGATTACCTAGAACTTAAGCCAAGCGCCCTGGTATAATATCTTAGAAGGTATAATATCTTATACCTTCTAACACATTCGCTATGACAGAAGCTAAGTTAACTGCCCTGTGGTTTCCTGCTTTCTACCTCCCTCATGTTTTGATTAAAATAGTTATGTTAGCTATTTTCAATCTAAAGGAATTAACCTCAAATCTAGTGATCTTCAGAAAATTGCAACCAATACATCAGCTGTCTTGAAATCCATCAGGCTCTGGGCAGTTATCAGCCAACAGCTCCAATAATTTACTATGGGCTTGATTTTCCAGAGTTCCTCCTTTGCTTCCATTTCCTGATTTATTGCTGTTTCTGGAATTGTACCGCTAATCCTCAAGAGTAGGGGTGGGGGAGCGGGGTTGTGTGTTGGGGGAGCGACCTGCCAATTTGCATGTGGCTCATGTACTCATGCAGATTATATCACTTGAGGTTCTGCTTCCTAATTTGCCTAGCTCCATATACAGGCTATACACAACCACTTTCTTTTTCCAGACTGTATCATTGACCATGCTAACTGGTATCTCCCCTCTCCAACTCCATGTTCCTCTCCAGCCCTGAGTGGACATCCCAACCATTATTACTGGGCAGGCAGCACAGCCAACTGGAAAGCAAGAGGGATAACGTGTAAGCCAGCCAAGATAACTGTTCCTTTTGAGTTTAATATTTTAAACACAGCTCCAGTAATAAGTGCAAGCCCAGGAAAAAAACATTGAAGGCTGAACCCAAACCTTCCACAGTCTGGGTTAAGTTAGCTGAATGGCAGAGAGGGCTTGAGGTGCAGGGGGTAATGCACATACCTCTGGTTCAGAAGCTTCAGGAACAAGTCCCACTTCAGGACTTGATGATCAAAGGGAGGTATATCATGATATGTGTAAATGGGTAGATGATCAGTTCGTAAACTCTTCTGACATGACAATGGCAAGAATGGAAGAGCCTAACATCAGCGATAAGCAAATTGTTGGGGAGGATACTGAGGGGTGACCAACATTTGGATAGTCGAGGTCTAATGAGGGATAGTCAACATGGATTTGTGCATGAGAAGTCATGTCTGACAAATCATTTAGAGGTTTTCAAAGAGGATACTTGAGAGTACAGCAGTGGATGTTGTCTGTATGGACATGGGCAAGGAGCCACACGGCATGCTAGTTATAAAGGTTAGGTCACATGGCTAGGTTAGGTCACATGGGATCCAGGGAGAGCTAGCTCATTAGATTAGGGACAGAGGGTGATGGTTGAAGGTTGTTTCTCAGACCGGAGGCCTGTGACGAGTGTTGTGCCCCAAGGGTCAGTGTTGGGAGGTTTGTTATTTGTTAGTCACATTAATGATCTGGATGTGAATGTACAAGGCATGATTAGTAAATTTGCGGATGATACAAAGTTAGGAGGTATTGTTGATAGCAAGGAAGGTTATCAAAAATTACAGAGGGATCTTGATCAGATGGGGAAGTGGGCTGAAGATTTGCAAATACAATTCAATACAAACAGGTGTGAGGTGTTGCACTTTGCAAAGTCAAACCGAGGTAGGACTCCTACAGTAAATGGGAAGGTCCTGAGGAGTGTGGTGGAACAAAGGAACCTCAGAGTACAAATACATAATTCTTTGAACGTGGCATCAGAGGTAGACAGGGTGGTGAAGAAGGCATTTCGCATGCTGGTTGAGGCACTGACATAGGAATTGAGACATTATGTTACAATTGTATAAGTGATTGGTGAGGCCGCCCTTGGGATATTTGTACCGTTTTGGTCACCCTGTAATAGGAAAGGCATAGTTAAAGTGGAAAGAGTACGAAGAAGATTTACAAGCATGTTGCAGGACTAGAGTCGAGAAGTGTAGCACTGGCAAAGCATAGCAAGTCAGGCAGCATCCGAGGAGCAGGAGAGTTCATGTTTCGGGCATAACTTGACCTGTTGTACCTGTCAATCTTCCCTCCCACCTATCCATTCCACCCTCCCCACTGACTTAGCACAATTACTGAGGCGAAAGTGGGTACTGCAGATGCTAGAGATTAGAGTCAAGGTTAGAGAAGTGCTGGAAAAACACAGCAGGTCAGACAGCATCCGAGGAGCAGGAAACTCCACATTTCAGACAAAGGCCTTTCATCAGTAATGTCACAATTATGCCCCACCCTTCATCTACCTATTGCCTTCCCAGCTACCTTCCCTGCCCCCAGCCTCACCCCCACCCACCCCCCTATTCATCTTTCAGCCCCCTTTCCCCACCACGTTCTTGATTATGGGCTTATGCCCAAAGAGTTGACTCTCCTGCTGCTCGGATGCCGCCTGAACTGCTGTGCTTTTCCAGTGCCACACGTTTTGCTTCCCTATTGCAAGGGCTAGTAGGCCTGAGTTATAGAGAGAAGTTGGCCAGGATAGAACTTTATTCCTTGGACCATAGGAAAATGAGGGGTGACCTTATTGAGGTGTATAAAATCATGAAGGGCATAGATAGGATGAATGTAGATGATCTTTTTCCAAGGGATGGGGAATTGAAAACTAGAAGGCATTGGTTTAAGGTGAGAGAGGAAAGATTTAAGAAGGACCTGAGGGGCAATTTCTTCACACAGCGAATGGTGTGTATATGGAATGGGCTGCCAGAGAAAGTAGTTAAGGCAAGTACAATAGCAACATTTATAAAACATTTGGATGGGAAGGGTTTAAAGGGATATGGACCACATGCAGGCAATTGGAACTAGCTGAGTGGTCAGCATGACTAATTTGGGCTGAAGGGCCTGTTTCCATGTTCTATGACTCCTGATTAGGTAGTATCTTGGGGTAACTGCAGCACAAGAGCTTCCTCATGTTGAAAGACTCTTGGTTCTTGCAAGGAACAAGGGTTATCACACACACAGTCCAGAAATGCAAGTATGTGGACACCCCAAAGGAGGAAACCAGACCTTGCTACAAGACTATAAGTGATAGGAGCAAAAGTAGGACACTCAGCCCATCAATTCTGTTCCACCACTCAATGAAATCATCCTGATCATCTGATAATCCTCAACTCCACTTTCTTGTCTTTTCCCCATAGACTTTGATTCTCTTCTGGATTAAGAATCTCCATCTCAGCATTGAATGAGGTTGGGGATACGGCAGCACTAAATGTGCAAGAATACAGTGGAGCGTCTCAGTCTCTAGGCCAAATCACTTGGCAACAGTCAGCGCAAAGTAAAAGCTTTGTTGGGTCATGTTGTATTTTGTTCTTCAAAGTGTTTTTTAACATAGTGTATTGTATAATTGTGTCATTCTCAGTTGCAGGAACGCAGCCACCTTCTTCCATGGCTCCGACCATATTAGTATCACAAAACAAGAAATCTATCATGACGGTGGGAAGTTCTGGTGGGAGTATGATTATCAGTGCAATCGCACAGGTAAGTGTAGAGTGTGATGAATTAAGCAAGATTCATTTTTGCAGCAGGCGTATGAACAAAGGGAACCAGAAGACATTCCCCAGCATTTAGTCGGATTATGATTGAAATTCAGTAATATTAATAAATGAAGGTAAAAAAGAATAAAGCAAACTATTTACAAGCAACGCACATTTAAATATTTTAAAATACATGGTAAAAATATAATCTCCTTAATCCCAAAGCCACCCCTTTACAGTAGCCACAACAGAGAGAATTCCCTTCTCTATCACCCTGAAGGGTTTAACTTACTTGGTTGCAACCTGCAGTATTGAGAAACATCAGGCTTCTCTGGAGCCTTCATACAATTAAGCTTAAATGTTCTCAGCTTCAAATAACCCTTTCAGGGTTTTAACCAAATGCTTCTCATCCACTACTTTTACTCAATGCCTCATGCATAGATAATCTATTTCTCAAAGAAATTTCAACGTTCCCTTTCTTACAGGTCCATCTTCAGCCAAACTTCTGTAGAATCACCCAAATTGAAAATAAAAAAAAGTTAATGGATGCTTCTGCCTATCAAAACAGAAAGAAATTAATCCCTGACCATCTCAACTACAGCCTCATGCATAACTGTTTACCTTGTTCATAGAACATACAACAGTACAGCACAGTTCAGGTCCTTGATGTTATGCCAACCTTTTATCCTATTCTAAGGTCAAACTAACCTACGTTCCCTTCATATTAGTGTCATCCATGTGCCTATCCAAGAGTTGCTTAAATGTCCCAAATGTATCTGACTCTACTACTACGACTGGCAGTGCATTCCATGCACCCACCACACACTGTGTAAAGAACTGACCTCTGACATCCCGCCTAAACCTTAAAATAATGCTCCCTAGTGATAACAATTTCTGCCCTGGGAAAAACACTCTCTGACTAACCACTCTATGCCTCTCATCGTCTTGTACACCTCTATCAAGTCACCTCTCATCCTTCTTCACTCCAATGAGAAAAGCCCCAGCTCCCTCAACCTTTCTTCATAAGACATGCCCTCGAGTCCAGGCAGCATCCTGGGAAATCTCCTCTGCACCCTCTCTAAAGCTTCTACATCTTTCCTATAATGCGGCGATCAGAACTGAAACACTGTTCCAAGTGTGGTCTAACCAGGGCTTTATAGAGCTGCAGCAAAACCTTACTGTTCTTAAACTCAATCCCCCTGCTAATGAACACCAACCCACCATACACCTTCTTAACAACCTTCTCAACTTGGTTGACAACTTTGAGGGATCTCTGGACATGGAATCTAAGATCCCTCTGATCCTCCACACTGCCAAGAATCCCACCTTTAACCCTGTATTCTGCATTCAAATTCAACCTTCCAAAATGAATCACTCCAAACTTTTCCAGGTTGAACTTCATCAGTCACTTATCTGCCCAGCTCTGCATCCTGTCAATGTCCTGTTACAACCTACAACAGTCCACCACACTATCCACCAGTCTGCCAATCTTTGTGTCATTGTACACCAGATTCACTGCTCTACCTTCATTAACATGTTTTGTCATATCCTCAAAAAATTCAATAAAGGCTTGTGAGATATGACCTGTCCCTCACAAAGCCATGCTGACTATCTCTAATCAAACTATGGTTTTCCAAGTAATCATAAATCCTGTCTCTTAGAAACGTCTCCAATAATTTGCCCACCACAGACGTAAGACTGACTGGTCTGTAATTCCCAAAATTATCCCTATTCCCTTTCTTGAACAAGGGAGTAACATTTGCCACCCTTGAATCACCTGGAATTACTCCAGTGGACAGTGAGGATGCAAAGATGATCACCAAAGGCCCAGCAATCTCTCCCCCTGCTTCCTGTTATAACCTTGGGTATATCCCAAGGTTGTTGACTGGAAACATTCTCGCAGCGTAAACAAAAACCCATTATTTCCTGAATTTTTTCTGTCACATACTGTTCGCAAATACCGAAAACATATGCCACTAGGTCAAACTTCAAAAATGTAAGCTCAAAATAAGTGATATTAAATATATATAAATTATACACCTGACACCACAAGTGAGTGTTTGGGAAGTATGGGTATAGGAATTTCCTATTCCTGAGATGCTGCCTGACCTGCTGTGCTTTAACCAGCAACACATTTTCAGCTTTACTTTAAGTATGGGTATCCAAGGGTATCTGGGTGTGCTTGTCCAAGAATCACTAAAAGCCAGCATACACATGCAGCAAGCAAGTAGAAAGGCAAACAGTACTTTGACATTGATTTTAAAGAGATTTGAGTTCAAAAGTTAAGATTTTAGGAGGCCTGTATGCCCTACAGTTTTGAAGAATAAGAGGTGATCTCATAGAACTTTTACAGAAATGACAGAATAGACAAAGATAGCATGTTTCCTCTAGAACGACGACACAGTGGCTCAGTGGTTAGCACTGCTGCCTCACAGTTCCAGGGACCTGGGTTCATGTCCAGTATTGGGCCACTGTCTGTGGGGAGTTTGCACATTCTCCCTGTGTCTGTGTAGGTTTCCTCCCACCGTCCAAAGATGTGTAGGTTAGGTGGATTGGCCATGCTAAATTGTCCATAATGATCAAGGATGTGTAAGTTTGGAGCATTAGTCAGGGGTAAATGTTGGGGAATGGGTTTGGGTGGGTTACTCTTCGGTGTGGACTTGTTGGGCCGAAGGGTCTGTTTCCACACTGTCGGGATTCTACAATGAACCAAGGGACACAGTGTTAGCATAACGGGTCGGCCATTTAAGATGGAGCTGAGGAAGAATGGCTTCTCTCAGAGGAATTCTCCACTGCAGAGGGCTGTGGAAGCTCAATCACTGAGCAGTTTCAAGACAGAAATTGATAGGTTTCTGGACACTGGTGATATTAAGGGACATGAAGATTGTGCAGGGAAGTGGTATTGTGAAGATCGTCAGCAATGTTCTTGAACAGAGAAGCAGGTTGGATGGGCTGAATGGCCAACACCTGATAAAATTGATGCTGTCTTTACCTATATAGCAAAATACTGACTAACATGTGAGCTTACTTTAGGAAATCTCAGTGAACTATATTATATAATAATAAATGAATATTCAACCTTGTTAAGAACATCAGTGATGGAACACTTTATAATCAACAACATTAACAATTGAAAATACATGTTTTAAAAACATGTCTGGCATTGTGCGATCATTTGTTGATTTACATCTTTTTCTTTGGAGGATGCAGGGATGCTTCCATGCGATTTGAGAGCGAGTTGAGTGAGTGGACAATTACATCAGGGATGAAGTATAACGTAGAGAAGTGTGAGATTATCCATTTTGGTAATATACACAGGAAGGCAGGTTACCATCTGAAAGGTGACAGTTTGGGAAAGGGGAGGTGCAACAAGACCTGAGTGACCTTGTACACCAGTCACTGAAAGTAAACATACAGGTTTGGCAGGTGGTGAAGAAGGCAAATGATACATTGGTCTTCTTAGCAAGAAGATTCAAGTATGGGAGCAGGGATATTTTGCTGCAGTTTTGCAGGGCCTTGGTGAGAGCAAGAGTCTGGAGTATTGTGTGCTGTTCTGGTGTCATTATCGGAGGAAGGATGTTCTGGCTAAGGAAGAAGTGCAACAAAGGTTTACCAGATTGACTCCTGGCTTGGCGGGACTGATACATGAAGAGAGACTGGATCAGTTATGTCCATAATCACTGGAGTTTGGAAGAATGGGGGGAGGCAGTCGAATAGAAACCTATAAAATTCTAAGAGTACTAGTTAGGTAAATGAAGGAAAGATTTTCCTGATGATCGGGATTCCAGAATCAAGGGTCATGGTTTTAGAATACAGAAGAGGCCATTTAGAACTGAAGTGAAGAGAAATTTCTTCATCCAGAGAGAAGCGAGCTTGTGGAATTCTCTAGGCAGGTGCTGGAGATCAGAGCCAAGATTAGAGTGGTGCTGGAAAAGCACATCCGAGGAGCAGATGCTGCCTGACCTGCTGTGCTTTTCCAGCACCACTCTAATCTTGTGGAATTCTCTGCTATAGTTAGTGGTTGAGGCCAAACCATGAATGTTTTCAAGAAAGAGTTAGATCTCGCCTTTAGGGTTAACGGAATGAAAAAGCATCAAGAGAAGGTGGAAGCAGGTACACGGTTGGATGATCAACCATGATCGTTATTGAATGGGGGAGCAGGATAGAAGGGCCAAATGGCCTATTCCTGCTTCTATTTTCTATGTTTCTATTTTACACTTTGGGCCTTTACTGAGGCATCTCAATTGTAAATCTAGACCGTTGGTTCCACCAAGCCCTGAAATACCATCTTTCACTGTGCGCGTATGAAAACTGTGGTCAGATATTTCCGTTCAGTTAGGAACACACAAATCAGGCTATTCCCTGACATTGTGGTCCTGGTTTTTATAAGTCAATTCACTCATCTGGTATTTTAGTCTCCAGGTGTTGGGGCAGAAGTCCCATACTGACCCAGTGTGGCAATGGAGGTAGGCACACAGGGAGGGTGGCACCTTAGAAGGTTGCCTCTATTTACTGGGTCTTCATTCCAATTCAATTCCTTGTAGTTGGGCCCATAGCTCTGCCATTTCACACCATCAGTGTTCCTCATCGACCCCTCCCCCCACCCCATGTATTCTCACATCTTTCATGTCCTTTCATTTCTCCTCCATCATCCCTCCGGCCTCCAAGGCACCTTCCTTGTCTCCCATGCACCACCTGATTGTCATCGAGAAAGCAACAGAAGACTATAGGCTGCATCCAGAACCAGAGAACTTTCACAAAGAGTTTGGGAGCCTCCAGTTCCTTGCTGCTTTCTCAATGGCAATACTTTAGTCACTCAGAGGAAACTTACCAAATAATCAGTGTCCTTAACGCCTGTTGTATAAATGTTTGTGTTAGCTTGAAATTTGGCATTTTTTGTGTTTGTCCTGATGACAACAACACAATAATAAATATTTCTTTTCAACAAAAATAATAAATTCCTTAACAATTGCAAGTCATTGTTGTTGACTGAGTGGGCAGTAATTTAGAAAGACTGTGATTAAGTGCAAAAAAGATGTGAAGAGCTTAATCTTTGCCTTACCATCCTGTCTTCAGAATGTGTTTGTTAATCACCAATTAAAACTCGAATGATGACCCCTTTGTGTTGCGCCCTTCGGCCCAACAAGTCCACACCGACCCGCCAAAGCGCAACCCACCCATACCCCTACATTTACCCCTTACCTAACACTACGGGCAATTTAGCATGGCCAATTCACCTGACCCGCACATCTTTGGACTGTGGGAGGAAACCGGAGCACTTGGAGGAAACCCACACAGACACGGGGAGAACGTGCAAACTCCACACAGTCAGTCACCTGAGTCGGGAATTGAACCCAGGTCTCAGGCGCTGTGAGACAGCAGTGCTAACCACTGTGCCAGAATGGCTGTAATGCCAACATCAAAGCAAGAACTTGCTTTTCACTACTCCCAAACTGTTTTACAATGCCAATGAAGCACTTCTTGTAGTTGATTATATGAAATGCAGCATCAACGACTCATAATCTCTTAATTTACTTTTTTGTCTTCCTCTGTCAAAACATCTGGGTCTGCCCAGAAAAGGTGAAAAAAAATCTCAATTTCAAATACTCCTACAGCAAAGCTTAATGTGTATTAACCTCACTCCTTTAATAAGCAACTAACAGATCTGGCAGCCTCCATGGAGAGAGAAACACAGTCAACACTTCAAATTCTTTGACACTTCTTCAGAACCTACCTTACTAACCTCTCTCTTGTCAGTGTCGGTTGAAATAGATGTTCCCTTGTCATTGACCCTCAGCTAGAGAAAAAGGAAACCACTTCAGCTGCATTGGAAATATTGACCCTCAGCATCAAGAAGGAGATGATAGTGATCCACCTTATGTTTTCTGTTAGTGTTGCTGCCCTTTGTTTCTTCCTCTGTGTACAATGTGTTGCTGAATTGATGTGGACTTCTCTCTTCTTGGCTTCCAGATCATTATGAACAAGTTATGGTTTGGACTCAGCATGACAAAAGCAATTGAGAAAGAAAGATTATATGTGAATTCATACAATGTCTTACAGTTTGAAAATCAATTTGATAAGGTAAGTTCCAAGTTTAACAGATTATATTGTATGTCTAAGATTTACAACTTGGAACCATAAACATTGCCAATTAAAGATGAAGACATAAATTAATTGCTTATCTTTAGCATTATGAAGGGACATGACCGAGAAATGTGACTTCATTTCCAGATCTACTCCCTTGGGTAAAAGCACCACCCTATAGCTTCCATACTTGCACTTCTTTCAAAGCTTCCCCAGCCCCTGGATTTAGCCCTTAGGTGGCTTCTCCGTGAGTTTCCTTAGGTCACCATTTATGTGGGATTTTGATGCTAACCATTTCATCTGTATGACCTTCAGCTTTCCAAGATGAAAGCAAGTTCCTATACATCTGCAGTGGTGTACTGTAATGTGGTGGATAGCATTGGATTTTTGCAACAAGCTATGAAATAATTCTACAATATATAACACATGGAAATAAAACTATAAATCTTGTCTGACTGTTATAAGAACCAAAGTGCTTCCCTAATGTCCTTTAGAAAGAGTCCGGAATTTGCACCCAATATAGTGTGCCTGTCGCTCTGTGTCAGACTACACCATTCACTCATCTAGTCTTCTCAAGTAGTGTAACAGGATATTCAGTTAGATAAACAATTGCTACAGTTCACTAACATTGCAAACCTACAGCAGCTGAAAAAACCTGATCCTTGGAGTGTGGTGGTAGAAGTTGTGGGTGGCACGGTGGCACAGTGGTTAGCACTACTGCCTCACAGTGCCTGAGACCCGGGTTCAATTCCCACCTCAGGCAACTGACTGTGTGGAGTTTGCACATTCTCCCCGTGTCTGTGTCTGTGTGGGTTTCCCACAGTCCAAAGATGTGCGGGTCAGGTGAATTGGCCATGTTAAATTGCTCGTAGTGTTAGGTAAGGGGTAAATGTAGGGGTATGGGTTGCGCTTCGGCGGGTCGGTGTGGACTTGTTGGGCCGAAGGGCCTGTTTCCACACTGTAAGTAATCTAATCTGAAGTTTCAGGTGGGTTAAATAGTAAATTCCAATGAGTACACACTCAACCTTTCCTCTGGGATCAGCCCAGTGAACCGCCTCCAAATATCTTTCCAAAGATAAGCAATCTAAAACTAATTACCATTTTCAAACTGTCGTCTGAATGTCGTACTGTTTTGTTTTCTCTATTTTTATACTCCATTTTCTTTAGAATGAAGGCGATCATTCTATTTGACATCCACAATACCCAGTAAATTTGGATGCGAGCATTTTGTGATTAATCTGCAAGGATTACCAGAGCTGGAGCTTTCTAGAGACTTTCCTAGTAAAGGATTTTCAGCTTTTCTGTTCTTGGCCAAATGTGCAAAACCTCACATTTTCCCACATTATATTCCAGCTGCATTATTCCACATTGGGCGGCACGGTGGCACAGTGGTTAGCACTGTTGCCTCACAGCGCCTGAGACCCGGGTTCAATTCCCGACTCAGGCGACTGACTGTGTGGAGTTTGCACGTTCTCCCCGTGTCTGCGTGGGTTTCCTCCGGGTGCTCCGGTTTCCTCCCACAGTCCAAAGATGTGCGGGTCAGGTGAATTGGCCATGCTAAATTGCCCGTAGTGTTAGGTAAGGGGTTAATGTAGGGGTATGGGTGGGTTGCGCTTCGGCGGGTCGGTGTGGACTTGTTGGGCAGAAGGGCCTGTTTCCACACTGTAAGTAATCTAATTTTCCCACATTATATTCCAGCTGCATTATTCCACATTTTCCCACATTATATTCCAGCTGCATTATTCCACATTTTCCCACATTATATTCCAGCTGCATGTGTCTGCCCACTTACTTGAAATGTCTCTATTCCTGTGCAGACTCTGTGTCATCCTCAGCACTTGCGCTCCCAACTATTTTAGTGTCATCTGCAAACTTGGCTAAATGAAAGTTATTATTATGTACTGTAAATATATTTTTATGGCACAAATAGATTCTTTATGATCCAGGGGTTAGAACATTATCAGGGATATGCAGGCATGGAGAGTCAAGGTTAAAATTAGATGAGCCATGATCTTATTGAATGGTAGAGCAGGGTGAAGAGCTGAGTGGTCTACTCTTGTTCCTTCTTCATTTATTTCGTAGTCTCAGCACCAACCTCTGTGGCACACCACTAGTTGGTATCCTCAAAATTCCCCCTTTTCCCAACACTCTATCTTCTATTGGTTAGCCAATCCTCTACCGATCCTATTATACTACTTTCAACACCATGGGCTCTTATTAAGTTGCTTAATGATACCTTAGGAAAATAAAATTCGAATATATAATATTGACTGCTTTCCCGTTATCTATCCTGCTTGTTACCAGCTCAAAGAATTCGAGTGAATTTGTCAGGCATGGTTTCCCCTTCATGAAGCCAGGCTGATTCTGCTTGAATATACGATGTATTTCTGAATGCTCTGCTATAGTAAACTCTTACAATTTCTCAATAACATATGTTTAGCAAGCTGGCCTATAGTTACTTGTCTTTTTGTCTCCTTCCATTTTTAAATAAAGACGTTAGATTGAAAGTTTTCCAATTCTCTGGATACTTGGACCATTACTACCAGTTCAATTACTATCTCTGTGACTACTTCCTTTAATATCCCAGGATGCATCTCAGGTTAGCCCCGTTAGTTTTCCTAGTACCAGTTCTCCAGGGATAATTATTGTATTTGTTTCCTCTCCTCCTTTTGCTCCTTGATTACTCTGGAAATGCTGTTGGTGTGTTCTAACGTGAAGACTGATTCAGTGCCATTTCCGCAGTCTTGTTGGATACGCTAATGTTAGTTCCTTTCTTCCTTTTGCTATATTTAAAGAAGATCTTGTCTGCCTCTTTTTATATTACTTGAATGTTTACCTTCAAAGTTTATCTTCTTTTTGGTCATTTTTTAGTTAATTTTTAGATCTTTCACAGTCCTCTGGTTTACTCCTGATCCCAGCCAGATCATATGTTTTTGATTTCAATATGATGCTACATTGACCTTCTCTGGTTAACTATGGTTAATTTATGGTCTTCTTCCTCCCTGGAATAAATTTGCTGTTGAGACATGACAATTATGTTAAATGTCTGTCCCCCACTGTTCCTCTCCCATCTTTGCTGCTAATCTGCTCTCCCCAGTTCATTCCAGCCATCCCCGCCCTCTAAAACTGAATGCTAAATTGTACCATGTTAAGGTCACTGTGCTTCCTCGGGGATCTTTTACTCTGACGTCACTTGTTTAACCTTTCTCAATATACATCATCAGATTCAAAATAACCTCATCCTGGATTGTATCCACAGTGCATCGTTGCAGAAAATTGTCCTGACACACTGTATAAATTCTTCATCCTGGTTACCTCTGCCAATCTGAAAATGCCAATCTAATTAAGATTGAAGTCTTTATTACATGCCATCATAATCTCCTCATTTACTCTACTGTTAGGCAGACTTATAGATGACTCCTACCAATGTCTTCTTTCCCTTTTTATTTCTTGTCACAATCTATACGCGTTCTACACGTTTTGATTCAAAATCATTTCTTGTTATCGTATTTATTTCATCCCGTACGAACAATGCTGCCCATCACCCTTAGCATTCTGTCTGTCCTCTCTAAAAGTCAAAAACTCCAGATTGCTTTGTTCCTAGCTCTGATCTCCTTTTAACGATTTCTACGTAATGCCTGTAAGATCATACCCATTAATCTGTATTTGTGCCGTTAATTCATTCGACTTAGATGTGCGCGCATGACACACATATAAATCTATGGGGTGAATTTGCATTTGCAGAATTATATTTACAGACCCATTTTATTTTACTCAAAAGATGCAAAATCTGCAGGCAGTCAATCCATGTAACATTTTGTAAATTCCACTTTGGAAATAAACCCGGTCTGACTCAAGACTGGGATACAGACAGACATTAACCTCTGTCTGAACTGAGATGTCACCTTTTTTAATAAAACCTTAAGTTATCTCGAGAAAGTGATTTAAAAGAAGTTCTAGGATTTACACATTAATGAACTGGTACCTGCAACCCATTCTAAAAGATTAAAGACTTCACAGCAATCTAAGTTTGCACAAAGCATTATTTCAGTTGCATGACATTGTAATCTTTTGCTATAATTTCTGTGTCTTATGACCCCATTCTACATCTACCCAAATTGGACTATACCCTGGTGTTGTGTGATTTTTAACTTTGTCCAACCCAGTCCAACACCGGCACCTCTACATCATACATATAACAGTTCAAAAAATCTTAATGCATGCATGAAAATAAAATTTCAGCTTGTTTCCCAATGCCATCCTTGTTCCCAGAAAAATATTCCAACTTTTAAAATTTTTATTTAATTGACGTTTTCAATTTTCCTTAGGACCACGGAAACATTCTTTTTTTAAGCAATTCCTTTCCCAGTTTGATGGCATGGACTCTCCCAATTCTGATGGCCTAAACTTTCTCAGCTCTAACAATTTGAGGATTTTTATCCAAACTCTCCCGGTTTGAAAGCTCCATAGAATGGAAGCTATTCCAGCTGCTTCCTCTGAACTGAACTGGGGGAAATCCTTGGCTCTCTAGCGAGGAGAAACCGCTTTATCTTCTGAATTGAACTCTGGATTCGTCTGAAAGAACTTTGAGCCTCCTGTTCTGCAGTTGAAACAAAACAAATTGCTGTACTGTAGAATTATAGAGATGTACAATGTGGAAACAGACCTTTGATCTAACTTATCCATGTTGACCAGATATTCTACATGAATGTAGTCTCATTTGCCAGCACCCGGCCCATATCCCTCCAAGCCCTTCCTATTTATATACCAATCCAGATGCCTTTTAAATGTTGCAATTGTACCAGCCTCCACCACTTCCTCTGGCAGCTCATTCCATACACGTACCACCCTCTGTGTAAAGAAGGTTGTCACATACATCTCTTTTCAATCTTTTCCATCTCACCTTAAACCTGTGTCCTCTAGTTTTAGGCTCACCTACCCTGGGATAAAGACCTTGACTGTTCACCCTATATATGCCCTCGTGATTTTATAAACTTCTACAAGGTTACCCCTCATCCGTGACTGTCAAGGGAAAATAGCCCCCGCCTCTCCCTATAGCTCAAACCCACCAACCCTGGCAACATCCTTGTCAACCTTTTCAGAGCCCTTTCATTTTTTCTATAGCAGAGAGACCAGTATTCCAAAAGTGGCCTAACCAATGTCCTGTCAAGACACACCATGACCTCACAACTCCTATCTCAATGCACTGACCAATAAAGACAAATGCCTTCTTCACTACCCTGGCTACCTGCGACTCCGCTTTCAAGAAACTATGAACCTGCATCCCAACGTCTCTTTATTCAGCAACACTCACCAGGACCTTACCATTAAATGTATGAATCCTGCCTTGATTTTGCTGTACAGAATGCAGCACCTCACATTTATCTAATTTAAAATCCAACTGCCACTCCTCAGCCCATTAGCCCATCTGATCAAGGTCCTGTTGTATTCTGAGGTAACTTTCTTTGCACCTGGATGGGTATATTAATAGGAAGGGTTTAGAGGGATATAGGCCAAAATGCTGGCAAACAGGAATAGAATAATGTAGAATGTTTGGTTGGCATGGATGTGTTGGACCAAAGGATCTATTTCTCTGCTGTGCATGTTTATCGTTCTATATTAAAGCACTACACATCAAGTTTGGTGCCATCTGCAAACACACTAACCATACCTCCTATATTCACATTCAAATCATTTATATAATGTGCTTTCTTTGACAGTAACAAACCCAAGAGTATAAGCATTCAACCATTAACACTAGAGGGGTCTGTTAGGCACTTGGCTGAAGTCATATGCCTTTTTAGATTTATTTAGATCACTATTACAAATTGACTTTCTGACCTTTGTAAAAACAAACCTTTCCAGAACTAATTAAAATATCTCTGCCTTTATTTTAAAATCCAAATTCTAAACATGATCATGGATATATTTCACTGCACCTGCCTGTTCAAAATAAATTAGATGAAACATGATTTGGAAATGCCGGTGTTGGACTGGGGTGGACAAAGTTAAAAATCACACAACACCAGGTTATAGTCCGACAGGTTTATTTGGAAGCACTAGCTTCCAGAGCGACGCTCCTTCATCACCTGTTGGACTATAACCTGGTGTTGTGTGATTTTTAACTTTAAATGAAACAGACCTTCACCAAAAAAGTCTGATCTGTGCACACAGATTCCAAACAGCAGGAATACCACAGTTTGGGATTTCAATGGAGACATTTTAAAGTGAACCTCACATGCATTAACCTAGGACTGTCCCAAAACCTGCTCTTTCAGATTTTGAAAATGATGTGATCGATGGCCAGACTTGTAATTTTGGGGAGACATTTCACGATCAACATGATGGATAGGGTCTTGGCCTTGGAGTCAAGTTCATCTGAGACTCAGAATAGATGATGTGCAACCACCCCTTCCCCACCCCTAAGGGCTGTAGATTGTCCCTCATAATGACAGTCCTGCTGCATTTTAAATCCCCATCCTCACAACCATGTTATTCCCACACAATGTGAGTGAAATACATTCCCATGTCCCCCATGTGTACAGGTTTCCCAACATGCCAGGAATCCCTTTTGCCAAGAACAAATGATCCGAAAATAAGGCTTTTGCGTTGTTATTTAAAATGTTTGTTTATTTTACTGGGCAGACTGTCATTGAAGCATTGAAGGAGAAAAAACATGATGTCAATGACTCTGCGATTAAGCTGCCATCTGTTATTCAAGGAATATTTAAAGATCAAGTCTGCATCGAAGCAGTGTCAGATGACAGGAAGTTTGGAAAATCTGCTGGCTACTAGCACTTCAGATCTGGAGGTCACCTCAGATAAAGCTGAAGACTTCCGCTGACAACAAAGATGTAGTATTTGACTTTCTATCCTAGCATCTGTGCCAGACAGTGTGGGAAAGCGAGACTGCATCTACCATTTGGTCAGTAAGATAAAATGTCAACTTGCTCAGAAATGTGCAACATTGATCATCTGGTAACCAGACCGCCTAGTGAATCCTGAGCTTTTTGGACAATGAGTTTGAAATGAACCAAGCTGAATTTTTAATTGGTAAATTAGAAGGAAGTTGTTGAAAAAGATGGGACCAGGGTTGTTCTACATCATAAATCAGAGTGTGATGTAAGTTAGTCAGGGATTGACACTCAGTGATGTAAGAGATAGTTACTTTGTGTATTACATATTTAGCTCTAAAGTAGTGCATATTAATAGGACCTGCTTCCTTTAACAATCCTAGTTACATATTAAAACCACAGTTGGAATGATGCATATTTTATTGGGAGGGAAGAGAGTTGTCAATCTTAAGACAACCAAATCCATCTCGTAGCATTTTTCTGTTAAGTACATGCACTCAGTGTAAGGTAATTATGGGCACAACTGTAGGATGATACTGTGAAGCTCTGGATTAAACCCCTTGGGCTAGATTGAACCAGGTTTCTGGATGCCAGGACTGCATTACGTTGTAGATTGTTAGAGAGGTCAAAGCTGAGTTTACTATGTAACTGCAAAAATGTTATCTCTCTAAAATCAGCAATTATTGGTGGGATTGGAATCCAACTGAAGTGGTAAATTTGGATTTAACCAGTACGATCTGTGAGAATCTAATGTCAACTAGTCTACTGTGATGCTTTGATTGAGAAGTTTGTGTATGACTAATCTGCATGTTACAAAGGCTTTCTTGTGGGTTGGATTTGAATGATCCAGCACTGGTTGTTTGGAATTGGCAGAGATGGGTTGGCCCAGTATAATGTGGTGAGGGCTGCTCACTGTCTGCACCCAACCTATCTCCCAATGAAAGACCAGTTGAGTGCTCGGTCTTGCTCCTACCAATAAATTACCTGCCCGGCTCCACAGGAATGGGCACCTCCACAGCTTTCATTACTTACCTTTACTTAAGCAAGGAGACAAATGGAGCAGAGCCCACTTTTGAAGCCTGTTATGTACCTCAGAGGTAACTCTTACAGGCGATATCCATCCTCTTTAAAGCTCCCCACCCTCCCCTCCCTAGGGCTGCCGATACACTGGAGTCGTGGCACTCCCCAGCCTTCATCTGCTCCTCAGCTTCAGGCTGTGACCACTGCTGGGACAACAGAGCTGTCAATCATTGAGGATGATGGGTGGCTCTGCAAGACAGGAATCCATCCCGGGATAGGAACAAAAATCTCCATCTGAGCCCATTAATACCCAACCAAACACAAAATACCTGCCGGGCTTTACCGGCTTTTTGGTGGGTATGGCAGTGGGGGAACAGAATTCCTGACTGTCAGGGGCCTGAGGAATATAAAACCTTTTCTTTCCCTGATGTAGTCACTGTGGATGGGTCAATGCAAACACTGACTTTCAAATGTTGAAATCCACGTTGTTCAGATTCAAACGCAAGCTGTAATTTTCTTTTCACATGGTAATGAGTTTTAAACTGGAATGAAATATTCCATTTGACAAATGCATTGGACAGTCTATGATCAAAAACAGGATGGAGAATAAACTCTTTTGACATTGTCAGACCAGACCTGTCCCAAGACTAACCCTGCTTTTACTGAATAAGTGAAATATGGTTCATTTCCCACACCAGCTACCTTCGTCAGGGACACTGCCAGTTAGACAGGTGGTTTATGTGCAGAGAGCTCATACGCACTTGAAGTTAGTTGGAAACTAACCAAACTAAATGATGTAGCACTTCAACAGGGAGAAAGTGAGGACTGCAGACGCTGGAGATCAGAGTCAAAAGGTGTGGTGGGAGAAAAGTGCAGCCAGTCAGGCAGCATCCGAGGAGCAGGAGAGTCAACGTTTCGAGCATAAGCTCCTCATTGAAACATCAACTCTCCTGCTCCTTGGATGCTGCTTGACCAGCTGTGCTTTTCCAGCAACACACTTTTTGACTCATAGCACTTTAACAGCGGACAGAGGCTTTCACTCCATTGAATGGGCTTCAGATTAGTTCCACAGGGCAGCGCAACATCGAGGGCTGAAGGACTTGCGCTGTAATGTTCTATGTTCTATGAAATGAGCCCTCAGCTTTGATCAGATTACTTACTAAGTGTACTTTCTCTGCTGGGAAGCTGGGCCTTGATGTGTGGATGGGGCAAATGTCGGGTTTCGACAATGGAGAATGCTCTGTGGAAGTAATCCTTCACTCAGGGTTCAGACCATCAGTCACCTCTTTGAGATTTGTGTGGATTTGACACCCTCTAGTGGTCATACTATAAAATACCTCAAACATAGAATGATCTACATTATGGATATATCAAGAAGTCATAGAATCCCTACAATGTGGAAGTAGGCCATTCTGTCTATCGAGTCTATACCAGCTCTCCGAAGAGCCACCCAGAACCATCTCCCTACGTTATCCCTGGAGCTCTGCATTTCCCAGGGCAAATTCACCGAGCCTGCACATGGGCAATGTACCAAGGCCAATCCTCTTGACCTACACATCCTTGGACTTTGGAAGGAAACCCACACAAACATGGGGAGTATGTGCTGTCAATTTATTTTTTTTACCAAGCTGTTACTACTCCTGGTTACTTAACTGGTACTTATAGAAGCTTGCATCCAATGTGACCATTTCAGCCCATTTTCCTTCTTTTGTTCTTTAAAGAAATCACGGTCAGAACCTTTTTTGCCTCATAATTCCTCCATTTAACTCGAGTACCTTTTCAACGCCCTTTTCCAGTTGGGCATTTCAGATCTAGACAATTGAGTAAAAAGCCGATCTCTCTTCTAAATGGTCTGCAGTGATTTAAACCTCTTCCCATGCCCATGATGCTGTTCAGCATTAATTCTGTAATGTTACACCAGTTACTCCTTCCTCAACAAGATCCAGCAAGAACTTTACTGGAATGGCAAGATGCAGCTAATTATTTCACATTTTCTACTTGGTTGTGGTTTAGGAGGACATTAGCTGCATACTTTATGGGGAATTACAGAATCGTTGACAGCAATTTCTCCATTCTACGTCTAACTGCAAATGTCAGACCTGAGATGTTGCTGTCACTTTCAGAGGTGTCAAATGTTGACTGTTTTGTTGTCATTATGATTGCAAAATTGGGGCCAATGTGACCAGCCCACAGTATAAACTATAATGGTTCCAGTATTATCACCATATTCAAGCATGAAAATATTCTATTTGTACTGCAGAATGCTTATATTTTATCATCTTCTTTCTGAAGGAGCTGCTAATACAAGACTAAAACATTGCAGATGCTGAAAATCTGAAATAAAAACACAAAATGCTGGAAATATCAACAGGTCCAGCAGCATTTGTGGGGACAGAAACAGAGTTAATGGTTCAGACCAACAGAGTCTGCCGAATATTTTCACCAAAGAGTTGCTGGCTCCTGACGCGATTATCCTTTCAGTATAAACAAACTACTGGGTGAGATTTTCTAAAATCCAATGCTTCCCTTCTCAAATAAGCCAATTCATCTCAAACATTTCCACTGCTTTGCTTTAAAGGGAAAAACAATCAAAGCAGGATCACGGGGTGTTTTGTTTTACACAATAGGAATCTTGCACCTGATTTGAACGTTAACGATGCTCTGTTAAATAATTTTCTAATGATGATGGCAAACATCTTGTGGTAATAGCATCCAGCCTCCCACAGGGTCATTTGATTGTATGATACGACACACAAATCAAATGGATATTACACACTGTCTCATTAAATGTCAAAATATATTGTTAAGTGCAATGATATGCTCACTAGAAGCAGAAACCGAAGATTCTGAACTATTTTGTGACAAGGGTTCAATGTGTGTTTAAAAAAAAGATTTTTTGTTACAGTTGAAGTGTTTGTTATTAATTTTCTCTCGCACACATTTCATTGCTGAGACTGTATAGACATTTACTATTCCAGTGACTTATTAAGTCTGAATTGTTTGTGACTGTGACTATCTAACCAGCCAATCCTGCTGTAAGTATCAGTGCTGCTTGTGTTATTGTTTAAGACTGACCAGAGTGTTAATAGTTTTTTGTTGTATATAATTCCAGTTGGGATTATGAACATTTGTATCTTATTTACATTCAATAAAGAATTTTATCTATAAATTTCTGTATTTTCTGTAAGTATTGAGTACTTTGTCACCACATAACATTAGTGAGGTAAAAACACTGACTGCAGATGCTGGAAACCAGACTCTGGATCAGTGGTGCTGGAAGAGCACAGCAGGTCAGGCAACATCCAAAGTGCCGCAAAAATTGACATTTTGGGCAAAAGCCCTTCATCAGGAATAAAGGCAGTGAGCCTGAAGAGTGGAGAGATAAGCTAGAGGAGGGTGGGGGTGGGGAGAAAGTAGCATAGAGTACAATAGGTGAGTGGGGGAGGGGATGAAGGTGATAGGTCAGGGAGGAAAGGGTTTCTGGGAGATGATAGTTTAGTGATGGGGGCGTGGAGTCATGGTCGAGGGAGGAGGAAGAGGTATCTTCGAGTTGGTGTTTGGCTTCAGCGGTGTAGAGGTCAGTGCGCCAGACTACCACTAGGCCCCCTTTATCCGCTGGCTTGATGGGGAGGTTGGGATTGGAGCAGTGGGATTGGAGGGCTGCGTGTTTCCCTTGCCATTTGGTTAAAGATACCCTCCAACGCATCTCATCCACATCCCGCACCTCCGCCCTCAGACCCCACCCCTCCAACCGTAACAAGGACAGAACCCCCCTGCTGCTCACCTTCCACCCTACCAACCTTCGCATAAACTAAATCATCCGCCATTTCCGCCACCTCCAAAAAGACCCCACCACCAGGGATATATTTTCCTCCCCACCCCTTTCCGCCTTCCACGAAGACCGTCCCCTCCGTGACTACCTGGTCAAGTCCACACCCCCCTACAACCCACCCTCCCATCCTGGCACTTTCCCCTGCCACCGCAGGAACTGTAAAACCTGTGCCCACACCTCCTCCCTCACCTCTATCCAAGGTCCTAAAGGAGCCTTCCACATCCAAAGTTTTACCTGCACATCCACCAATATCATTTATTGTATCCGTTGCTCCTGATGCGGTCTCTCTCTACATTGGGGAGACTGGACACCTCCTAGCAGAGCGCTTTAGGGAACATCTCCGGGACACCCGCACCAATCAACCACACTGCCTTGTGGCCTAACATTTCAACTCCCCCTCCCACTCTGCCAAGGACATGGAGGTCCCGGGCCTCCTTCACCACCGCTCCCTCACCACCAGACGCCTGGAGAAAGAACGCCTCATCTTCTGCCTCGGAACACTTCAACCCCAGGGCATCAATGTGGGCTTCAACAGTTTCTTCATTTCTCCTTCCCCCACCTCGCCCTCGTTCCAAACTTCCAGCTCAGCACTGTCCCCATGACTTGTCCGGACTTGTCCTACCTACCTATCTCCTTTTCCGCCTATCCACTCCACCCTCCTCCTGACCTATCACCTTCATCCCCTCCCCTACTCACCCATTGTACTCTATGCTACTTTCTCCCCACCCCCACCCTCCTCTAGCTTATCTCTCCATGCTTCAGGCTCTCTGCCTTTATTCCAGATGAAGGGCTTTTGCCCGAAACGTCGATTTCACTGCACTTTGGATGCTGCCTGAACTGCTGTGCTCTTCCAGCACCACTGATCCAGAACATGACATTAGTGAACTAGTAACTGACATCAATATGTTCTATGAAATTTCTCTGTGGGTTAAACTCATTAGCTACTGAGTGATTCACATTTGTATATTAAAACTTACTTATTACAAATATTGCCCAGCACCATTTCAATTTCTGGCATATTTATGACCTCATTTTGTAAAAAGAAGTTAAGTCTTTGCCTCTGTTAGTTGCACCTTTTTCTTGCACACAGTGTTCAAATACTCACCAGGAACCGCAGTTTTTAAAGTTGCGGTGGGGGCAGGCACAGGGGTTTGCACGGATACCTCCCCAGTTACTTTCCCGGGGGCTGATTCCGAGGGGGGGTGGAGCAAAAGCAGGAGTTGGACTCAAAACAAAATCCTTGCATTACAAAAAATGTATTTTCCTCCTTATTTTTCTCCACAGAGTTTACCAGATCTGCTGAGTTTCTCCAGCAATTCATACAATACTATACAGCATAGGAAAGGCTCTTTAGCCCATCAGGCTTGCACCTGTTCCTTATCCTTATTTAGACTCGCTATGTATTTGCCCATATGCAGTTTCGATCCCTCTGTTCACCTCTCATTCACATGTCTATCAAAATACACCTTAAAACGTTGCTAAGGTGTCTGCTTCCACTACCTCTACTGGCACTGTGTTCCAGGCACTCGCCACCCTCTGTGTTAAAGATGGTTCCCCCCACTTCTCCCCCAAACCTACCTCCTCTCACTTTGAAGCTGTGCCCTCTTGTAGTTGACCTTTCCACCCTGGGGAAAAGAATATCTGAATATATACATCCTATCTACGCCTCTCATAATTCCGTTGTCCTCTAATCAGGTTGCCCCTCGACCTCTGTCTCTCCTACCTCTCCTCATAACTAAAACCCTCCAGACCAGGCAACAGCTCGGCAAAACTTCACTGCAACCTCACCAAAACATCCACAACCTTCCTGTTGTGTGGTGACCAGAACTGCATGCAATATTCCAAATGCAGCCAAACTAAAAAGTTTTATACAGCTGTAACATAACTTGCCAATTTTTATATTTGATGCCCCAGCCGATGAAGGTAAATGTGCTGTATGTCTTCTTGACCACCACATCCACCTGTGTTGCTGCTCTCATCGATCTGTGGACCTATACACCCAGATCCCTCGATATGTCAATGTTCCTAAAGGTTCTGCCATTTATTCTATTACTTACACTTGAATTTGGTCTTCCAAAGTGCGTCACCTTGCATTTGTCTGGATTACGCTCCAGTACCATTTTTCTGCCAAATCTGGAATCTATCTATCTATATCCCACTGTAACCTTTCACAATCCTCCTAACTATCTGCAAATCCTCCAATGTTGGTGTCACCTGCAACATTAAAAATGTAGATGGTCTGATTAGTAGAGTCATAGAAATGTACAGCATGGAAACAGGCCCTTCGGTCCAACCCATCCATGCTGACCAGATATCCCAACCCAATCTGGTCCCACCTGCTAGCACCCGGTCCATATCCCTCCAAACCCTTCCTATTCATATACCCATCCAGATGCCTCTTAAATGTTGCAATTGTACCAGCCTCCACCACTTCCTCTGGCAGCTCATTCCATACACATGCCACCCCCTGTGAAAAAGTTTCCCCGTAGGTCTCTTTTATATCTTTCCCCTGTCACCCTAAACCTATGCCCTCTAGTTCTGGACTCCCAACCCCAGGGAAAAGACTTTGCCTATTTACCCTATTTATGCCCCTCATAAATTTTGTAAACCTCTATAAGGTCACCCCTCAGCCTCCGACGCTCCAGGGAAAACAGCCCCAGCCTGTTCAACCTCTCCCTGTAGCTCAGATCCTCCAACCCTGGCAACATCCTTATAAATCTTTTCTGAACACTTTCAAGTTTCATACCATCTTTCCGATAGGAAGGAGACCAGAATTGCACACTACATTCTAACAGTGGCATAACCAATGTCCTGTACAGCCACAACATGACCTCCCAACTCCTGTAGGAGAAAGTGAGGTCTGCAGATGCTGGAGATCAGAGCTGAAAATGTGTTGCTGGAAAAACGCAGCAGGTCATACAGCATCCAAGGAACAGGAGATTCGACGTTTCGGTCATAAGCCCGAATGAAGGGCTTATGCCCGAAACGTCACATTTCCTGTTCCTTGGATGCTGCCTGACCTGCTGCGCTTTTCCAGCAACACATTTTCAGCTCCCAACTCCTGTACTCAATACTCTGACCAATAAAGGAAAACATACTAAACACCTTCTTCACTATCCTATCTCCTGTGACTCCACTTTCAACGAGCTATGAACCTGCACTCCAAGGTTTCTTTGTTCAGCAACACTCCCTAGGACCTTATCATCATTTTCTCCAGATTTTTAACATTATTACAAACAACAAATGTCCCAGCACTGATTCCTGCGGAACACCACTAGTTACTGATCTCCATTCTGAAAAACACCCTTCCACTGCTACTCTCTGCCTTCCATGACCAAGTCAGTTTTGAATCCATTTAGACAACCTACCCCGGATCCAATGAGACTCTACTTTTTGTACCAATCAGGAGGTACGTTATCAAATACCTTACTAGAGTCCATGTAGACAACATCCACTGCCCTCCCCTCAATCATTCTTGTCAGCTCCTCAAAAAGCTCAACCATGATGGTGAGACATGACCTTCCCCAAACAAACCCATGTTTCCTATCAATAACAAATCCATTTGCTTCCAATTGCGAAAAATCCTGTCTCTTGGGTATTTTCTCCAAC
This sequence comes from Hemiscyllium ocellatum, assembly GCF_020745735.1. NCBI lineage: Eukaryota > Metazoa > Chordata > Chondrichthyes > Orectolobiformes > Hemiscylliidae > Hemiscyllium > Hemiscyllium ocellatum. Next base: position 59,362,922 of record NC_083424.1, on the reverse strand, counting down.
AACTTCCCCACCACCAGCTTATAATTATCTGGATGATCTCGGTTTTCCTTCTTAACCAAAAGAATAGCATTGATAATTCTCCAGTCCTCTGGAACCTTGCCTGAGGCCAAAGAGGATGCAAAGATATCTGTTAAAGCCCCAGCTATTTCTTCCCTTGCATCCCACAGTATCCCAGGATAGAATCCATCTGACCTTGGGGGCTTGTCGAGTTTAATACATTTCAAGCACCCAACACTTCCTCCTTCATTATGTCGACCTGTCCGATGGTATTCACACACTTATCTCTAACCAGAACATCCCTCGTGTCCCTGTCTTTGGTGAATACCAACATTAAAATACTCATTGAGGATCTCACCCATTTCCTCTGGCTGCACACATAACCTCCCTCCTTTATCCTTGAGTGGGCCTATTCTTTCCCTACCTACCCTCTCACTCCTAATATATATGTATGTGTAAAATGCCTTGGGAATCTCCTTAAGCCAGCTGGCTTTTCATATCCCCTTCCAGCCCTCCTAGCTCCCTGTGTGAGTGGCTTCCTACTTCCTCCATGATCTTCAAGAACTTTATTTTCAGTTGCCCAGGTATGCTTTTGTTTTGACTAAGCTGATAATTTTCTGTCATCCAAGATTCCCGAATCCTGCTATTCTTGTTGTTCGTTTCCACAGGAACATGTCTGTCCTGAACTCTAATCAGATGTTCTTTTAGACTCCCACATGACAGATGTGGATTTTCCCTCAGACAGGTGCTCCGAATCCACATTCTCCAATTCTTGCCTATTTTGGTCATAGTTTAACTGCAGTATAACACCTTCATCCAAGGTCCATTCTTGTCTTTATTCATAAGTATCTGAAAACCTATGGAATTATGGTCACTATTCCCAAAATAAAACTTTGATTACCTGGCCAGGATCTTTTCCCAATAGCAGGTCCAGTGTGACACCCTGTCTTGTTGAACTTTCACATATTGTTTCAAACAAACCCCTGGATACACCTAGCAAATTGCTCTCTATCCAAACCCCTGTCATTAAGGGAGTCCCAGTCAATATGGGGGAAGTTAAAATCACCCACCACAACAACCCTGTTATGTTCACACAGAGGCCAGTATCCCATCACCAAGTCACCCTTTATTCACATATATATAGTACCTGACTTTGGTCCGACTTTCTGAGAGCCAGCTCTCAGAGTGAAGAGACCCTCTGACACTCTGTTTCTTTTATTAAACAAAATTACAAGAGAGGTTACAGAAAAAACAGTTAACATTTACAGCTATATACAACAGCAATTTTACAAGGGAGAGGAGCAGCAAAGCCAGGCCCCAAACCCTACCGTTCAACCAGGGTTACAGGGAGATGAGGACAAACCTCAAATCCCAGTTTCAAATATGAAAAGATAGCAACAATGACATTTGTACATTAGACAATCCAGTTACATAAAAGAGTGCAGACAATACAGACCCAGCAAGCCCCCGCCCCTCCCACCTGCCGACCACTCTAAGGCAGCACACCCCTACCCACCTTCCGGTTCTCGGTCCACCCCGTGCCCCTTCCTGTTCTCGGTCCACCCTCACACACCTTCCGACCACCTCTGGGGCAGCCCGCCCCGGTACCTGCCTGGGGTGACAGCGCTGAGGATGGCTACCCGCCGTCAGGCTCTCCGTCTGCCCCTACGTACGATTGGGCTCTCACCCACCCCGCTGCACCTCCGACCAGTGGGCTATCCTAGCACACCTTCCGGCCACCTCTCGGACAGCCCGTCCCCTTCCCTGGGACGACAGCGTGTAGGGTAGCCCACAAGCCTTCCGGATCTCAGCCCGCCCCTACGCACCTTCTGGCTCTCGGCTGCCCTGACACCTTCCGACCACCTCTAGGACAGCCCGTCCCGATTACCCCGTATCGGGGCGACAGCGCTCAGAACAGCCTACTCACCATCTGGCTCTCGGGGTGACTGGCATCAGGGTGGCCTACCCACCCTCTGGCTTTCAGGACAGCCTACCAACCTTCAGGTTCACAGGATGGCCTACCCACCTTCCAGCTCTCGGGGTGACAGCTTTCAGGGTGACGCATGAGCCTCCCAGCTCACAACAAGGCCTGCCAGACCCAGGGACACAAGACAGTGCAGGTGATAGATCCAGGAAACACCACAATACAGTTAGTTACCAAAAAAAAAGTCCAAATTTATACACAGTCTTCAGAATATAGAATCCATTGCCAGGAAGAGTCCACTCCAGTATACAATGTACGTTGTTGGAAATAGAGTCGCTCCAAACTGCAGAGTCCATTGCTAAAAACAGTCCACAACCAAGGGCAGAGTCCACTCCTGAAGGCAGCAGATGAACATCCCACAGCACACAGGTGTTCAGTCTCCATAGAGTCCTGGCCCAGCCTTGGGAAACCAGGCCCACTCACAGGAACAGTACATTGTACAGGTGCAGTTAACTCACAGCGATTTGGTCCACTCCTGAGGGAAAGGTGTTCTCCCAAACTCCAGGATACAGCAACTGCTCACCTCCCAGCACACACACAGGTGTTCAATCTTCAGAGGCCCAGTCCCAGGGCTAGGCCTCCCCACAGGAACAGCTCCTCTGGTAGAATGTATGTCTTCCACAGGGCTCAGTCCAATCACCAATAAAAAGTGAAAATACATACAAAAAGCAAAAATGAGAGTCCAAGGCCTAAGCCCTACCATAAAATTAACAGTGTCCTTTTCTCAAAAAAGAAAAAAAGAGAAAAGAGTAACATACAGGCTGTGACCAGCCAGTGAAACAACAACCCCCTAATGAGAACTGAGTTACACCTGAAACACATTCTGTGCATCAGGAGTTTAACAATCAGCCCTCACTAAAAGGAATACCAGTTAACAAACTGGCTAAATAATTCAGCCAGCTCAGGAATCAGGTGTCCCCCTTGTTGGGATCCATTATTAAGGTTAGGTAGTGTAAGAAACTTTATTGTTAGGTAGTGCTCACGTAAGGTAGTATTAGCAAGTCTGGAACTTGTTAGCTTCACTAGACAACAGTAAGCCATTATGTTACACTAAGAACAGACTGAAAAGCTGATGGCATAGCCTGAAGAGGCCCCAGGGAGGGTGAGAGATAACAGGACATTGGAGCCGTGTCTAAATGCACATAGCTCAAACTGAGGTAATAGAATGTTATCAATGACATACTAAAATTCTGCATTTTACCAAATAAGGATGTAACTCTGGAATGTGAGAGAACAAAAGGATAGACAAATTAAAAATATAGTCAGAACGCACCTTCTCCAGTGAGCTAGACACCTCACTGTACTGTGTACGATTCTCTCTCATTAAACCTGTTTATACTTTTAATCAGACCCGGTGTCTCTCTCCTCCAAACGAACACAGGGACAGAAGACCTGTCCCAACAGAGATGGTGACCCCGCCGCGGGAGGGAGTAGAGACACGCTTGTTGGCAGGGATTGAGAGCTCGCCGGACGGCCGGCCACTCCTAATCGGGCTCGGAGACGTCCTTTATACAAAAGATCTCCAGTAGGGGTTTGAATACACTAAATTCTTATTTTGTTTGGCGTCTCACAACTCTTTGCCAACCGAAATTCTGGGCTTGTCAGCCCGAGAGAGAATCGAACCGTTTTGTTTTATAGTAACGAAAGTCTCTGGGTCAAGGATTGAAAGTCCTAGAGATGAGTAAGTAGAGTGAACCGGTGATCAAGAGTGGTGAGTCATTTTTGGATGCAGCGCTGCGAAGTTTTGGTGAAGAGATAGTTTTGGGGTAAAGCGGATACTTCCCCTGCGCTTTAGACTGGGTTGGTGTAAAGCGGATACTTCCCCCCGCGCTGACGAATTTGGGTAAAGCGTATGCTTCCCCACGCGCTGACGAATTTGGGTAAAGCGTATACTTCCCCCCGCGCTGACGAGTTTGGGTAAAGCGTATGCTTCTCCCCGCGCTGACGAATTTGGGTAAAGCGTATGCTTCCCCCCGCGCTGACGAATTTGGGTAAAGCGTATGCTTCTCCCCGCGCTGACGAATTTGGGGTAAAGTGTATACTTCCCCTGGCCAGAGGACAGTGTTGACTGGAACAGGCTTTGTCAGGAGTCGAATTACAAGGATTTGAGAACCCGATTTCTGGACCGTATTTCAGTAGCCGGCCCGTCTCGCAATATAATGGAAGTATTTAATAGGGGCGCACGAACCCCGACGCACATAAGTTGAATTCCTAGAGTAGGGGGGCATTGGGCAAGGAGAGAGAGACAAAGACAGAGGACAGGGGACAGAGACAGACACAGAGTTACGGACAGAGCGACTGTGTGTGTGTGAGAGGGAGTCTGTTTATGAGAAAGATAGAGTCTCTGGGTGTGTAAAATCTGTGTGTGTATAAGTATTTCTGTGTTTGTAAAAGTCTGTGTGAGAAAGAGAGTTTCTGTGTGTGGAAATCTGTGTGTGAGTCTGTAAAAAAAAAAGAAGTCTGTATTGTTGCCCAAAGAGAGAGAGAAAGCTATTGCTGCGTGCGTCAGCGGTGTGTCTGTGTAAAAGAGAGAGACTGGCTGAAAGCTTCTCTGCTAACACACAGTTTAACACTTTGTGCTCTGGCTTGAATTCATCTGTTTGATAGTGATTGAATGTTTGAGTCTTGTCACCTAGGGCATAAGTCCCGGGACTGTTTTGGATGTGATTGTTATGGTTGTTTAACATGATTTAGATGCATCTGTTTGTTTGGTGATTGAATTCTTGTTTTTGTTTCTAGAGCTTGAGTTCCGGGACTGCTGTTTAAAGTGATTTCTTTTTATGTGAACTTAACATGATTTTTTAAGGCTAATAACTCCTGTTCTTTTATGAGTCATGACTCCCTAACTACTTTTCTTACTAACCTCTTTTAATTTTACATAAAAGCAATATATGAAGGACAGTCGAAGTTTCGTTCGACAGTGGGTAGTTGTAAAAACGAAAATTTCCATGGTTATTATCTGTGACCTTGGATTCGACCATTGTGCATGCGTTAGAAGTTTTTAACTTGAATTGACGAATTGTTGTAAGACAGCTCTGATTATTTTTACGACCTAAAGTATTGTAATTGAGAAATGATTGGTCAGGAGTACATAAGAAAACTAATTTTGGATCTAAATTAGGGTACTAAATCTGGACGATTACAGTGGATTTCAAAATTGGGAACTGTATGCATTTTACATTTTAAATATTAAACACTGAATAAATGGACGTAAATATATAAATATGTTTACAAGTTAGGAACAGGCCTTAAAGTTAGTCAAGCATGAATTGATAAATTGGTGTTTGAGCATATGGGAAGATAGGAACATTGGAAAATTTCTTAAAAGAAAGAAACAGGGAAGAACATAACGACTTGTCCCCTTCGGGAAGTGTTGATAGGGGACAAGGAGATTGGGTTTGTGTGTGACCCCCTCACCAGTGGGGAGGTCGGAACATTTAAAAGGAAATGACGGTCCTGGTTGAGAATCCGATAGGATTGTCAGAACGAATTAATTTATTTTTGAGGCCCAGTCTGTATTTGTGGGCTGAGTTGATGTCTATTTTGAATGTTACTATTTACTGCGGGAGAAAGGAGACTTATATGGGGATGCTGGATAGGGAAAGATACGGAAGATAGAAGGGTGAAGTGGGATAAATCCATTAAATGAATTGTTAGGAGGGGCACAGAAAGTGTTTGTAAAGAGAGAAAGGACGAGTAACTGGAGCAGTATGCGTAAATGATGGTAGCTGCGGTTGATGAGGTAATTAGGAGAAGAATGCAACCAAAAGTGAGCAACCGGAGCAGCGAGTGATAGCATGTGGGGCAGAGAAGAAAGGGGATAGGGAGAGACAAGGAGGAGCATTTGGTAGAGAGTTTGAGCGACAGGGGCAGAGACGAAGGTCTCCACAGGCAGGATGCCATTATTGTGGAAGGACATTTGATACTGGAACAAGATTGGTGGCTCAGGATTTTGAAGGGAGGCGCACACAGGGAGACGGTGTTAGAGGGGCCACGGAAGAAGGGATAACGGATGGACAGGGGACACCACATGGGAATGAGCGCGATGTGGGCAACCCAGTCAGCCGGGAGGATGCCATTATGCACCTTATTGAGTTACAGGACCGTGCAAGTGCGGCCGAGAAAGGTGAGTGGGAGAGCAAGGGGGCGGTGGCCCAGACGATTTGTGTGGGGACTTCGCAGCATCGACTATGGAGATCGGCAGGCGGAGAGGTAGTGGCGCCCCGGTCCCTGCTCCCTACACTATTTGCTGAACTCCATGGGCCGATGCATGTGGCATTGACTAAGGTCCTCCTGGCAGTGCGGGTTCATTGGTGGGCTCCCAAGCTAAGGGAACAATTGGAAAATCTGAGAGCAAAGTGTAAGATTTGCAATGAGCATAACGCTCGCAAAGTTCTTCCTCACCCACTACTTACTTTCCCAACGCCCCTTGGCCCGTGGCAGGAAATCTGCATGGACTTCACTGACATGGGGGCCAAGTGGCGCACGCCAGACCACTACAGGTTCCTCCTGGTGATTGTGGACCGTTTTTCCCGGTGGGTGGAGGCGACACCAACAAAGAAGGAGGATGGGGAGGTAGTGGCCAACTGGCTGCGAAATGAGTTGATCCCCAGACATGGGGTGCCCAGACTCGTTTGTACCGATAACGGCACCCACTTTAAGAATGAACACCTAGCCCGTGTGGAGGCGGCACTGGGAATAAGCCATAGGTTTGGCAGTGTATACCATCCAGAAAGCCAGGGCTTAGTTGAGCGGGCGAATAGGACCCTGAAGGACAAGATAGCGAAGGTCCTGGTGGGGACCTCCATGACTTGGGTACAAGCACTGCCCCTGGCTCTTATGTCCATGTGCCAGGAGAAGTGCGGAGACACCTTCCTTTCCCCTCATGAGATTCTGACCGGTAGGCCCATGCCCGGACCTCGCTTATCACCCCGGTGGGAGGACACCTGGGACTTCATGAACCAGGGCATGACCCAGTACATGCAGGTCTTACACGAGATGGTTAAGCTAGTCAGGCAACAGGTGATCGATGCTCAGGAAAAGGAGACTGGTTCGACGGCACCGCTCTCGGTGGGGGAGGAAGTTTACCTCCGGCACCCAGGCAGGACATCCTGGAGTGAGCAGAGGTGGCAAGGGCCATTCCAAGTCACCGAAGTGGCTAACAACACCCTGAGGGTGGACAGGGAGGGGGACAATAACTGGCACCATTTTTCACACTGTTCCAGATCTCCAAAAGGACAATCACTGGCGGAGGGCGCTCCCGGAGAGGAGACGGAGAGTGGTGGTGATGATGTCTGAACCAAGGCAGACTGGTCATCTTCTCATAGGGCTGGGTCTGTGCTTTGCGGTACGACTTTCCGTGCAGGACCCTTGTAACTCGAACTATCGACCGAGCCCTTACAGGCAAGGATGACCACCTGTCTTCACCCCCACCTTATCAAGCTGTACAGCAGGAATGCGCAGGTGCTCCCTGTGCGACAGTTGGCATGGCCGAATTTGAGATGGAGGGGGACCTCCCACCCCCATGTTACGACTTTTGAGTGCTTGTGTCTGTTATGTATTATTTCACTGCTTCTCGTGCCTTAACGATTGTATGCGAACTGGAGAGGCGCCTAGAGTAGGGATTTTTTGCGACGCGGATTGCTTTGTGAAGTTGTATGCTGCTTAGGGACTCCTATCCCCGATAACTATGTCTCCCTAGAGTCAGACAAGCCGGGTTAAGCTAATTGGTCGGTCTTGCAAAGGAGCGACGGAGGGGCGCTCACCGACCATCCGGGTCCTGACTGCTGCGCGCGAACTGCTGTATTTTGTGTGGCCTCTTTCGAGGCCAAGGGAGGGAGTGTTGGGATCCATTATTAAGGTTAGGTAGTGTAAGAAACTTTATTGTTAGGTAGTGCTCACGTAAGGTAGTATTAGCAGGTCTGGAACTTGTTAGCTTCACTAGACAACAGTAAGCCATTATGTTACACTAAGAACAGACTGAAAAGCTGATGGCATAGCCTGAAGAGGCCCCAGGGAGGGTGAGAGATAACAGGACATTGGAGCCGTGTCTAAATGCACATAGCTCAAACTGAGGTAATAGAATGTTATCAGGTGAGAACCAATGACACACGAAAATTCTGCATTTTACCAAATAAGGATGTAACTCTGGAATGTGAGAGAACAAAAGGATAGACAAATTAAAAATATAGTCAGAACGCACCTTCTCCAGTGAGCTAGACACCTCACTGTACTGTGTACGATTCTCTCTCATTAAACCTGTTTATACTTTTAATCAGACCCGGTGTCTCTCTCCTCCAAACGAACACGGGACAGAAGATCTGTCCCAACACCCTCCAGAAAAAAGGAAACAGAAACTAACAGTAACATACTGACCACAGTACCAGCCAGCACAGAGTCAGTCCCTAAACTGAGGAGACTCTGAATCTCCCTGTTTCTTTTTTATTTATTTTTATTAAACAAATTAAAAAACAGTTTACAAAAACATTTACAGCTGTACAAGAGACAGCAATTTTACAAGGGAGAGCAGCAGCAAAGCTAGGCCCCAAACCCTACCGTTCAAACAGTTTACAGGGAGATGAGGACAACCCTCAAATCCCAGTTCCACACATGACAAGACAGTGACAATGACATTTGTACATTAAACAATACGGTTACATACAGAAGTGCAGACAATACAGACCCAGCAAGCCCCCCACCGTCCGACCACTCTAAGGGAGCCCACCCCTACCCACCTTCCAGTTCTCATCCACCCCGTGCCCCTTCCAGTTCTCGGTCTGCCCTCACACACCTTTCGACCACCTCTGGGGCAGCCCGCCCCGGTACCTGCCCGGGGTGACAGTGCTGAGGACGGCTACCCGCCGTCTGGCTCTCGGTCTGCCCCTACTTACCATTGGGCGCTCACCCACCCCGCTGCACCTCCAACTAGTGGGCTATCCTGGCACACCTTTCAACCACCTCTAGGGCAGCCCGCCCCCTTCCCTGGGATGACAGCGTGTAGGATAGCCCACAAGCCTTCCGGATCTCAGCCGCCCCTACGCGCCTTCTGGCTCTCGGCTGCTCTGACACCTTCCGACCACCTCTAGGACAGCCCGTTCCGATTACCCCTTATCGGGACGACAGCGCTCAGAACAGCCTACTCACCATCTGGCTCTCGGGGCGACTGGCATCAGGATGGCCTACCCACCCTCCGGCTCTCAGGGTGACAGCTTTCAGGATGACCCATGAGCCTCCCAGCTGACAAGGCCTGCCAGACCCAGGGACACACAAGACAGTGCAGGTGATAGATCCAGGAAACACCACAATATAGTTAGTTACCACACAAAAACACAGTCCTTTCTGGTACACAGTCCAAATCTATACATAGAGTCTTCAAGATATAGAATCCATTGCCAGGAAGAGTCCACTCCAGTATACGATGTACGTAGTTGGAAATAGAGTCAGCTCCAAACTGCAGAGTCCATTACTAAAAGCAGAGTCCGCAACCAAGGGCAGAGTCCACTCCTGAAGGCAGCAAATGCACACCCCACAGCACACAGGTGTTCAGTCTCCATAGAGTCCTGGCCCAGCCTTGGAGAGACAGGCCCACTCACAGGAACAGTACATTGTACAGGTGCAGTTAACTCACAGCAGTTTGGTCCACTCTTGAGGGAAAGGTGTTCTCCCAAACTCCAGGATACAGCAACTGCTCACCTCCCAACACACAGGTGTTCAATCTTCAGAGGCCCAGTCTCAGGGCTAGGCCTCCCCACAGGAACAGCTCCTCTGGTCAAATGTATGTCTTCCACAGGGCTCAGTTAAAACTCCAATAAAAAGTGAAAATACATACAAAAAGCAAAAATGAGAGTCCAAGGCCTAAGCCCTACCATAAACGTAACATTGTCCTTTTCTCGAAAAAGAGTAAAAAGAGAAAAGAGTAACACACAGGCTGTGACCAGCCAGTGAAACAACACTCCCCTAATGAGAACTGAGTTTCACCTGAAACACATTCTGTGCATCAGGAGTTTAACAATCAGTCCTCACTAAAAGGAATACCAGTTACCAAACTGGCTCAATAATTCAGCCAGCTCAGGAATCAGGTGTCCCCCTCCAGAAAAGGGAAGCAGAAACTAACAGTAACATACTGACTGTACTACCAGCCAACACAGAGTCAGTCCCCTAAACTGAGGAGACTCTGAATCTCCCTGTTTTTATCTGTCAGCCAGGGCTCTCTGATTGGACCAGGTTTACTGCCCCAATCAGGGAACTCATATTTTATCTGGTCCACCTGGCTGATCTCATTACAATCACTCCACACATTTTTCCAGAATCTGATTATATATCTCTTCATAGTAACAGCAAAACATAGACATATAGAAGATAGGAGCAGGAGAAGGCCATTCAGCCCTTCAAACCTGCTCTGCCATTCAGCGCAATCATGGCTGATCATCCAACTCAATAGCCTAATCCTACTTAACCTCACAACCTTTGATTCCATTCACCCCAAGTGCTATGTCTAGCTGCCTATTGAATACACTCAATGCTTTGGCAACAACTACCATATATACTAGTGTATAAGCCGATCTCATGTATAAGTCGACTTCTTATTTTTGCTAAAAAATCTTGCATTTTCCATATGACTCTTGTATAAGTCAACCCTATCATATCACATTATAAACCCATTAACCTATTTTGCTGAAATTTCATAGCTTTTTCAGTAGATATCTGCTTAATGAAGAAAATAAGTCAATGTTCCCATTAACCCACTTGAACAAAATCTCATTCATTCATTCATACTGATAACTCTACAATATCGCATCACTATGCGGGTCGGTGTGGACTTGTTGGGCCGAAGGGCCTGTTTCCACACTGTAAGTAATCTAATCTAACCTAATCTAATTCCTTCATAACTCGACTTCCTGCACTTGATTTACTACAGCATGTTTTGATTCGTGCATTCATTCAGACTGGTACTAAGTCTATTGGTACTTGTAAGCTTTTAAAATGGCAAGTTACTACATTATCATGTACAATTAGAGGGAAATAGTTATTGTGGTTTAGAGCCTGGAAGGCAGTGAAAAATGCTGTGCATTATCATCTCTAACTCTGTTGATTCAACTTTATATTCCACCTTTAATGGAATAAAACATGCCAAACTATTTGAAAGGAACATTATTAGGGGAAAAATGACAGTTAGGATTCAGTAAGTATTTAGGATTCTTCTTTACCCAGAATTAATTTTGCAATCAAATCGACTTCCTCTAATAATAGTATTTCGAACTGCAGCATGAATTTCAGCCTCTTGAAAACAATACCTCATATATAAAAAAAGTCTTCAAAATTCAACCTATACATGAGTATATACAGTACTTCCTGTGGTAATGAATTCCATAAGCTCACCACTCTCTGGGTGAAGTAATGTCTCCTCATCTCCATCCTAAACAGTCTACCCCGAATCCACAGACTGTGACTCCTGGTCCTGGACATACCCACCATCAGGAACATCCTCTCTGTATCTGCCCCACCCAGTCCTGTTCAAATTTATAGATCTCTATGCGATTCCTCCTGACCTACCTGAACTCCAGCAAAAACGATCCTAACGTAGTCAATCTCTCCTCATACGTGAGTCCCGCTGTCCCCGGAATCAGCCTGGGTAAACATACGTGAGTCCCGCTGTCCCCGGAACCAGCCTGGGGAAACATACGTGAGTCCCGCTGTCCCCGGAACCAGCCTGGGGAAACATACGTGAGTCCCGCTGTCCCCGGAACCAGCCTGGGTAAACATACGTGGGTCCCGCTGTCCCCGGAACCAGCCTGGGTAAACATACGTGAGTCCCGCTGTCCCCGGAACCAGCCTGGGGAAACATACGTGGGTCCCGCTGTCCCCGGAACCAGCCTGGGGAAACATACGTGAGTCCCGCTGTCCCCGGAACCAGCCTGGGTAAACATACGTGAGTCCCGCTGTCCCCGGAACCAGCCTGGGGAAACATACGTGAGTCCCGCTGTCCCCGGAACCAGCCTGGGGAAACATACGTGAGTCCCGCTGTCCCCGGAATCAGCCTGGGTAAACATACGTGAGTCCCGCTGTCCCCGGAACCAGCCTGGGGAAACATATGCTGCATTCCCTCGAGAACAAGAGCATCCTTTCTCAGAAAAGAAGAGACCAAACCTGCACACAGTATTCCAGGTGTGGCCTCACCAAGGCCCTGCATAACTGCAACAACACATCCCTGCTCCTGTACTCGAAACCTCTCACGTTGAAGGCCATTCTTCACATTCTTTCCCGCCTGCTGCACCTGCATGCTTACCTTCAGCGACAGGTGCGCAAGGACATCTATGTCCTGCTGCACACTCCCATCTCCCAGTTTATAGCCATATGCCTCTATCTCTTGCTGACAGCTGGGAGGTCTGTAGTTCAATCCCAACATTGTGATTGCACTCTTCCTATTCCTGAGCTCTACCCATTGTGCCTTGATACAAAGTCCCTCCAGGGTATCCTCCCTCAACATAGCTGCGGCATACTTCTTCATCAGTAACTCAACGTCCCTATTTCTTTTGCTTCCTACGGAATCTCAACTAAAACTTCAATATCTGAGAACATTAAGCTGCCAATCCTGTCCCTCCTTCTCAATCAACAACATCATAACTGTATGCATTCATTCAGACTCTAAGTTCATCCATCTTGCTTGTTATAATTCTTGCATTGAAGCTAATACAGTTCAAGCCTCCAGTTTCATTGAGCTCTGCAACCTCTCCCTGACCGTTCTTCCTCTTAGCGATATTTCCCTAAGTTTAAAACTATGCCTCAGTCTCTATATTTAATGACCTGCCAGTTCGATTCCACCGACCCCCCCTCCCCCCGGCACTAAGTAACCTTCCTGAGTGGCACTAGCAAAGCTCCCTGACAGAATATTGGTGCCCCTCCAGTTTAAGTACAACTCACCCTTCTTCTCCAGCTCCCACCTTCCCTGGAAGATATCCCAATGATCCCCATATCCGAAGCCCTCCCCACAACACCAGCTCTTTAGCCATGTATCCAATTGTACTCTGTCTCTGTTCCTAGCCTCAGTAGCATGTGGCACGGAGATGAATTCTGAGATTACTACCCGAGAGGTGATGCTTTTTAGTTTAGTACCTATCTCCCTGAATTGTTGTTGCTGGATCATGTCACTCTTCCGACCCATATACCAATATGGACAATGACTTCTGTCTGTATACCATTCTGTTTCATGATGCCCTGCACCCACTCAGAGATATCCATGACCCTCTCACCAAGAAAGGGATAACTCATCTTGCTGTCTCTCTCATAGCCACAAAAGCACCTATCTGCACTCCTGACTATCGAATCTCCAATTATTAATGCTCTGTTATGCTTTTCCCCTCCCCTTCAGACAGCAGGGTCAGCCATGGTGTCAGTGCTCTGCCTGCTGCTGCTGTCACCTGGTGGGCTATCTCCCTCATCAGTATCCAAAACTGATCGGGGACAGTTACAGGGGCCTCCTGCATTGACTGCCTGCCCAGTGGTGACCGATTTATCTTCCTGTACCTTGGGTGTAGCCACATTTCTATAACTTCTATCTATGACCCATTTGTGTGCTCCTTAGTGTCTCAAATTGCTGCTCAAGCACAGCAGAAATTCACCAAGGCTCCTTAGGATGCATTTTCCAAACACACAGCCACTTCTACCAAGAAGAACAAGGGCAACTGATACATAGGAATACGACCATCTGTAAATTCCCCTCCAAGCCACTCACCATTCTGACTTGGAAATATATCGTCTTTGCTTCACTGTCAAACTCCAGAGACAATATCCCTCCTTAACAACATTGTGGGTCTATGTCTAGCACATGGACTGCAGCAGATTAAGAAGGCAGCTCAGCACCAGCGTTTTAAGTGATGAACAGTAATCTATTGGTTGAGAGACTACGTGCCTGAAGAATGCAATGTCTGCTCATAATGGGTAGGTCATACAGATCTACAGCACAGAAAAAAGCCCTTTGGCTCATCTCATTCATGCCAGTCAAAAACAACCACTGAACTATTCTAACCCCATTTTCTAGCCCTTGGCCCAAAGCTTTGAATGAGTTGGCATGGGAAGTGCACATCTCAATATTTTGGAAATTATATGAGGTTTCCTAATCTATCACCTATAAAGGCAATGAGTTCCAGATTCCCACCACCCTCTCAGGAAAATGCTTTTTTTCACATCTCTTTGAGACCATCTGCCTTTCATCTCAAGTCTATGGCCCTGCTCATTGATCCCTCCATCAAAGGGAAACTGTCTTTTTGATATCTACTTGCCAATGTTCCTCAATTCTGTACTTCTCAACCACGTACAGTCTCAAGCTCTCTAAGGAAAACAACCCCAGTCTCTCCAATCTCACTTCATAACAGACATTATCCAGCCCAGGCAACATCCTGGCAAATCTCTTCTGCAGCCTCTCCACCCTCCTACAATGTCGATTCCAGAACGGTACACAATACTCTAACTGGAGCTAACCAATGTTTATACAGTTCTAGCATCACCTCATTGCTCTGAAACTCTATGCCTTGACTAATAAAGACATGTCCTACTTGCCTTCTTAACCACTTTATCCACCTGTTCTGATGCCTTAATGACCTAGTATACTAGCACACTGAGGTTCCTTTGAGCCTCCCAGGGTCCTACTGGTCATCATTCCCTTGCTTATTCCCTTGCTTGCCCTGTCCAAGTGCATCACTTCACACTTATCCAGATTAAATTCCATTTGTCACTCATCATCCCATTTGACCAGCTCATGTTATCCTGTAATCTAAGATCCCTCTGCATCTCAGTGCTCCTAGGATTCTGCCATTTATTCCCAGATTTGAACCAGAATTTGATTTTCCAAAATGCATCACTTCATATTTGTCAAGATTAAACTCCACCTGCCATTTCTCTGCCCAAATCTGCAATCTATCGATATCCTGCTGTCCCATTTTGCTTACAACACAATCTAAACACATACACACAAAAAATTAGCATAACTTTAATACTATTGAAATACATAACCACGTATTATTTAATTTGTAATCATCAACTGTATCAATAGAGGCAGCATCCCATAAACAAGCCTTTAGTTCATCAACACAGTTATAAGTTTCATGTGTTGTCTCTCTCCAGTCCATGAGGAAGAAACAATCCTTCCCTTTTGATTTTTAAGAGGAAGCCTACTATCTAAGACTTCACTCTGCCAGCCAGTTGAAATCTCCAACTCACTGAAAGCAAAACTAAAAGCCGTCCTGGGTCTGTGTGAGTCCTAACTCCAGCCACTCAAGATTCTTTTGTCTCATTAAAAAAGAACACCCAGGGCTGTTTACCAGTCGCCTCCCTGATGGAGACATTCTACCATAAGTGTGGTAGTACCCTTTTGGAAGAGAAATGGGACAGAACACATCTCTTCAAGGCACAGTACCACCACATCTGTAATGGGAGATGGAAGGTAAACACTTACTGATGGACTGGGGTGCAATCAGTGACACAGTCACAGAATCAGAATTTCGAATAATGTCTGCAGTTGCATTTTACAGATTGTGACAGATGTTCCCAAGAAACGAGATATAAGATTGTTGCTTCTCATTCATATTTTCAGAGGCAAATAAATCCTCTTACCAAAAGTATAACACACCTAGATATGGCGTCCATGTTAAACCAAGTATACATCGGCACTGAATGCATGATGCTCACTAAAACATACAAAATAAAAGCGTAGACAACTTAGGTGCAGCTAGAATATTCCCTGGTTGGAGAATCAGCAGACACTTAAATGGCTCCAAGGACCACTGCACACAATGTCTTCCTTTTACAAGAGGTTATCACAGAAACTTCCGGCACTCACAACTGCAGTCTCAAAGAAGCATATGGATAGCATTGCCTGGGCCTATCAAATTGCCCATGGCTCTTAACTATTTTGTCATTGGTTCCTTTCAAGCAGCTGATGGAGATGGTAAGGGCCATCTCATAACTTGCTGTACAGTCGTGTACAAGAGAGATCATGGAGGCATTCTACACATAAATAAACAAGTATAGTTCATTCCCTCATTCTGTATACAAGCAGGAAGAGTGAGAATGCATTTTTGCTCAAACAGGCTTTCCCACAGTACAGGGTGCCATTGATTATGTGCATGTTGTCTTGCCTGTTTCTCTTCTGAAATTGGCAACTGCAATAGCAGGAAGGGTTTTCACTCTCCCAGTGTGCAGCTTTTGTGTGTCCTGGCAGCAAATTCTGTCATTCTGCGGCAGTTCTCTGCTCCACTTGTGTATGAGCACAGCATTGCTAAGGGCTAGCGCCTGGATGACAAAGGTTATCACTTGTGACATAGTTTCAATCCTGGTAAGGAACAATGCATACCAGCGCAAAAAAACCTACAATGCAAACTATGCTGTCTCAAGGAAAGCTATCAACATCCTCAAACAACATCTATATTTCTTGGATCACTTTGGGAAAGCCCTGTTGTACTCAGTTAGCAAGTATCACGATTCATGCAGTGCTCCACAGCCATTGAGTAGATAGCATGTATGAGGTAACCAAAAAGTACAAGAAGGAGGAAAAGCAATGGAGATACATCATAGGCAGCCCTTTGCTGTCAGCAACTACACCTCTCCTTGTACCGTACATCTTTTCTCTCCCTTTTCGCTAAAATCCATCATCTTGTTTCAGACACTTATTTGTTCTTCCCTCACCCCTGAAAATAAACCTAATCAATCTTATACATTCCCTTAATGTGTGTCTGCTGTGTGATTGTTTTCGTTGCTATTTCGAGACAGGGCAGCTGCCGCAATGGTAAATTTCCCTCTTTAAAAGGACTTACCTTGTGTCAGCGGTCTTCATTTTCAGCAGCAGTGGGGACAGTAAGAGTGAGGAGCTGAATGGGAGAGGTCGAATTGCACTCTGGGCAGGTGAGTGACCGATATATTTGGGCAGCGGGCAAAGGGTTTTTTAGAGCAGTATGTAAATGGTCAAACGCGGGAAGGGGCCATACTGGACCTGGTGTTGGGGAATGAGCCCAGCCAGATGGTTGAAGTTTCAGTAGGGGGTTACTATGCGAATAGTGATCATAGTTCCGTAAGTTTTAGAATACTGGTGGACAAAGAAGAGAATGGTCCTAAAGGAAGAGCTGAATTGGGGGAAGGCCAACTATACCGAACTTTCATGGGAACTGGGGGATGTGGATTGGGAGCAGCTGTTTGAAGGTAAATCCACATTTGATGTAGGAGGCTTTTTCAGAGAGGTTGATTGAGTACAGGATTAAGGAAAATCCCAAAGCCGTTTATTTGATTGTCAAGAGCAAGAGGGTAACTAGGGAAAGGGTTGGCCCACTCAAGGACAAAGGAGGAAAATAATGCATGGAATCAGAGAAAATGGGTGAGATTTTTAACAAGTACTTTGCGTCAGTATTCACCTAGGAGAGGGACCTGGCGGATGTTGAGGTTAGGGATAGATATTTGATTATTCTGGGTCAAGTCAGCATAAGGAAGAGGAAGTATTGGGTATTCTAAAAGACATTAAGGTGGACAAGTCCCCAGGTCCAGATGGGATCTATCCCAGATTATTGAGGGAAGTGAGAGGAAATAGCTGAGGCCTTAACAGATTTCTTTGCAGCATCCTTGAACATGGACGAGATCCCGAAGGAACTGGAGAATTACTAATGTTGTCCTCTTGTTTAAGAAGGGTAGCAGGAATAATCCAGGTAACTATAGACTGGTGAGCCTGACATCAGTGGTAGGGAAGCTGCTGGAGAAGTTACTGAGGGATAGGATCTATTTACATTTGGAAGGAAATGGGTTTATCAGTAAAAGGCAACATGGTTTTGTGCAGGGGTGGACATGTCTTAAGAAATTAATAGAATTCTTTGAAGAAGTGACAAAATTGATTGATGAGCGAAGGGCTGTAGATGTCACATACATGGACTTCAGTAAGGCATTTGATAATGTTCCCCATGGTAGGCTGATGAAGAAAGTGAAGTTGCATGGGGCCCAAGGAGTATTATCTAGATGGATAGAGAACTGGCTGGGCAACAGGAGACAGAGAGTAATAATGGAAGGGAGTTTCTCAAAATGGAGACCTGTGACCAGTGGTGTCCCACAGGGATCCGTGCCTGCACCACTGTTTGTGATATATATAAATGATCTGGAGGAAGGTATGGGTGGTCTGATTAACAAGTTTGTAGATGACACTAAGATTGGTGGAGTAGCAGATAGTGAAGGGGTCTGTCAGAGAATGAAGCAGGATACAGATAGATTGTAGAGTTGGTCAGAGAAATGGCAGATGGAGTTCAATCCGGGCAAATGTGAGGTGATGCATTTTGGAAGATCCAATTCAAGAGTGAACTATACAGTAAATAGAAAAGTCCTGGGGAAAACAGATGTACGGAGAGATCTGAATGGTCAAGTCCATTGTTCCCTGAAGGTGGGAACACAGGTCAATAGAGGTCAAGAAGATTTCCTTCATCGGATGAGGTATTAAATGCAAGAGCTGGCAGATCATGTTGCAGTTGTGTAGGACTTTGGTTCGGCCACATTTGGAATACGATGTGTAGTTCTGGTCGCCACATTACCAAAATGATGTGGATGCTTTGAAGAGGGCGCAGAGGAGGTTCACCGGGATGTTGCCTGGTATGGAGAGAGCTAGCTATGAATTAGGATTATTATTATTAGAAAGACAGAGATTGAGGGGGGACCTGATTGAGGTCTACAAAATCATGAGAGGTATAGATAGGGTGGATAACAAAAAGCTTTTTTCCCAGAGTAAAAGGCTAGAAGAGGTGATAGAGGCATCATTTAAGATGTATCTGGACAGAGACATTAATGGGCAGGGAGCAGAGGGATACAAATCCTTGGAAAATAGGTGACAGGTTTAGACAGAGGATCTGGATCAGCGCAGGCTTGGAGGACCAAAGGGCCGTAATTTTCTTTGCTCTTTGTTGTTTTCTTGAGATATGTATCCAGTGACTGCAGCGAGGATGGTGTAATATTGCTGAGCTCCCCCTGAGATGATGAAATATCTTTGAAGATGACTTTGAGTGGTCAACTATAAGGTCATCCCTTACCCTCTCATGTTGCAGTGTAAAAAGTCACAGTCTATCCAGCCTCTCCTTATAACTCAAACTCTCCATTCCCAGTAACATCCTTGTAAATTGTTTCTGCATTGTCTGCAATTTAATAATAACCTCCCTGTAGCAGGGCAACCAGAACTGTACACAGTACCCCAAAAGTGGCCTCACAAACATCCTGTAAACTACAACATGACATCCCAGCTCCTCAACTCAACGGGCAGAGCAACAAAGCCAAACATGCCAAACACCTTCTTTACCACCCTGTATATCTGTGACTGCAACTTTCAAGGCACCTGAACCCTGAGGTCTTTGTTCAACAACACTTCCCAGGGCTCTACCAACTAATATTTAAAGGGCCAGATTTTGCCAACCCAATGAGGGGCAAACCCACATTGACATACTTAAATGGAGCCAGAAATCCAAAATTATGACCTCGTTGCTATTGGCTGTCATTGTTATAGATGGTGAAAATGTTGCAGATTGTGTTCTGCATACATGCAAACCAATGTCAGGACTGCTGTTTCCCTGCTGACCTCTAGAATTTCATTGTGTTTGATATTTAAGGAAAGGTGGGTGATTTTATGAAGCTTGTCTGAACCATGTCATATGAGTGGGTTGTACGATCACAGGAAGGCCTGTGCTGGGTTTTGAAGCAGTAATTTAATCATAGGGCTTTGTTCTTAAAATGCAAGTGCAGTAAATCGACCAGCACTGTGCAAGTATTCAAATATATCGGAGTACTTGCTGGAGGAGATAAAGGACTTTCTCAAAATCAACAATATGGTGATTCAGATTTTAATTTGCCATTCAGGCACGTTGCTATGCTCTTTACATTAACTGTAGCAATCATTTGCTACACCTTTGAACTAAATGATCAGACGGCTTTTGAAGTAACCGAACTCATGGTTATTCATTCAACTATTTTAAAAACTTGAAAGTATTAAGTATTGGTGATTTTGTTGCACAGCTCTGCAATCAGAGCAAATAATGAATGCTTGGCTTAACTCCAAACCACATTACAGAATTCAACTGTAGAAGTCTAGAAGAGACCTCATCACATCCTGTACAACCTCAACATAATATCCCAACTTCTGAACTCAAATCGCTGAGCAATGAAGGCAAGCATGCTAAACACCTTCTTAACCACCTCATCTACATGTGATACAAACTTCAACGAGTTATGTACCACAATTCCTCAGCCTCTCTGTTCTACAACACACGGCCCAAGGCCCTACTTTTAACTGTATAAGTCTTGTCTTTATTTACTTTTACTAAAATGCAATATCTCACATTTATCCAAATTCAACTCCATCTACCACTCTTCAACCCATTGATCCAATTGATTGATCTCTTTGTAATTTTAGTCAACCTTATTCACATTCTACTATACCATCAATTTTGGTGTCACCTGCAAACTTACCAAACATGCATTCTATATTCTCATCTAAGTCACTAGTAAATAAATGACAAACAAAAGTGGACCCAGCGCTGATCCCTGTGGAACACTGCTGGTCACAGGCCTCCAATTCGAAAACCAGCCCTCCAGCATCACTCTCTGACTCCTGCTGATTAACCAATTTTGCATCGAATTGACAACTCGCCCTGAATCCCATATAACCTAACTTTACTAATTACTCTATCATCTGGAACTTTGTCAACCACTTTACTAAAGTCCATGTAAACAGCATCTACCATTCTGCCCTCATCAATCTTCTTAGCTTGTTCCTCAAAAAACTCAATTAAAGTTTGTGAGACATGATTTGCCTCACTCTGTATTCCTAATCATTCCTGCCTCTCCAAATGCATATAAATCATATCTTTCTGACTCACTTCCAATAACTTACCCACTACTGAAGTCAGACTCAGGTCTATAATTCCCAGGCTCCTCGCCACATCCCTTCTTAAACAAAGGCCCAACATTAGACATTCCCCAGTCATGTGGCACATCACCCGTAGGTTACACAAATATTTTTGCAAGGCGCCTGCAATTTCCTCTCTAACTTCCCCCAAAGTCCTGGGATACACTAGGTCAGGTAATGGAGATTTATCCACCTTTGTACTTTCTAAGACCTCCAGCACTTTCTCTTTTGAACTGTTTTCAAAACATCATAATTTATTTCCCTGAGTTCTCTAGCCTCCATTTCTTAATTCACAGTAAAAGAGTCCTCAATTGTTCCTCATATAAAAAGCCCTTCAGCCCTGGGATCACTCTCATAAACCTCTTCCCAACTTCTTCCAGAACCTCCTTCTTTAGATACAGGCCCAAAACTCCTCCCGATATTCCAAACCACAACCTTGTACTGCCTCAATAGTGAAGCTCTGTTTGTGTAGGCTAGCCCACAATTAATTTTAAAAACATGGTGGAAGTGAAGATCTGCTTGCCCTCAAGAGGGGCGTCTTGGTTCGAGATTGGTCAAAGGAATCGACAAACGCGGTCTGTTCAAAAAGCAAGGTTCATTAGTTTATTGAATTAAGGTACTTTGGTGCGATTCTATCCAGCAACACAGAGATTGAAGCTTCAGTGTTCCAGGGTGAAGTTGCACAATTACATTTGAAAATTACACTTTTTTTTAAGAAATAGTACAGCCTTAATTACCAAGAAAGACCAATCACATATAATTAGGTTACATGATTTACAGCAAGTTAATCCAATGATATTTTCTTTAAGAAGAATATCTATTTTACATAAATTGTCATGCCACGTATTAGTTCAAAGTTAGTTCAAATGGTCAATTAATGTGTCAGTATTCATCTTACGAAGACTCTATTGTCCTCTTATCTTTGAACTGCAACTTAATTCTGCAAATCAGCAGTATGATCCACAGGCCATTTTGTAGTATTCTTTTAAATTGAGAAACCATTTAGATGAAATAAAAATCGACATATTTTGTTGCCTAAATTCCAATTTTAGATGCACAGAAGAAGTGAATGTTGAAAGTAATGAGGCAAAAGTGAGGACTGCAGATGCTGGAGATTAGAGTCGACAGTGTGTTGCTGGAAAAGCGCAGGAGGTCAGGCAGCACCCATGGAGCAGGAGAATCAAGGCTTCGGGCAAAAGCCCTTCATCAGAAAGGAATGAGTTGAGTGTAGACCAAGTAAGCTGCATTGTTAGGGACAGTGTTGAGCTTCTTAAATCCATTCAGGCAATTGGACTGTATTCTGTCATTTTCTGATTTGTCACACGTGGACTTTGGACAATTTTTAGATGAACAGATTGAAAATTTTAATGGAAAAGCCACGACAGGAGAGGGCCTAAGTGTAAATTTAATTAGGGTTGGAAAAAGGGAGGTGGCGAATGAGATATCTATTATTACAAAGGAAAGCTGCACAGAGAATACAATGAACTGACTCTCCACAATGAACAACTGAAGTTTCTAATTTGCCACTAAAAATGAGCGTTGCTCCCCACCCCTCCTCTGATGTTATTGTTCAAGAATCAATAAATCATTGAAATAAATTTCTTACATTCTTGATGTGCAGTTTTCAAAAATGTTGTTTCTGCTAATAGTTGCTCTTGTTGACTCAAGACAGATACATATCTCTTCATTGTGAGCTATTTGTAAGTTTGTTTATTTCCAACTCACTTACTTACTTTAAAATGAACTGGAGATGAAATTCTCAAAACTTTACTCAGGCACATTATGGCTTTAAAGTAGTGGTTGAAACTTTCTTTTAACTAAGTAATTTTTTTTAATTGGCTCAGACAGCCACTTAAGAAAGCAGCTCACTCACATCCCCTTCGCCCTAGTAGCTAGGGATGGGTAATAAATGAACATCTCGCATCCCATGAGCAAGTAAATATTCAGGTCACATTCATGCATCAAAACAAGCAGTTGTTCTCATATCGTAGCAGGTCAGGCAGCATCCAAGGAGCAGGAAATTCGATGTTTCGGAATTTCATTCCTGATGAAGGGCTTATGCCCGAAACGTCGAATTTCCTGTTCCTTGGATGCTGCCTGACCTGCTGCGCTTTAACCAGCAACACATTTTCAGCTCTGATCTCCAGCATCTGCAGACCTCACTTTTTCCTCGTTGTTCTTATATCCACTGTGATGAACATCAGAGTAACCTGAAACCACAGCTCTTTGCTTTTTATCCACAGCTACCCTTATATCTATGCAGTCACTGCTCCCTTAAAATCTGATGCACTTTATGTTTGTAATATTTATCGTGTTAAATGCTTTTTAAATGTATATATGATCCATACATTTCCGTAAACTACGTAATTCTGTCTCATTTTATCTTCTTGTCTTATCTGGAGAGCTCAAACTTTGGATGCTGTTCCTTTATCTCTCCCCACAGCAATATGGTCTCCTCTGAACCATCACATTGATCATTAAATGACATTTTATCTGACAGTTTTTTGATTTCAGCCTACCAGGACCAGGTCACTTTTCAACACACTGAAATTAGCCATTTTCCAGTCAATAAGTTTTATCCTCATTTGTATTTATTCTAACCTGATGATATTAATAGGATCTTTAAACTTAAGTGCTATCCCACTGAAAGGTGCTCCACTTGCCCCGTTTCATTCTCCAATTCTAGTTCCTTTCTCATTAGCTGGAAACACACCGATCAAGGACTCTGTTGTACACATTTTAGGAATTCATCTTCTTTTGTCCTTTACACCTGTATGCTCCCAGTTGACATTGGGGTAATTGAAATTTCTCAATATCAACGCACTGTAGTTCTTGTATCTTCTGTAATTTGCCTGAAAATGTGCTTGTATATAACCTGTTTTCTATTTGATGGCCTGTAGTATACACCCAGAATAATTCCACTGTTGCTCCTTAATTCTGACCAAATGAACTTTGTTTTTGATCCTTCATCTATAACCGTTTTGTTTTAGTGTTCCACTTCAGGCATATCACTCTGACTGAATAATTTTGAGGGATTGAAACTCACATAGGCTCTATTTAAATGCACATACTTTTATCTTAATTTATGGAACAGATGAGCAAGTGTGTTTTTGGAGCTGGACAGAAAGCATGGTCTAAAAGGATCTAAGAAGGAAATCAAAACCTCTCTAATTCCAATACTGACAGAATTAGAGCAATTGATAACATAGCAGTTAGGAGCAAATCACTGCAGTTGCTGGAATCTTTATGGAAATCAAAAAGTGCTGGCGATCACAACAGGTCAGGCAACACTCACGGAGACAGATGATCACCTCAGCCATCTAGACTCCAAATGTTAGCTTGCTCTTTCTCCATGGATGCTATCTGACCCACTGTGATCCACAGTATTTGCTGTTTTCAATATAGCACAGTGAGCCTAATTGTACTTCTCTATCCTAATAATTAAGCAATCTTCCTAACCTGTCAGATAATGAATTTAAAGGCAAAGAATTCTCAATGTTGTCAACAAAACATTCAGGACAAAGCAGCATTCTTGATTGGCTTCCCACCCTCAAGCTGAACCATTCACTTCTCCACAGGTACATCTTGTCAGCGGTGTGTATCATCTTCAAGAAGCACTGTGCTCATGTGTTCATGGTCTTTATTTTTTTCAGTGGCAGTTGCAGTGGGAGGAGCAACAGCGAGGACCAGGGGCCTGACAGGAAGGTAACTTTAAAGTATTAAACTGACCTCGTATATAGATGGAGCGCATGCTAAGCAGGAACGGATACGGGACTGCTGGGTAAGTGAGGTTAATTATTTGGACGGTTGCATTTTGAAACAATACTCGGGTAGTGTCTCCCACCTCCTCTAACCAAAAAAAAAGGTTCAGTGCACCTGATTGGTAAGTTGACTGTTTTTTTTATTTTGTCAGTAGTCTCGTTGGGAATTTAGAATAGTGGGGATGGAGGTTGGGGCAGTTGAAATGTCTTCCTGCAAAATGTGGGAGGTAAGGGTCCCCACTAGTGTCCCTGCTAACTTCCTCTGCGGCAAGTGCACCCAACTCCAGCTCCTCAGAGATTGTGTTAGGGAACTCGAGCTGGAGCTGGATGAACTTTGGATCATTCGGGAGGTGGAAGGGGTTATTGAGAGGAGATACAGGGAGGTAGTCACACCTCAGGTACAAGGAGGAGGTAGATGGGTTACTGTGAGGGGATGGAAAGGGATCCGGCAGGCAGTGCAGGTATCCTCAGTGGCCATTCCCCTCAACAGCAAGCATGCTGTTTTGGAAACTGCTGGGGGTAAGTGGGGCCTCTACAAACAGGATGGTCTTCACCTGAACCAGAGGGGGTTCAATATTCTGGGAGGGATATTTGCTAATGCCCTTTGGGAGGGTTCAAACTAATTCAGCAGGGGGATGCAAACCTAAATTGTAGTTCCAGTATCCAGGAGGTTGAGAGTAGTGAGGTCAGAAATAAGGATTCAAGATCACAAGAGGGCCCCGGCAAGCAGGAATTTGGTTTGAAGTGTGTGCCAGGAGCATCCAGAATAAGGTGGGTGAACTTGCAGCATGGGTTGGTATCTGGGACTTTGATGCTGTGGCCATTTCAGAGACATGGGTAGAGCAGGGACAGGAATGGTTGTTGCAGATTCCGGGAACTAGATGTTTCAATAAGAACATGAGAAGATGGTAAAAGAGGGGGAGGTGTGGCATTGTTAGACAAGGACAGTATTATGGTGGCAGAAAGGACATTTGAGGACTCATCTACTGAAGTAGTATGGTCTAAGACTAGAAACAGGAAAGGAGAGGTCACCCTGTTGGGAGTTTTCTATAGGCCTCCGAATAGTTCCAGAGATGTAGAGGAAAGGATAGCAAAGATAATTCTGGATAGGAGTGAGAGTGACAGAGTAGTTGTCATGTGGTCTTTAACTTTCCAAATATTGACTGGGAATACTGCAGTTCCAATACCTTAGATGGGTCAGTTTTTGTACAATGTGTGCAGTTGGGTTTCCTGGCACAATATGTAGACAAGCCAACTAGTCCGATGAAAAGGGATAGGTACATACTGCAGGCAAGGGTAATAGCTGGGGGAAAGGCAATTATGATGCGATTAGGCAAGATTTAGGATGCAGGAGATGGGTGGAGCTTATTCAAGGAACAGCTACTGAGTGTTCTTGATAACTATGTACCTGTCAGGCAGGGAGGAAATTGTCGAGCGAGGGAGCCGTGGTTTACCAAAGCAATTGAAGCTCTTGTCAAGAGGAAAAAGGCTTATGTTAGGCTGAGATGTGAAGGCTCAGTTAGGGCGCTTGTGGGTTTCAAGTTCGTCAGGAAGGACCTAAAGAGTGAACTAAGAAGAGCCAGGAGGGGACATGAGAAGTCATTAGTGGATAGGATCAAGAAAAATGGTAAGGCTTTCTAAAGGTATATCAGGAATTAAAGAATGTCTGGACTCAGATTAGGCCCAATCAAGGATAGTAGTGGGAAGTGGTGCATGGAGTCCAAGGAGGTAGGGGAAATGCTAAATGAATATTTTTCATCAGTATGCACATCGGAAAAAGACAACGTTGTCGAGGAGAGTGCTGAGGTTCGGGCTACTAGACTAGACTGGATTGTGGTTCACAAAGAGGAGGTGTTAGCAATTCTGGAAAGTGTGAAAATAGATAATTCCCTGGGCCAGATGGGATTTATCCTCGCATTCTCTGGGAAGCCAGGGAGGAAATTGCAGAGCCTTTGGTTTTGATCTTTATGTCATCATTGTCTACAGGAATAGTGCCAGAAGACTGGAAGATAGCAAATGTTGTTCCCTTGTTCAAGAAGGGGAGTAGAGACAACCCTGGTAATTATAGACCAGTGAGCCTTACTTCGGTTGTGGGTGAAGTGTTGGAAAAGGCTATAGGAGATAAGAATTATAATCATCTAGAGAGGAATAAGTTGATTAGGGTTAGAGAACACAGTTTTGTGAAGGGTAGGTCATGCCTCACAAATCTTATTGAGTTCTTTAAGATGGTGACCAAACAGGTGAATGAGGGTAAAGTGGTTGATGTGGTGTATATGGATTTCAGTAAGGGGTTTGATGAGGCTCCCCATCTAGCTATTGCACAAAATACAGTGGCATGGGATTGAGGGTGATTTAGCGGTTTGGATCAGAAATTGGCTAGCTGAAAGAAGACAGAGGGTGGTGGTTGATGGGAAATGTTCATCCTGGAATACAGTTACTAGTGGTGTACCGCAAGGATCTGATTTGGGGCCACTGCTGTTTCTCATTTTAAAACTGATCTGGAAGAGGGAGTTAGTAATCTGGAATGGGTTAGTAAATTTGCAGAAGACACTAATGTCAGTAATTGTGGATAGTGCTGCAGGATGTTGTAGGTTACAGAGGGACATAGATAAGCTGCAGAACTGGGCTGAGGGGTGATAAATGGAGTTTAATGCGGAAAAGTGTGAGGTAATTCACTTTGAAAGGAGTAACAGGAATGCAGAGTACTGGGCTAATGGTAAGATTCTTGGTAACATAGATGAGCAGAGAGGTCTCGGAGTCCATGTACATAGATCCTGAAAGTTGTTGTGGTTCTGTTCGCCGAGCTGGAAGTTTTTGTTGCAAACATTTCGTCCCCTGGCTAGGGGACATCCTCAGTGCTGCGGAGCCTCCTCTGAAGCGCTTCTTTGATGTTTCTTCCGGTATTTATAGTGGTTTGTTCATGCCGCTTCCGGGTGTCAGTTTCTGTACTTGACACATTGTGGAAGGATTTGATTTTTTCGGCATTCGTGAAGGAACTGGAGTTGTTCATATGTGGCGCTTAGGCGGTTAGCGCAGGATTCCCATTTCCTGGCTTGTCTCAGCGTTTCTCGCCCGTAAGTGTTTAAAGTTTGAGTGAAGATTTGTAGCTCGGGCGTTCGTTGTTGTGGTTCTGTTCGCCAAGCTGGAAGTTTTTGTTGCAAACGTTTCGTCCCCTAACGAAACGTTTGCAACAAAAACTTCCAGCTTGGCGAACAGAACCACAGCAACGAACACCCGAGCTACAAATCTTCACTCAAACTTTAAATCCTGAAAGTTGCCACTCAGGTTGGGAGGGTTGTTAAGAAGGCATACCGCGTGTTAGTTTTTATTGGTAGAGGGACTGAGTTTCGGAGCCATGAGGTCATACTGCAGCTGTACAAAACTCTGGTGCGGCCACACTTGGAGTATTGCATACAGTTCTGGTCACTACATTATCGGAAGGATGTTAAAGGTTTGGAAAGGGTTCTCAGGAGATTTACTAAGATGCTGCCTGGTGTGGCGGGAAGGTCTAATGAGGAATGTCTGAGGGACTTGAGGTTGTTTTCGTTAGAGAGAAGAAGGTTGAGAAGTGACTTAATTGAGATATATAACATAATCAGAGGATTAGATAAGGTGGACAGTGAGGGCCTTTTTCCTTTAATGGTGATGGCTAACATGAGGGGACATAGCTTTGATTTGAGGGATGATAGATATAGCACAGATGTCAGAGGTAGTTTCTTTATTTAGAGATAGTTAGGGGCATGGAATGGCCTGCCTGCAACAAAGTAAACTCGCCAACTTTAAGGACATTTAAATGGTCATTGAATAAACATATGGATGAAAATGGAATAGTGTAGTTAGTTGGTCTTCAGATTGGTTTCACAGGTCGGTGCAACATCGAGGGCCAAAGGGCCTGTACTGCGCTGTAATGTTCTATTTTCTAGTGACTGGGACGACTTGGGCAGCATGGGAGAACGCCATCTGCAATTTCCTCTCCAAATCACACAGCATCCTGACTTTGAAATACGTTCCCATTCCTTCACAAAGTCTGGGTCAAACTCCTCAATTCTCTCCCCAGAGGCACTGAGTTTACCCAAGCCAAATTAACTGCAGTGGTTCAAGAAGATGTCTCAGCAAGACTTTCTCAAGGTTCTTTAAGGATGGGTTATGACTACTATTCCTGCCAGTGAAACCCCATTACCCATAATTGAATAAAAACAATACAAAACAAAACTTGATTTTATAATTTATTGAAAATTGCATAAAATAGCAGTGAAATAATTAGCAAAATGATTCACAGCAAGACAGGAAAATAATTGCAAGGATTAGAGCATTCCAAAAGAACAAAAGAAGAGAAAAATTTGCTATGTTAAAGAATTCTGAGGGTAATTTGTCTTAAGATCGCATATTTCACCAAAAGTACAGTTGAACTTTATCAGTTAGAGATTGGACTCTGTGGAATTAATTACATTGATTACAAAAGATTGCATTCGGTCAAAGAGCAACAAAGGGGGCAGAACATCTCAAGAAGTTCTTCTGCTTGTCCTCTAGAACTTTGGTGTAA
The DNA here is from genome assembly GCF_020745735.1 of Hemiscyllium ocellatum. Lineage (NCBI taxonomy): Eukaryota > Metazoa > Chordata > Chondrichthyes > Orectolobiformes > Hemiscylliidae > Hemiscyllium > Hemiscyllium ocellatum. The sequence goes on along the minus strand of NC_083424.1, from coordinate 59,333,727 downwards.
GAAACTCAAGAAAAATGTGTGAATAGTGCTTATGTCCATTATCTGGCATTGCTTCCACTGCAGGGACTGAAATCGTTGGAAGAGAGTGCAGAAATTCATCCCTGTGTATCTAATATTGAGCTGTAAGGTCCTTAGAGGTGTACAACTTCTCAGTTTTAATTTGGGTTTTATTTCTATTCCCATTGCCAACCTATTGGATCTAAACAGTCCAGCTTTGAATTCATTGCCAGCAAATGTTTAACCTGATTAATAGATAGAAACTTTTCCAGCAACTTAATGCTTCAATTTGATGAAATAAGATTAATAACTGACAAAACCTTGCCTTGAACTCAAGGCAACGTCTGTGTAACACTGTTGGGGCCTGCTTTATGAAGATAGATTTTGCAGAGTAAAAATATAGCAAATATCAAAGGTACATTGGATGAGCTTGATTAAAAACCATTGTTTATTGATTGTATTCACTCAGTATCATTCCTTTAGTTAATTATTCCCGAAATGTTATGACTTGCTGGAGCAAAATGAACTTTAACAGAATTCTGCTGATCACAGCCCCACAGGCCCATCAGTAACCTGCAGGCCAGCCCCCTTCACGGTAGTCTGATTCAGCAAACAACTTTCCTTTGTCTCTGACGATGGCCTGGACTGCACTAGCTAATGTAGGATCGGTTTCATTCAATGTGTGGTTTCTCTCTTCCAAGCCTTCTTTTATAGCCTGCAAAACCAACAAAGGGCAGGAAGTGTGAATTCATTATCAAAGGTTTGACTTAGTAATAAAAAATGTATTGCAGATGTTTTCTGATATTGGAATGGTATGGATGAGAAGTGGATGTAATGAATGAAATTTGGTGCCAGTAAGTGTTCGGAACTCACAGGAACAAGGAACGATTCAGTCCCTTTAACCAGCTCTTCAATGAAGTCAAATAAAAATCAATCAATGTTAGTTTTAAAAGCTCCAATTATTCCCTAGCATTCAAAGTTTTTTTTAGAGAAGAGAATTCAGTGAACCAAACCTTAAAGTTTTTATGGTTGTGTCAGGTTTCAAGTTTTATGGAAACTCACATTCCACAAAACCTAGAAAGATTTCTTCTCACACCTTCCGAATTAATCGCCTTCCCTTCCCCCACAATACCCTTCACATCTGATTCTCGCCCTATACTACTACACATTCTCATCTACGCAAACATTATAGAATCCTAGAATCCCTACAGTGTGAAAATAGGTCCTTTGGCCCAACAAGTCCACATGGATCCTCTGAAAATTACCTTACCCAAACCCATTCCCCTACCTTATATTTCCAATAACTAATGTACCTAACCCACACATTCATGCACACTGTGGGCAAATTAGCATGGCCAATTCACCTAACCTGCACATCTTTGGACTGTGGGAGGAAACGCATGCAAACATGGAGAGAATGTGCAAACTCCAAACTCCACACAGACTGTTGCCCGAGGCTGGAATCAAACCCAGGTCCCTGGTACTGTGAGGCAGCAGTGCTAACCACTGAGCCACCAAGCTGCCCCAATTATCAAGGCTTTTGATAATGGCAGACTGGTCAAGAGAGTAAGAGCCAGTGGGATCCAAGGCAAAGTGGCACATTGGATGCAAAATCGTCCGAAAAACAGAAAGCAGACAGCGATAACAGGGGTGTTTCTGTGACTGGAAACCTGCTTCTAGTGGAGTTTCACAGGAATCATTGCTGCAGCTCTTGCTGTTTGTGGTATAAATTATGACTGGACTGAAATGAAGGATTATGATCAAGAAGTTTGCGTGTGACAAAAATTGGTTCGGTGGTAAAGATTCAAAAGGATAGCTGTTAACTGCAGGAGGTTAGCAATGGACTGGATAGGTGGGCAGAGCAATGACAAATGGAATTCAACCTGAAGAGCTGTGAGGTCACGCACTTGGAGAGAGCTGAAAGGCAAGAGGTTACATTATTAATGTTAGAACAATGGAAAGTACTGGAGATCAGAGGGACCTTGGTGTGCATGTTACGTGAATTGTCCATGCCAAACTGCCCTATAGTATCCAGGGGTATGTAGGCTGGTGGGTTAATCATAGTAAACTGTGGTGTGATGGGGATCGGATGGGGGGGTGGAAAGGGGGGCTGGGTCTGGGTAGGGTGCTCCTTGGGGGTTGCTGCAGTTCTCATGGGGTGAAAGGTCTCTCCCCCGTACCACATGCTGCCCTCGAAGAGGCTGCGGGGGGGACGAGACTGTCACACACCTCCTTCTGGAATGTGCCTATGCAGAGGAAGTCTGGAGAGGAATGCAGTGGTATTTGTCGAGGTTCGTCCCGAGCAGCTCCGTGACGTGGGACTCCATGCTCTACGGCCTGTTCCCCGGGACGCACACCGAGACGAACATTAACTGTGCCTGGAGGATCATCAACTCTCTGGGCTCTCTCTGGGCGGTCCGAAACCTGTTGATCTTCCAGCTGAAGGAATTGACCCCGACTGAGTGTTGCAGACTGGCACATTCCAAGGTCCAGGACTACGTGTTGAGGGACGCGCTGAAGCTTGGGGCAGCAGCCACCAAGGCGCGGTGGGGAAAGACCACCGTGTAACATCTGCCTGTCTAAAGAAGATCGGGGGCCCATGCAGTCGTTTGGGCTCTGCTGATGCCTCAGCTAAATATGTACAGACCTGTATATATGAATGATTTCTCTGTCTCTGTATAACCAAGAAATGGAATGTTTACAGATGTATGGCATGACCAATTGTACAGATCATCAAAATATTTTATGAATAAAGTATATTTTTGAAATAAAAAAAAAGAAAGATCTCTTTCTGCAGTGCTAGTGTCCCATGACTCTCAGTATCCAGATCCCTGAAGGTGGTGGGGTAGGTTGGTAAGTTAGTCAAGATAGCAAATGGGATACTTGCCTTTATTAGTCAAGGCATTGAATGCAAGAGTGAGGAGGTTATGCTGGTATTATATAAAGTGCTTGTTAGGCCACAATTGGAATACTGTGTGCAGTTCTCGACAACATGTTATAAGAAAGTTGTGATTGCACTCGAGAAGGGGCTGAAGGAGATTTGCCAGGATACTGCCGTGCTTTCATAATGAAAGGTCTAAACTGGGGAAAGTTTGAAAAGGTAGGATTTGTTTTTCTTGGAGCAGTAAAAGTTGAGGGGGGCACCTGGCAGAGGTGTATAAGATTATGAGGGGCATTGGTAGGGTGGATAGAAAGGCATTTTCTCCATTAGTAGAGAGGTTAATAAATGGAAAGCGTAGTTATAAGTGAAGAGGTAGAAGATTATGAGGAGAGTTAAGGCTAACTTTCTTTATTAAGAACTGGTGGGAGTTTGGAACTCATTACCTGGTGGCTGAATCAGAAACTCTTGTAACATTTATGCAACATTCTTAATCACTTGCATTGTACTCATCTCCTGGGCTGTAGGCCAAAAGCCTGAACATGAGAATATTGATGTCAGATCTTTGTTGACTGACGCGGATCAATGGGCCACAATCAGCTATGATCTTATAGAATGGTGCAGCAGGCCTCAGGGAGAAGTTAAATTGGGGTGGCTATTTGAGGGTAAATCCAAATGTCACATACAGAAGTTCATTAAAGGTCAGTTGATTAGAATTCAGGATCAGAATGTTCCATAGATAGAAAGCTACAGCGCAGTACAGGCCCTTCGGCCCTCAATGTTGCGCCGACCGAATCCTACCTAACCTACACTAGACCAATAACTTCCAAATGCCTATCCAATGCCCGCTTAAATGACCATAAAGAAGGAGAGTTCACCACTGCTACTGGCAGGGCATTCCATGAACTCACAACCCGCTGTGTAAAGAATCTACCCCTAACATCTGTCCTATACCTACCACCCCTTAATTTAAAGCTGTGTCCCCTAGTAACACCTGACTCCATTAGCGGTAAAAGGTTCTCAGTGTCGACCCTATCTAAACCCCTAATCATCTTATACACCTCTATCAAATCTCCCCTAAACCTTCTCTTCTCCAATGAGAACAGCCCCAAGTGCCTCAGCCTTTCCTCATAAGATTTTCCTACCATGCCAGGCAACATCCTGGTAAACCTCCTCTGCACTCGTTCCAATGCCTCCACATCCTTCCTATAGTATGGCGACCAAAACTGCACACAATACTCCAGATGAGGCCGCACCAGAGTCTTATACAGTTGCAACATGACCTCAGGACTCCGGAACTCAATTCCTCTACCAATAAAGCCCAGTACACCATATGCCTTCCTCACAGCACTATTTACCTGGGTGGCAACTTTCAGAGATCTGTGTACATAGACACCAAGATCCCTCTGCTCATCCACACTACCAAGTAGCCTACCATTAGCCCAGTAATCCATCTTCTTGTTACTCCTACCAAAGTGAATGACTACACACTTAGCTACATTGAATTCCATTTGCCACATTTCTGCCCAGCTCTGCAACTTATCTATATCCCGCTGTAACCTACCACTTCCTTCCTCACTATCCACAACTCCACCGACTTTTGTGTCATCCGCGAACTTGCTTACCCAGCTTTCAAGCCCTTCCTCTAGATCATTTATAAAGATAACAAAAAGCAATGGTCCCAAAACAGATCCTTGTGGTACACCGCTAGTAACTGCACTCCAAGATGAACATAGTCCATCAACTACTACCCTCTGTCTCCTTCCAGCTAGCCAATTCCTAATCCAAACCTCTAATGTATCCTCAATGCCATACCTCCGTAGTTTTAGCATTAGCCTACCATGGGGAACCTTATCAAACGCCTTACTAAAATCCATATACACAACATCTACTGCTTTACCCTCGTCCACTTCCTTAGTCACCTTCTCAAAGAACTCAATAAGATTTGTGAGGCACGACCTGCCCTTCACAAAACCATGCTGGCTATCCTTGATCACGTTATTCCTATCTAGATGTTCATAAATCTTATCCCTTACCATTCTCTCTAAGACTTTGCCCACCACTGAAGTCAGACTCACTGGGCTATAGTTACTAGGGCTATCCCTACTCCCTTTCTTGAACAAGGGGACCACATTCGCTCTCCTCCAGTCCTCTGGTACTATTCCCGTTGACAATGACGACATAAAAATCCAGGCCAATGGCTCTGCTATCTCCTCCCTAGCTTCCCATAGGATCCTAGGGTAAATGCCATCAGGCCCAGGAGACTTATCTATTTTCATCCTCTCCAATATTCCCAGAACCTCTTCCCTGCATATTTCCAGGCCATCCATTCTAATCATTTGTGACTCCATATTCACATCAGCAACAGTGTCCTATTCCTGAGTGAATACTGATGAAAAGTATTGATTTAGTGTCTCTCCAATCTCCTCCGCCTCCACACACAACTTCCCACTACTATCCTTGACTGGACCGATACCTACCCTAGTCATCCTTTTATTCCTGACATACCTATAGAAAGCCTTTGGGTTTTCCCTAATCCTACCAGCTAAAGACTTTTCATGTCCCCTTCTCGCTGCTCTTAGCTCTCTCTTTAGATCCTTCCTGGCTACCTTATAACTCTCTCGCGCCAACTGAACCTTCACGCCTCATCTTTACATATGCCGCCTTCTTCCCTTTCACAAGGGATTCCAATTCCTTACTAAACCACGGCTGCCTCACAAGGCCCTTTACACCATGCCTGACTGGTACATACTTATCGAGGACACGTAGTAGCTGCTCCTTGAACAATCCCCACATCTCATTAGTGTTCTTCTCTTGAAGCCTGTTTTTCCAATCACAACATCCTAAGTCATGCCTCACTGCATCATAATTTCCCTGCCCCCAGCTATAACTCTTGCCCTGCGGCGCACACTTATCCCTCTCCATCACTAAAGTAAAAGTCACCGAGTTGTGGTCACTGTCCCCAAAGTGCTCACCTACCTCCAAGTCTAACACCTGGCCTGGTTCATTACCTAGAACCAAATCCAGTATAGCCTCCCCTCTTGTTGGCCTGTCTACATATTGTGTCAGGAAACCCTCCTGCACACATTGGACAAACACCGACCCATCTAATGAACTCGAGCTATAGCCCTCCCAGTCAATATCTGGGAAGTTAAAGTCCCCCATAACAACCACCCTGCTACCTTCACTCTTTTCCTGAATCATCCTCGTAATATTATCCTCTACTTCTCTAGGACTATTAGGAGGCCTGTAGAAAACACCTAACAGGGTGACCTCACCTTTCCTATTTCTAACCTCAGCCCAAACTACCTCAGATGGCAAGTCCTCTTCCATCGTCCATTCCACTGCTGTAATACTATCTTTGACAAGTAATGCCACACCTCCCCCTTTTTTACCCCCATGTCTGATCCTACTAAAACATTTAAACCCTGGAACCTGCAACAGCCATTCTTGTCCCTGTTCTACCCACGTCTCTGTAATGGCAACAACATCGAAGTCCCAGGTACCAACCCACGCTGCAAGTTCACCTACCTTATTTCTTATACTTCTGGCATTGAAGTATACACACTTCAATCCACCCTTCTGTTTACAGGCACCCTCCTTCGAGATCGCTGCATTATTCATAACCTCCCTACACTCAAGGTCCTGTACCCTAAAGCTACAGTCCAGGTTCCCATGCCCCGGCGGAGTTAGTTTAAACCCTCCCAAAGAGCACTAGCAAACCTCCCCCCAAGGATACTGGTGCCCCTCAGGTTCAGGTGTAGACCATCCTTTTTATAGAGGTCCCACCTTCCCCAGAAAGAACCCCAGTTGTCCAGAAACCGGAATCCCTCCCTCCTGCACCATCCCTGTAGCCACGCATTTAATTGCTCTCTCTCCCTATTCCTCGACTCTCTATCACGTGGCACGGGTAACAAACCAGAGACTACAACTCTGTTTGTTCTAACTCTGAGCTTCCAACCTAGCTCCCTGAAAGCCTGCCTGACATCCTCACCACTCTTCCTACCTATATCGTTGGTGCCAACGTGGACCACGATCTGGGGCTGCTCCCCCTCCCCCTTAAGGACCCGGAAAACACGATCAGCGACATCACGTACCCTTGCACCTGGGAGGCAACATACCAAACGTGAGTCACTGTCGCCCCCACAAAACCGTCTGTCTGTACCCCTCACTATCGAGTCCCCAAGAACTATCGCTCTACCTTTCTCCACCCTTCCCTTCTGAGCAACGGGGCCAGGCTCCGTGCCAGAGGCCTGAACCTCCAATGAGGTTGAAAGATAAGGATGACAAGATTCAGGAGCCAGGGATGAAAAGAGAAACTGAAAAGTTAGTCAGAAAGAAAAAGGAAGTATATATAAGGTTTAGGAAACTGAAATCAGACAGGGTCTTTGAGAATATAAAGGGAGCAGGAAAGAACTTAAACAAGAAAATACAAGGGCTAAAGGGGGCAATCCAATGTCCTTGGCAAGTAGGATTAAGTTGAATACCAAAGCATTTTATATACGAGGGTAGGTAGGGAAAGGGGAGCTCCACTCAAGGACAAAGGAAGGAATTTATGCATAGAACCAGAGAAAGTGGGTGAGGTCATGAATTTTTAGTTTGCCTTGGTATTCACAAAGGAGAAGGACATGAATAACAATAAGATTAGGGAGGGGTGTGTTGACATTCTGGGGCATGTCAACATTAAGAAGGAGATGTTGAGTTTTCTTGAAAAACAATAAGATAGATACATCCCCAGGGCCTTATGGGATCTATCCCAGGATATTGAAGGAGGCAAAGGAGGAGATTGCTAGGGTCTTGGCAGAAGTCTTTGTATCCTCTTTAGGCATAGGCAGGGATCTGAAAGAGTGATGAATAGCCAATGTTGTTCTTTCTTTTAAGAAAGGAAACTGGGATCATCCAAGAAATTATAGGCTGGCAAGCCTTAGGTCATTAGTGGGGAAATAATTGGAGAAAATTCTTAAGGAAAGAATTTACTCGCATTTGGAAAAAAATTGACTTATTCGTGATAGACAGCATGGCATTATAGGGGTAAGGTCTTGTCTCACAAATAGAGTGAGTTTTTTGAGAAGTAATGAAGATGATTGGTGAAGGTAGCACAACGGATTTTGTCTACGTGGACTTTACTAAAGCATTTGACGGAGTCCCACATGATAGGTTGGTCCAGAAGATTAAGTCACATAGGATCCACGGTGAGTTGGAACGGTGGATAAAATTGACTTAATCACAGAAGACAGAGGTAAGTTGTAGAGAGGTATTTTCTGACTGGAGATCTGTGACCAGCAAGGATCAGTACTGGGACCTCTGTTATTTGTAATTTGTATGTATAAATTATTTGGATAAAACATAGTAAATTTGCAGATGACATGAAAATTGTTGGAGTTGTGAATAGTGAAGAAGGTTATCAAAGGATACAGCTAGATATAGATTAGTTGGAAAGTTGGGCACAGAAGTGACAGATTAAATTTAATTTGGACAAGTGTGAGGTGATGCACCTTTGGAGGTTAAATGAAAGAAGAAAGTATACAGTCAATGGTGGAACATTAGAGAAAACATAGGGCATGAGCCCATGGCTCCCTGATAGTAGACCTACAGTGGAGTAGGTGGTAAGGAAAGTGTACAACATACTTGTTTTTATTGATTGGGGCATTAACTATAAAAGTTGGCAAATCATGTGGAATGTGTAAGACTTCAGTTATACTACATTTGGAGTATTTGCTGCAATTCTGGTCACCACACTATCAGAAGGATGTGAAGGTTTTGGAGAGGATGCAAAAGAGGTTTACCAGGGTATTGTATTAGATGGAAGTGTATTAGCAATAAGAGGTTGAATAAGCTTGAATTTTCACTGCAGCATCAAAGGCTGAAGGATGACCTAATAGAAATATTTAAAATTATGAGAGGCATGGATAGAGTGAACAGTCCAAGTCTTTGTTTCCAGGGTAGAAATGTCCAATACTAGGGGACATAGATTTAAGGTGAGAGGAGGAAAGTTTAAAGGTTTTCACACAGAGGGTGATAGAAGCAGATACAAGAGCAACTCAAATAAAAATAGATCCAGAAAGTTAGAACAGGTAAATGCCTGATGGTGAGAAGATGCAAGACGGAGAGGTTTTTTATGCCTGGAATAATGAAACAAATTCCAGGGGAGATGGACCTTATTCAGGCTGGGGGGGGGTTCCCCAAAACTTGAACAGGCGGGCAGTTGAGGGATACAGACCATGTGCAGACAGATGAGATTAGTTTAGACTGGCATCATGATTGGCACAGACATGTGGGCCAAAGGGCCTGTTCTTGTGCTGTGCTGTTCTAAACATCTTTCTCCTGCTCCAATTTCTTGTAATCTATCAGTCTCTTCCCATAGTTTCTGATGGCTTCCCATATTTGGTCAGAATCAGACATCTGTCATAAGCATACTTTTGTATCATTTACCTCTTCATCATCAAGAGAGTTTTTCATTTTTTCCCCACCTCCCAAATCCCACTCCCATCCCTGCAACCCTCCTTTCTGTTCTTAGGAATATATCTTAACTGCATCGGAACTGTCTCGTTAAAGGTACAATTCAGTTCAGGTAGAATTTTATCTGCCAGTTTTGGGATTTCAGTTTACCTTGGCCAGATTCATTCTTACTGAAGTTGACTTTGCTCCAATTTAGGAGAAAGTGAGGTCTGCAGATGCTGGAGATCGGAGCTGAAAAATGTGTTGCTGGAAAAGTGCAGCAGGTCAGGCAGCATCCAAGGAGCAGGAGAGTCGACGTTTCGGGCATAAGCTCTTCTTCAGGAATGAGGAAAGTGTGTCCAGCAGGCTAAGATAAAAGGTAGGGAGGAGGGACTTGGGGGAGGGGCGATGGAGATGTGATAGGTGGAAGGAAGTCAAGGTGAGGGTGATAGGCCGGAGTGGGGTGGGGGCGGAGAGGTCAGGAAGAAGATTGCAGGTTAGGAGGGCGGTGCTGAGTTCGAGGGATTTAACTGAGACAAGGTGGGGGGAGGGGAAATGAGGAAACTGGAGAAATCTAGGTTCATCCCTCATGGTTGGAGGGTTCCTAGACGGAAGATGAGGCGCTCTTCCTCCAGCCCTTGTGTTGCTCTGGTCTGGTGATGGAGTAGTCTAAGGACCTGCATGTCCTTGGTGGAGTGGGAGGGGGAGTTGAAGTGTTGAGCCATGGGATGGTTGGGTTGGTTGGTCCGGGTGTCCCAGAAGTGTTCCCTGAAACATTCCGCAAGTAGGCGGCCTGTCTCCCCAATATAGAGGAGGCCACATCGGGTGCAGCGGATGCAGTAAATGATGTGTGTGGAGGTGCAGCTGCAAATGTGTTGCTGGTCAAAGCACAGCAGGTTAGGCAGCATCTCAGGAATAGAGAATTCGACGTTTCGAGCATAAGCCCTTCATCACAGGTGAATTTGTGGCAAATATGGAAGGATCCCTTGGGGCCTTGGAGGGAAGTAAGGGGGAGGTGTGGGCGCAAGTTTTGCATTTCTTGCGGTTGCAGGGGAAGGTGCCGGGAGTGGAGGTTGATGTTGTGGTTCTGTTCGCCGAGCTGGGAGTTTTTCTTGCAAACGTTTCGTCCCCTTTCTAGGTGACATCTTCAGTGCTTGGGAGCCTCCTGTGAGGCGCTTCTGTGCTGATTCCTCCAGCATTTATACTGGTTTGAATCTGCCGCTTCCAGTTGTCAGTAGCTGTCCGCTGCAGTGGCCGGTATATAGGGTCTAGGTCGATGTGTCTGTTGATTGAATTTGTGGATGAGTGCCATGCCTCTAGGAATTCCCTGGCTGTTCTCTGTTTGGCTTGTCCTATAATAGTGGTGTTGTCCCAATCGAATTCATGTTGTTTGTCATCTGAGTGTATGGCTACTAAGAATAGCTGGTCGTGTCGTTTCGTGGCTAGTTGGTGTTCGTGGATGCGGGTTGTTAGCTGTCTTCCTGTTTGTCCTATGTAGTGTTTTGAGGAAGAAGGAGGCTTATGTTAAGATGAGACATGAAGGTTCAGTTAGGGCACTTGTGAGTTACAAGTTAGCCAGGAAAGACCTAAAGAGAGAGCTAAGAACGGGGGTTTGAGGAGGGGCATGAGAAGTCACTGGCAGATAGGATCAAGAAAAACCCTAAACCTTTCTATGGGTACATCAGGAATAAAAGAATAGAGTCATAGTCATAGAGATGTACAGCACGGAAGCAGACCCTTCAGTCCAACCCATCCATGCTGACCAGATATCCCAACCCAATCTAGTCCCGCCTGCCAGCACCTGGCCAATATCCCTCCAAACCCTTCCTATTCATATACCCATCCAAATGCCTCTTAAATGTCGTAATTTTACTAGCCTCCACCACATCCTCTGATAGCTTATTCCATACACGTACCACCCTCTGTGTGAAACAGTTGCCCCTTAGGTCTCTTTTATATCTTTCCCCTCTCACCCTAAACCTATGCCCTCTAGTTCTGGAGTCCCTGACCCCAGAGAAAAGACTTTGTCTATTTATCCTATCCATTCCCCTCATAATTTTGTAAACCTCTATAAGATCACCCCTCAGCCTCCGACGCTCCAGGGAAAACAGCCCCAGTCTGTCCAGCCTCTCCCTATAGCTCAAATCCTCCAACCCAGGCAACATCCTTGCAAATCTTTTCTGAACCCTTTTAAGTTTCACAACATCTTTCCGATAGGGGGAGAATAGGGCCCCTTAAAGCTCAGCAAGGCAGCCTTTGTATGGAGCCACAGAAAATGGGGGAGATACTAAATGAATATTTTGCATCAGTATATACTGTAGTGGTTCTGTTCGCCGAGCTGGAAGTTTTAGTTGCAAACGTTTCGTCCCCTGGCTAGGAGACATCATCAGTGCTGTCCTCCACAGCACTGATGATGTCTCCTAGCCAGGGGACGAAACGTTTGCAACTAAAACTTCCAGCTCGGCGAACAGAACCACTACAACAAGCACCCGAGCTACAAATCTTCTCACAAACTTTGAATCAGTATATACTGTGGAAAAGGATGTGGAAGATATAGACTGTAGGGAAATAGATGGTGACATCCTGCAAAATGTCCAGATTACAGAGGAGGAAGTGCTGGATGTCTTGAGACGGTTAAAGGTGGATAAATCCCCAGGACTTGATCAGGTGTACCCGAGAACTCTGTAGGAAGCTAGAGAAGTGAATGACTAGAGTAAGATTATAGCCAGAGCTGAAAATGTGTTGCTGGAAAAGCGCAGCAGGTCAGGCAGCATCCAAAGAGCAGGAGAATCAACGTTTCAGGTGAGCCCTTCTTCAGGAACCAAGGTTATGGCCATTCAAGGACAGTAGTTGGAAGTTATGCATGGATCCAAGGAGATAGGGGAAAGCGCAAATGAATATTTTTCATCAGTATTCGCACTAGAAAAAGACAATTTGTTGAGGAGAATGCTGAGATTCAGGCTACTAGACTAGATGGGATTGAGGTTCACAAGGAGCTGTTAGCAATTCTGGTAAGTGTGAAAATAGATAAGTCCCCAGGCCGGATGAGATTTATCCTAGGATTCTCTGGGAAGCCAGGGAGGTGATTGCCGAGCCTTTAGCTTTGATCTTTATGTTGTCATTGTCCACAGGAATAGTGCCAGAAGACTGGAGGATAGCAAATGTTGTCCCCATGTTCAAGAAAGGGAGTAGAGACAACTTTGATAATTATAGACCAGTGAGCCTTAATTTGGTTGTGGGCAAAGTGTGTAAAAGTTTAAAAGAGATAGGATTTATAATTATCTCAAAAGGAGTAAGTTGATTAGGGATAGTCAACAGGTTTTGTGAAGGGTAGGTTGTGCCTCACAAACCTTATTGAGTTTTTTGAAAGGTGACCAAACAGGTGGATGAGGATAAAGTGGTTGATGTGGTGTATATGGGTTTCAGTAAGGTGTTTGATAAGGTTCCCCAAGGCTATTGCACAAAATACAGAGACGTGGGATTGAGGGTGATTTAGCAGCTTGGCTCGGACATTGGCTAGCTGAAAGACGAGAGAAGGTAGTGGTTGATGGAAAATGTTCATCCTCGAGTTCAATTACTAGTGGAGTGCCACAAGGATCTGTTGAGGCTCCTGCTGTTTGTCATTTTTATAAATGACCCAGAAGAGGGTATAGAAGGGTGGGTTAGTAAATTTGCAGATGACACTAAGGTCGATGCAGGTTACAGAGGGACATAGATAAGCTGCAGAGCTGGGCTGAGAGGTGGCAAATGGAGTTTAATGTGTAAAGGTGTGAGGTGTTTCACTTTGGAAGGAGCAATAGGAATGCAGAGTACTGGACTAATATTAAGATTCTTGGTAGTGTGGATGAGCAGAGAGATCTCGGTGACCAGGTACATAGGTCCCTGAAAGTTGCCACCCAGTTTGATAGAGTTGTTAAGAAGGCATACGGTGTGTTAGCTTTTATTGGTGAAGGGATTGAGTTTCGGAGCCATGAGGTCATACTGCAGCTGTACAAAACTCTGGTGCAGATGCACTTGGAGTATTGTATACAGTTCTAGTCACTACATTATAGGAAGGATGTGAAACGTTTGGAAAAGGTTCAGAGGAGATCTGCTAGAATGTTGCCTGATATGGAGGGAAGGACTTATGACAAAAGGCTGAGGGACTTGAGGCTGTTGTCTTGAGAGAAAAAAGTTGAGAGGTGACTTTCGTGAACAAGGTGGGTTTTCTGGCAATGGATTCATGGCCATCATTAGATTCTTAACTCCAGATTCTAATTTTCCTTTTTATTGAATTCAATTCCACCATCTGCCATGGTGAGAGTTGAACCTAGGTTCCCAGAACAGTATCTGGGTTTCTGATTAACTGTCCAATGATGATATCACTAAGCCATCACCTCCCCTAAATATACACCAAAGATGATCACTTTTGAGGAACTACCTGAGAGCTTCCCAAGTTCTGACTGCAGGATTATATCTGTCTTCCTTCCTATGTCATTGGGATTAGTGTGGACCACAATAAGTAGCTGTTCACCTTTCCCCCTCAGGATGTTTGGAATATAGAAATTGATAACCTTGAACTTGGCATCATCAAGAAGCAACATACTATGTTATATTTCTGCCTGAAGCATAAAAATGCTTGACTGTTTCCCTTCTATCACTTCTATATGCACACTGGTGTTGGAGGGAGTGAATATTTTAGGTGGTGGTTGGCGTACCCATCCAGAAGAGGACACAGTGGCTCAGTGGCTACCACTGCTGCCTCACAGCTCCAGGGATCTAGGTTCGATTCCAGCTTCAGACAACTGAGCCGTGCGAGAAGCACCTTTCTTTCAAGTGTATTCTTTCCAATCACAACAGCCTTTATTCAAAGCCAGTACCTGAACCTGATGATCATAAACAGCCCAGTCAATGGAATCTCTCTTCTGTTCAACCTTTGGCCAATTTTGATGAACGACAATTGAAAAATAAAACATTGAGGGTGGAGTGCATCAACTGTACCACGGACTGTGGAAAGTTAAGGCTCACAACAACAGGTTGTGGTCCAACGGGTTTGTTTGGAGGCCCTGGCTTTCAGAGCGCTGCTCCGACAACAGGTGGACAACTCCTTGGGGGAGTGGCGCTCTGGGGGCTAGTGCTTCCGGGTGGACCTGTTGGTCTGTAGCCTGTGTGATTTTTAACTTTGTACAGCCCAGTCCAACACTGGCATCTCCAAATCATAGTAGAGTTCAAATGGTCGCCCTCGTTTCTGCAATGACCACATAACACTTGGAAGTAACTGAAAAAAAACTATAAAAAGCAAAGCGAAATGGGCTGTTTTCTGTTAATGTCAACTGGATGCTACATGCTCTGAATCGAGTTGCTTTGATTTGAAAAAGAAAACCAATTGATGTGTAATTCAGTGATAACGGACATTACCTATATGTGCTCCAGGTACAAGGAAGACCTTCAACATTCGTGGATTTGGCAATAATAACGACAAATATTATCGAAAATTTTGTTTTTACAAAATGTATAATGGCCACTTGTAATGTTTATTCAATAGCGTCTACTGGTATGTTATCACTTCTTCTGTTCACTCCTCTATTTCTGATTTCTGGTGTAAAAAATGTATGTAAGTTAACAAGAAAAAAGGGGACACAGTGGCTCAGTGGTTGCACTGTAGCCTCACAACACCAGGGACTCAGATAGGATTCCAGCCTCCAGCGAGGCTGTGTGGAGTTTGCACATTCTCCCTGTGGGTTTCCCCCGGGTGCTCCAGTTTCTTCCCACAATCCACACATGTGCAGGTTAGGTAAATTGGCTATGCTCAACTGCCCATAGTGTAAGGTGCATTAGTCAGGGTTCAATATAGGGTAGGGGAATGGGTCTGGGTGGGTTACTGTTCGGAGAGTCGGTGTGGACTTGTTGGGCCGAAGGGCCTGTTTCCATACTGTAGGGAGTTTAATCAGACTAATCAACTGTCTGTGTGGAGTTTGTACATTCTCCCTGTGCCTGTGTGGGTTTCCTCTGGGTACTCCATTTTCATCTCACAATCTAAAGATGTGCAGGTTAGATGAATTGGCCATGCTAAAGTGCCCTTTATGTTCAGGGATGTACAGATGAGGTGCATTAGTCATGGGTAAATGTGGAGTAATAGGGTCAGCGAATGGGTCTGGGTGGGTTTCTGTTCAGAGGGACAATGTGGATTTGTTAGACTGAAGGGCTTGTTTCCATACACTAGAGATTCTATGAAAACTGCTTTGTCCTGGATGTGGTTGGACGTATATGATTTCTCTAGTCTCGTTTCTGGTTAATGGTAACACCCAGTTATTCATGCTGTGTACTGAGCATTTCACATTCACAATTAGTCCTAATCCGTGAGGGACTATAGGCATCTCACTGTTTACTGTGTCACAATCACCATTCAGGGTCTGATATTGTCCATCGATTGAACCACAACCATCCAGGGAAATTCCAATAAAACCATGGCAGCAATGCCCACATTTTATGAAAAAGTAAGAAAAAATTTGAATGGAATATTGAGCAAATATTTAGAGATGCAAAGGATAGTGATGAACAAAGGTCATTTTTAGTTGTAGTTTGTTGAAGGGGCGTATGTAGGTAAATACAGTAAAATCATTAGAACGATTTTCCATTTATTACAACATACAAGAGTAAAAGAACAATAATACACTTTTGTTCTACGATGTGGAGGTGCCAGTATTGAACTGGGGTGGACAAAGTTAAAAATCACACAACACCAGGTTATAGTCCAACCACTTCAGTGCAGTACCCTGAAAGCTAGTGCTTCAAATAAACCTGGTGGACTATAACCTGGTGTTGTGTAATTATTAACTTTCGTTCTAGGCACTGTTACATTATAGCAGAAGATTTGTGTGCTTTTGGACAACATAGGATAGAAGGTATCTTTATGCCTCAATTCTCCAAGATTATACCAGGATTAGGGAATAATAATTGAGAGGGATTTGGATTCTGGGATAATTTGGGAAGGCTGAGAAGTGATTTAACAGAGATTTTATTGCTTTGGAAAGCTTAATTTAATTTAACAGATTGTGAAGAGGGGAAAAGAAAATGGTTCATATGATTTGTCCAAAGAGCATTCTATCTTTGAAAGGAAAATTGGATAAATCACAAAATTGTTATGGTGCAGGAGAATGCCATTCAACTCATCACATCTGCATCAACACTCCAAGCACTTCATCTTAGTTCCATTAATTAATTCTGCACCCTAACTACTTGCTGTGTGAAAAAGATTTCCTCACCTCACATTTGCAGCTTTTGCAAAACACTTTAAATCTGTTCGCTCTTGGTCTTGATCCTCCTACAAACCGAAAGAGTTTCTCCCTATCCAATCCAGCAAGACCTCTCATGATTTTGAAAGCCTATATCAGATGATTTCAACTCCTCAAGGTAAACAGAAATATTCGAAAATATTTGATACAAAGAAAGACAGTGAGTGCAGAGAGTGTAGCTGACACACACACACGTACATGAATGAATGGCTGAATGCATTTCAAGTTTGTATAATTCCATGATGACTGATGCAAAGGAGATTCTTGCAGCCAGAGAGGTGCTGAGGTTAGTGGGAGGTAAATGGAAATCTATAACTTTAAAACCCTATGGCAATATTAACCAATACCGAGCCTGTGCAGAAATGCACAAAATATACACAAACCTCCTCCATATCTTTCTCAAATTCAGTCACAGTGAAGTTTAGTTGATTGTGAATTCTGGGTTTAGTCACAGCGTCCTTAACAGTGTAATTAAACCACAACACATTCATGATCACCTACAAATATAATAGGAACAAGTGAAAAGTTAGACTTCCTCACAGTCTTCTAGTATTTAGAGTCAAAGAATCATACAGCATGGAAACATGCCCTTCAGCCCAACTCATCCATGCTGACCAGCTTTTCGAAAATGAACTAGTCCTATTTGCCTGCGTTTGGCCCATATCCCATTCAATAACATGTCTAAATGTATTTTAAATGTTGTAATTGTATCTGCCTCTACCACACTGACTTCACCCACAACTTCCACCCCGCCCTCAAATTCACTTGGTCCATCTCGGACACTTCCCTCCCCTTTCTTAACCTCAAGGTAGTCTCCAGACGGACATTTACGACAATGCTAAAGACTTTCATAACTACCTGGACTACACCTCCTCCCACCCAGTATCCTGCCAGAACTCCATTCATTCTCCCATTTCCTCTGTCTCTGCCGTTTCTGCTCAGACGAGGAGACATTCCACTCCCAAGCATCCCAGAAGTCCAGCTATTTCAAACAACATGCTTTTTCCCCAAGTCATCCAAACAGCCCTCAGAGAACTACCTCTATTCCCTGTTCCACTGCTGTAAACACCTCACAACACAATAAAGACAGAGTCCCCCTTGTCCTCACCTACCACCCAGCCAGTCTCTGCCTCCAAAGTATCATCCTTAAACACTACCGCCAACTCCAACCCCAGCACCAAGAACATCTTCCCCTCCCCCACCCCTCTTTCCCTTCCACAAGAACCACTCATTTCACCAATCCTTAGTTTGTGCCACTCTTTTCCCACCGATTCCCCCAAACCCTCAGGTACCTTCCCCTGCAACCGGAAAAGATGTTAAACCTCTCACCTCCATTCAGGGTCCCAAACACTCCTTCCAAGTGAGACAGAGGTTCACCTGTCTCTACTCCAACCTGGTTTACTGCATCCAGTGCTCCTGATGTGGTCTTCACTACATCGGTGAGACCAAACATAAACTCAGGGCACGTCTGGCCGAGCATCTCAGCCAGGCCTGCAGGGCTGCCCTGTACTCCCAGTTACTGCCCATTTTAGTTCCCTTTCCCACTCCCTTTCCGACATGATCATCCTCAGCCTCCTCCATTGCCACAGCGAATCAGACCGCAAATTGGAGGAACAACACCTCATCTCCTGCCTGGGCAGCCTACGGCCTAGACAACTCAATGTTGAGTTCTACAATTTCAAATAACTTCCCTTACCATACCCCCAACTCACTTCCCAGCCCCTCCCCCTCCTTTCCATTCTACCTACCAACCCTACCTTCCAGCTACCAACTGGATTCATTCCTCCCATCCACCAACCAGAACATACCCTCTACCTGCATTCAGCTATCACTACTTCACCACCTGCCACCCCATTCCCGCCCGCCCCCGCTTTTCTGCAGCTCCCCCTACACCCGCCTCCAGTCCTGAAGAAGGGCTACACCCAAAACATTGACTTCTCCACCTCCTGATGCAGCCTGGCTTGCTGTGTTCTTCCAGCCTTGTGCTTGTCTATCTTGGATTCCAGCACTTGCAGTTATTTTGTCTCCATCACTTCCTCTGGCAGCACGTTCCACGTATGCATCACCCTCTGTGTTCACAAGTTGCCCCTCAGATCCCTTTTATGTCTTTACCCTCCCACCTTAAACCTATGCCCTTTGGTTTTGGATTCTCCTTGTCTCAGGAAAAGACCTTAGCTCTTCACCTTATCTACGCTCCTCATGATTTTATAAATCTCCATCACATCACCCCTCAGTCACCTACACACCAGGAAAAAAGATCCCAGTCTGTCTAGTCTCTCGTTGGGGTAGCACCATTGCTCAGTGTTAGCTGCCCACAGTGCCAAGGACCAGAGCTCAATTCCAGGATTGGAGTTTGCACATTCTCTCCGTGTTGGCATGGGTTTCTTCCAGGTGCTCCGTTTCCTCCCATAGTTCAGAGATGTGCAGGTTAACTGGACTGGCTAGCTGAATTGCCCCATAGTGTCCAGCGATATGAATGTTTGGTGGGTTAGCCATGGGAAATGCAGGATTACAGGGATAGCTTGTGGGGCTCGGTCAGGGTGGGATGTTTTTTGGAGGGTCGGCATGGATCCGATGGGGCTGAATGGTCTGCTTCCATACTGTACAGATTCTATAACTCAGACCTTCCAGTCTCAGTAACATCCTTGTTTTTCCTGTTTACACTCTTTCTCGTTTAATAACATCCTTCATAGAGTAGGGTGAGCAGAATTGCATGCACTACACAAAATGTGGCCCCAGCAATATTTTGTACAGCTGTAACATGATGTCCCAACTCTTTTAACATGTTCCCATGCCTCCTGTTTTGATCCTCATATCCCATTAGTACGTACTTGAGCAGTTGCCGTAATGATTCTCGGTCCTCCTGAGGCTCCCACCACCATCTTTACGGATTTGTTTTGATCAAGGAGAATGACAGGGCACATAGATGAAAGGGGTACTTTACCTAACGTGAAAAGAATATTGTTAAAAGCCTGATGGTCGGTTACAGTATAGGAACATGTTTAATAAATATAATTTGAATACCAAGGCATTGTTAAGTGAATCCCATTTTCATTATTATGTGGGGACTCTTGAAAAAGAAAATCATTAATTGGAAATTGTTATCACAGCAAGGCTAACATTTAGTTCCATCCTTAATTGCCATTAAAAAGGTTCTGATGTATTAAATTCTTACCGGCCTAGTCCATGCGATGTATATTTCCACTGCTACCACATTATGAAATCAGCTCATATCAAGGAAATGGGACAGTAAGAAGATAAATATTCCTTCCTCGACCTTCAAGACCTGTCTGCTGCCTTTGGTGTGGTTGACCACATCATTCCCCTCTAACATTGCACCGCTGTTTCCCAGCTGGTGGGAGACTGCTCTCACCTGTTTAAATTCTTATCTGTCCAATGATAACCAACATGTTGCTTGCATTGCTCATCTCTCCTCCCTCTCTGTGTTACTCTGATGTACTCCAAGGATTTATATCTGACCCCTTTTCTATTTCCCAAATATGTACCTTGGTAAAACCATACAAAACTGACAAATACCTAAATTAGGAATAGGCCATTCAGCCCCTTGAACTTGCTCGACTATTCAATAAAATCAATCTGAGTTGATGGTGCAGTCATATCCATATTCCTGTCCCTGATAACTGTTCAGCCCCTTGCTGAACAAGAAAGGACCAAACAGTCAAACTCAGTTGTCAACCCTCCTTCAAATCTAACCTAACAAAGTCATAAACATGAAATTATACCTTACAGGCTATGTGCCAAACATGCCATCTCTGTGTATTTGCTGTTCCACTGGACATGAGAGGCAGTATATAAATATCAGTTGTTGTTGCATAGGTGTAGCTGCAGTGCTGTTAGGTAGGGGCTTTGGTCTGGTCATGCTGAAAGAACACTAATATATTTCTGAGTCAGGATGGTGTACAGCTTGAAGGGAAACTTGCAAGTGATGCTGTTCCCATGCAGTCCTTATTCTTCCAAGTACTCGAGATGGTGGTTTTGCAGTGTGCTGTGACCAATCTCAATTGGTTGCTACTTTACATCTTGTGGTGCCATTGATGGAAAGAGTGAATGCATTTGGTTGAGGATGTAACGCAGTCAATTGATTGTTTTGTCATTGATGGCATTGAACTTCCTGTTCAAGCTGGAACCATTGAAAATGGGGAATCCTACATTTCAGGGTCAGGTTGGTTTTAAATTATTATTAAGTATTAATGGATAAGTTATCGGTAAGTATTTTCAGCATTTTCTAATATTTACAGTATCCACGGCATTTTGTGTTACTGGTAAGTGTTTTTTGATAACCCAATTCTTGACATTTTTCCTCATTTTGTTGATCATTGAAAATAAAGTAGTAGGGTGGTAAATGTCAGATTGGTTTAGTTCTGTCTTTTGTGTTCAGGACGTAACTGGGTAGTTTTCCACTTTGTCATCTTGTAAAGTTGGAACGGCTTAGCTAGGCCTGGACTCTAGACCTGGACTCCTAACTACTCCTGGACCACAAGTCTTCAACACTAAAGCTAGATGTTGGTCATAGTCTCTAGTCGTTACTGTATCCAGTATGTTTAGGATTCTTGCTGTTTGAAAAATGTGTAACATGATTCACAAATAGACGTGGCAGGACTTTGATGTGATCGGGAGGATTGTGGGTTGTTTAGCTTGTGGTTCCATGTCAGTTTGCATCTTGGATGAATAATCCGTGTAAAACTGAAAACTGCCATTTCCTCATTGAAAATAACACTCATGCAGAGGGACAATTGGAGCTTCTGAGAGACTAGGTTTGATAGGTTTTTGCTGAAAATGTGTTGCTGGAAAAGCGCAGCAGGTCAGGCAGCACGGGGGCACTGTGATTAGCACTGCTGCCTCACAGCGCCAGAGACCTGGGTTCAATTCCTGCCTCAGGCGACTGTCTGTGTGGAGTTTGCACATTCTCCCTGTGTCTGCGTGGGTTTTCTCCGGGTGCTCTGGTTTCCTCCCACAGTCCAAAGATGCGCGGGTCAGGTGAATTGACCTCACTAAATTGCCCGTAGTGTTAGGTAAAGAGGTAAATGTAGGGGAATGGGTGGGTTGCGCTTTGGCGGGTCGGTGTGGACTTGTTGGGCCGAAGGGCCTGTTTCCACACTGTAACTAATCTAATCCAAGGAGCAAGAGAATTGACGTTTCGGGCATGAGCCCTTCTTCAGGAATGGTTTGATAGGTTTTTGTCAATTATGGGTATCAAGGGGACTGGAGAAAAGTTGGGCAATTGGAATTAAATTAATTGATTTTTAAATTTTAAAAAGTTCATTCAGGAGATGGTAGCACCTCTGGCTGGGCCAGTATTTATTGCTCGTCTCCAGTTGTCCTTTCGAAGATGCTGGTGAGTTGGTTTCTTGACCTGCTGCACTCCATTTGTTTGACTAATGCTGTTAAGGAGGGAGTTCCAGGAATTTTACCCAACGACAGGGATAGAATTGAGTGGCAGAGCGGGCCTGACTGGCTGAATGACCCATTCCCATTTCTAACATTCTATAGATTGACGAATGCATATGGCATTCCATTATTTTTAAAAGGCTACAAGCAGGGAAATTAGGGAACAAAAATCAAATAAGTAACATCTATGGTTTAAAAATTAAAGAATGGGATGGCTGGAAAAAGCTTCTGCTATCAGACAAAGACAGCATCGATGTGTAAACCTTCAGCACTGTGATCAGGTGTAACTGAGTGAGTGACAATCAGAGGAATGCTGTGTTCCTTTCTGCTTCTGCTCCCCCACCCCCTGCTCTCGAGTGCTATTTCATTTGCTTATGTTTTCTCTGCACACTGCTCTTTCCGTGCCTTGTGTTCCCCTCCCTCCAAAACCTCTCTCTCTCTCTCTCTGACTTTCTACTTCCTATTTTTTGAGCACTTTCTTCATGCTGAATTCTCCTCAGGCCCTTGCTCCTGTGAAGAATAAACAGGCCCTGCAAGGAAAAGTAGCTATTGGTAATCCGTAGTTAAAACCTGCTTTCTGAAAAACAACACAGCACTGAGATTTTGAAAATTGTGTATTATAATTATAATTAAGGCAAGTCTGTGATTATAGCTGAAAAGGAGTCCTTCAATCAAAAAGAAAATGAGATCTATTGATTAATATGGACTTTTGAAGAGTAGAACATAGAACATACAACGGTACAGCACAGTACAGACCCTTCAGCCCACGATGTTGGCAAGCATTTATCTTAATCTAAGATCAATGTAACCTACAAACCCCTCAATTTATTGCCATCCATGTGCTTGTCCAGCAGTCGCTTAAATGTCGCTAATGTCTCTGACTCGACCACCACCAATGACAGTGCATTCCACACACCCACCACTCTCTACCTCTGACATCTTCCCTATACCTTCCTCCAATCACATTAAAATTATGGCCCCGTGTGACAGCCATTTCTGCCCAGGGAAAAGTCTCTGGCTATCCACTCTATCTATGTCTCTCATTACTTTGTACAACTCTATCAAGTCACCTGTCTTCCCCCTCCTCTCCAGTGTGAAAAGCCCGAGCTCACTCAATCTGCCTTCATAAGACATGCCCTCCAATCCAGGCAGCATCCTGGTAAATCTCATCTGCACCCTCTCTAAAGCATCTACATCCTTCCTATAATGAGGTGACCAGAAGTGTGGTTTAACCAGGGTTTTATAGAGCTGCAGCAAAGTCTCGTGGCTCCTAAAGTCAATCCCCCCATTAATGAAAGCCAACACACCATATGCTTTCTTAATAACCCTATGAACGTGGGTGGCAACGTTAACAGATCTGTGTACATGGACCCAAAATCCCATTGTTCCTCCACACTGCCAAGAATCCTGTCTTTAATCCTGTATACAGAATTCAAATTCAACCTTCCAAAATGAATTACATCAATTTATCCAAGTTGAACTCTATCTGTCACTTCTCATCCCAGCTTTGCATATTGTTGTAGCTTGCAACAGCCCTCGACATGATCTACAATATCACCGACCTTTGTGTCATTTGCCACCTTTACACTTCTTCTTCCAAGTCATTTTTAAAAACTGCAAAGAGCAGAGGCCCAGAACAGATCCCCGCAGGACACCTATAGTCACCGACCTCCAGGTGGAATACTTTCCTCCCACTACCATTCGCTGTCTTCTTTCAGCCAGCCAATTCTGTATCCAGACAGCCAAATTTCCCTGTGTCCCACACCTCCTAACTTACTGAATGAGCCTACTGGGGATGGGGTGGGAGGGGGGGGAAACACCTTATCAAATGCCGTATTGAAATCCGTATACGCCACATCCACTGCGAAACCTTTGTCAACTTGTCTCATCACATCCTCAAAGAACTCAATAAGGCTTGTTAGGCATGACCTGCCCCTCACAAAGCCATGCTGACTATCTTTCATCAACTTTGGTTTCCCAAATAGTCATAAACCCCATCTCTCAGAATCCTTTCCAGTACCTTGCTTACCACAGACGTAAGACTGACTGGTCTGTAATTCCCAGGGGTTTCCCTATTCTCTTTCTTGAACAGAGGAACAACATTTACCTCCCTCCAATCATCCAGTACTACTCCCGTGGAGAGTGAGGATGCAAAGATCATCACCAGAGACGCAGCAATCTCATTCCTCGCTTCACGTAGTAACCTTGGATACATCTAGCCTGGCCCTGGGGATTTATCTATCTTGATGCTTCCCAGAATTCCCAGCACATCCACTTCCTTTAATATCAATCTGTTCAAGCTTGTTAACTTGGTCCACAGTGTTCTCACGATCAACAAGGTCCCTCTCTCTAGTGAATACCGAAGCAAAAAAACTCATTTAGGGCCTCTCCTACCTCTTCAGATTCCAGGCACAGGTTCCCTGCACTATCCCTGATCAGCCCTACCCTCTCTCTGATCATTCTCTTATTCCTCATGTAAGTGTAGAACACCTTCGGGTTTTCCCTAATCCTTCCTGCCAAGGTTTTTTCATGCCCCTCCTCGCTCTCCTCAATCCATTTTTGGGTTCTTTCCTCGCTCCTTGTAATCCTCTAAAGCTGTACCAGATCCTTGCTTCCTCAACCTTAAGTAAGCTTCCTTCTTCCTCTTGACGAGAAGCTCCTCTTCTCTTGTCATTCAAAGCTCCTTCACCTTACCATTCCTTGCTTGTCTCAGTGGGATAAAGTTATCTAACACCCGCAACAAGTGCTCCTTAAACAGCTTCCACATTTCTGTTGTGTATTTCCCATAGAATAATTGTTTCCAATTTATACTCCACATCTCCTGTCTATTAGCAGTATAATTTCCCCTCCCCTAATTAAATACCTTTCCATACTGTCTGTTCCATCCCTCTCCATGGCTGTGGTCAAGGTGAGGCAGTTGTGGCCACTGTCTCTGAAATGCTCTCACACCGAGAGATCTGTTGCCTGGCTCATTGCCTACCACCAAATCCAATATGGCCTCCCCCAGTCGGCCTATCTACATATTGAGGCAGGAATCTTTCCTGAACACTTCTGGCAAGATCATCTAAGGAGGTTCCAATCAATATTGGGGAAGTTGAAGTCACCCATTATAACAGCTCTGTTACCATCTGCATCTTTCCGAAATCTGCTGTCCAATCTGTTCTTCCATCTCTCTGCTGCTAATGGGGAGTTTATAGAAAAGACCCAACAAAGTGACTGCCCCTTTCCTGATACTGATGTCCATCCACACTGACTCAGGAGACAAACCCTCCTCAATAACCTCCTTTTCTGCAGCTGTGATGCACTTTCTAATTAACAATGATATTCTCCCTCCTCTTTTAGCCCTCTCCCTGTTCTTTTTAAAAGATATAAACTCTGGAACATCCAGCAACCATTCCTGTCCCTGTGAAATCCACGTCAAGTTATGGCCACATCAGTATATTTCCAAGTACTGATCCATGCTCTAAGTTCATCAGTCTCATTCCTGACACTCCTTGCATTGTAACCCACCCCTTTCCCCTGTCAACTGTGTATCTTTCCTGACAAGACTCTCTGCATTCTATTTCTACCCATTCAACAACTGCCCTTTCCTCTGATCTCTGGTTCTGGTTCCATCCCCCTGTCAAACTAGTCTAAACCCTCCCAAAGTGCTCGAGCAAATCCCCCACCCAGGACATTGGTGCCCCTCCAGTTTAGGTGCAACCCGTCCTTCACGTACAGGTCCTACCTTGCCAGAAGGTGCCCCAGTGATCTACGTATCTGAAGCCCTCCCTCCTGCACCAGCCCTGGAGCCACATGTTTAGCTGCAGTCGCTCCCTGTTCCTCACCTCACTAGCACGTGGCACCGGTAGTAATCCTGAGATTACTACTCTGCCCGTCCTGCTTCTTAGCTTCCACCCTAACTCCCTGAAATCACTTTGTGGATCCTCACCCCTTTTCCTCGCTATGTCATTGGTTCCAATGTATATCACAACTTCTGGCTGCTCACCCTCCACCTTCAGAATCCTGTAGACTCAATCAGAGACATCCCAGACCTTGGCACCTTCCAGGAGTCCTGGTTGCAACCACCTGTCCATTCCTTTAACTATTGAGTCTCCTACCATCCCCCTTCCCTTCTGAGCCAGAGAGCCAGGCTCAGTGCCAGAGACCTGGCCACTATGGCTTTCCCCTGATACATTCCCTCCCCGCAACAGTACCCAGAACAGTACAGTTATTGAGGGGAATGGCCACAGGGGATCCCTGACTGTTCCCTTTCTGTCCTTTGACTGTAACCCATAGACGTTTTTGCTGTACCTGACGTGAGACTACCTTCCTCTCTATTACCCCCTCTGCCTGCCGAATCATCCAAAATTCATCCTGCTCCAGTTCCAGTTCCCGAACACAGTTTCTGGGAAGCTGGAATTGCACTTCCAACAGATGAAGTCAGTGCTTGATGAAGTTCCTCATTTGAGCTCTTCGCTAAAGTTGAAGCTCATGAAAGTGAAGAAAATGTATGAACCTGGTTAGGAAATTAGGAGAATGGGCAGAGAGAGAAATCGTGGTGCCTAGGTTATTTTTCAGTAATGTGGAGACTATGCAGCATATGAAAAATTGCACCAAGAAATCGGGTCTGATTCCATTTCTGTTGAATCCTATTCTCGCTGGTGGGAAGATGGGATTGGGAAGTGACGTGAGAGCTATCCAAATTCAACAGGACCAGGCAAATCCCATTTTCTCTGGAGCAA
This sequence comes from Hemiscyllium ocellatum, assembly GCF_020745735.1. NCBI lineage: Eukaryota > Metazoa > Chordata > Chondrichthyes > Orectolobiformes > Hemiscylliidae > Hemiscyllium > Hemiscyllium ocellatum. The sequence continues at coordinate 59,307,007 of NC_083424.1, read as the reverse complement.
GGCCTTTTCCTACAGTATGTGGCATCTGATTCTTCCAGCGTAGATCTAAACGCTTGGAAAGGGAAGAAAAGTATGGAAGAATGGAACTGTAAAAGTTTAAATTTACATCCACTACACTTAACACTTTGAAAACGGCTGCCTGTGACTGAGTTTTATAAAAATGCAATAAACATTTGCATAACCCAAGTGCTGTCACTATGTAACTGCTCCTGATTGCTCCATGGCTTGTCGTTATCACAGTCAGATAATATAACTCCTGAAGGAGAGTCATTCAACTCAAAATGTTAACTCTGCTTTCTATTGCCAGATTCTGCCAAACCTCTGAGCTTTTCCAGCAATTTCTGCTTTTGTTTCAGCGTTTGCAGTTCTTTGTTTCAGATTAATGCAAAGTGGAAGTCTAATATTATTAAAGGATTAATGGATTTTGATGTTGGACAATGAATACAAGCAGTCATTTGTTTAATTTCTTGAATAATTGAGAAGATTTAAATATACTCAATGCATTTTTTTGATTTTTTTTTCCTAAAGTGAAATCTGTATAGATATTCCAAACTTAATTTGATTTCATCTTAGCATGACTCCTGAAATCTCCCTAAGATGGATAGTAAGTTGGTATGGAAGATATAAGAGCAAAGGGTGGAATGTGATGTGTTGGCAGTAAATTGGCATCGGGTTATAAGAGGCCATGGGGTCATGGGATTGACGTGCTGTGTATGATTTACCATTGGGGATTTGCAGCGTAGCTTGGGGTTGGCATTGATGTGGCGCGTAAAGAGCAGATGGGGTCACAGTAACTCAACTGAGACAGAATCCCAGAGAATTGATCACCTTTTAACCAACTCTGCTTAGCACTTAGGAGTCCCTATGCCAGACTCTGATCTGTATGGAGGGATGGCAGGCCTGACTCCAGCATATCCCAGGTTAATGGTCTGTTCAGTTATCAGAGACATCATTAAATATCTACCCAGTCTGGTGTTTTCATACCATTCCACATTTAACCCCCTTCCTGTGTAATACATGCCTGGAATCCCCTCAGAATTTATTCAGCACTCAGCCTAAAAATAAATTATTTTAATGTAATTAATTTATACAAAATATTGACTGTACTATATGGAAGATAGTGGGGATGGATGATGTCAGCAAGTTCAAGAGTAATTGGGTAGATATTTGGCAAGGGAAGTGATTTGAGAGGTACACATAAAAGAATAACATTGAGTTATTTAAATGAAACCGTGTGTCACCCCGTATTTGTTACCCTCTTTTACCCATCTATCATGAGATGCTATATCACATCTCATCCTTGATTTCTCCATTTAAAAGGAACTAGTTGCAATTCAATAGGAACAATGCGTATTCAAGACCAACACTTCATACTGGAGCACAAAAGCTAGGCTGATGGACTATTGCAGGAGAAAGTGAGGACTGCGGATGCTGGAGATCAGAGCTGAAAATGTGTTGCTGGAAAAGCGCAACAGGTCAGGCAGCATCCAAGGAGCAGGAGAATCGACGTTTCGAGCATGAGCCCTTCTTCAGGATGGACTATTGCACTCTATCCAGCCTTTCAGGTAGTTTTGAAGCATTATCATTATTTGAAGAGAAAGAGATTTTTTCACTAGTGTCCCACTCAATATTAATACATATAGCATTCATAAATACATTTCATCTTATTATTCCATGTTGGCTTTTACAGGAATTTTGCTGTATTTTTTTTCTGCAATTTTTCCTGCATTGCAATAGTGACTTCAAATCAAAAGTACTTCTTTGCCTAAAAGTATTTCAGGTTGTTCCAGTGACATGAAAATTGGTATCAAACTGCAGGCTGCCTTTCTTTCAAACAAGGAGCAACAATAACGTTTTCAAACCAGATTATCTCAGCTGCTGGCATGTGATATCGAGTCATTGAGTCATACAGATGTACTGCACAGAAACAGACCTACAGTCCAACTTGTCCATGCCGGCCAGATATCCCAACCCAATCTGTTGTCCCACTTGCCAGCACCCAGCCCATAGCCCTCCAAACCCATCCTATTCATATGCCCATCCAAATGCCTTTTAAATGTTGCAATTGTACCAGTCTCACCACTACATCTGGCAGCTCATTCCATACACGTACCACCCTCTGTGTGAAAAAGTTACCCCTTAACTTTTTTGTATCTTTCCCCCCCCGTCACGCTAAACCTGTGCCCTCTATTTCTACACTCCTCCAGCCCAGGGAAAAGACTTTGCCTATTTACCCTATCCATGCCCCTCATGATTTTATAAACCTCTATAAGGTCACCCCGCAGCCTCCAGAGCTCCAGGGAAAACAGCCCCAGCCTGTTCAGCCTCTCCCTGTACCTCAGATCCTCCAACCCTGGTAATGTCCTTGTAAATCTTTTTTGAACCCATTCAAGTTTCACATCTTTCCGATAGGAAGGAGATTAGAATTGCATACAATATTCCAACAGTGGCCTAACCAATATCCTGTACAGCCGCAGCATGACCTCCCAACTCCTGTACTCAATACTCTGACCAATAAAGGAAAGCATACCAAACGCCTTCTTCACTATCCTATCTACCTACGACTCTACTTTCAAGGAACTATGAAACTGCATTTCAAGGTCTCTTTGTTCAGGAACACTCCCTAGGACCTTACCATTAAGTGTATAATTCCTGCTAAGATTTGCTTTCCCAAAATGCAGCACCTCTCATTTATCTAAATTAAACTCCAACTGCCACCTTTCAGCCCATTGGCCCATCTGATCAAGATCCCATTGTAATCTGAGGTAACCTTCTTCACTGCCCACTATACCTCCAATTTTGGTGTCATCTGTAAATTAACTAACTATACCTCTTATGCTCACATTCAAATTACTGATATAAATGATGAAAAGTAGAGGACCCAGCATCAATCCTTGTGGCACTCCACTGGTCACAGGCCTCCAGTCTGAAAAACAACCCTCTACCACCACCCTCTACCTTTGAGCCAGTTGATCCTTTAATCCCAATGGCTAGTTCTCTCTGTATTCCATCAGATCTAACCTTGCTAACCAGTCTCCCATTGAGAATCTGTCTGAACGCCTTAATGAAGTCCATATGGACCATGTCTACCGCTCTGCCCTCATCAATCCTCTCTAGTACATTTTCAAAAAAACTCAATCAAGTTTGTGAGACATAATTTCCCACGCACAAAGCCATGTTGACCATCCCTAATTAGTCCTTGCTTTTCCAAATACATGTACATCCTGTCCCTTAGGATTCCCTCCAACAACTTGCCCACGGCCAACATCAGGCTCACTGGTCTATAGTTCCCTGGCTTGTCCTTACCACCCTTCTTAAACAGTGGCACCCTGTTAGCCAAGAATTAAGCTAATAAGGAGTGTGTAAGATATGTAAAAATAGGACTCTACCTTTTAGGGTCTTAATCTCCAGATCCTATTTCATACTCACTTGTTGCATTTGTATATTTTTATATATCTGAACAATTGTTTTTACATTAACACCCTAAAAGAAGGTACATAGAACATAGAACATTACAGTGCAGTATAGGCCCTTTGGCCCTTGATGTTGCACTGACCTGAGGAACCAATCTGAAGCCCATCTAACCTACACTATTCTATTCTCATCCATATGCCTATTCATATCGGTAGTTACATTTTTGAAAGTGGTTTGACAATATATTAGTAAATAACGTTCAGATGAAATACTCTATTTGAAGAGCCACCAGCATTGCAACAGTGGGCTGAATGGTCTCTTTCTGGGCTGTAACTTTGATGTTTCACTTCACAATTTGATCTATACCTGAAAAGATGGTGGAAGCAACTTCAATCATAACTTTGAGAATTGAACTGGGTATGTGAAAAGGAAAAATTTCCAGGATTCAAGGAAAAAGTACAAGGGAGTGGGACTCATTGGATAGCTCTGTCTAAAGGTAGCGTAAGCACGCCACAGCCTCCCCCTATTGTGTACAACTCTAGTTTTTGATGTGAAGAACATGCATGCCTATTAAAGCAAGATCATAGTTTTGCAGCTCTAACTTTAATTTCCATTCTCTACCAATCAAAACAGAGCCAGACCTGGCTTGATGAAGTTGGCTGAGGAAGGTCGAAGACCATATGAATTCGTTGTGCCTGGCGAAGAAAAGTCATCCATTTCGTCATTGAAAATGATCCCATTTATTCTGGATCTCACCTTTGACCCAAATCTGCAAGACAACAAAAATAAGAACTTATTTTAATAACATCAAAAATTTCTTATTCCATCCATTCTCTATATAGCAAGAACAGTCATTTTTGTCTCAATGTTCAAAACCCACCCAAAGACAGATTGATACCAATTATCACTACTTACTTTCACACAAGTATTTTAAAATCCATAATCTATATTAATGAATGTGGGGACTAAATATTATATTCCCAGATTTGTAAATGACACTAAACTAGGTATGAGTGAAATTTGTGGAGTTGATGCAAAGGCATTCAAGGGGATTTAGAGAGGCAAATGAATGAGCAAAATTTTGGCAGTTGGAACACCATGGGGAGAAATATAAGATTATCCAGTTTGATCGGTAGACTAGGTTCTAAGAGATGCTATATTTTCATTTTTTGGGATATAAACTGAAATGGAAGTTGGACAGTTTAGTTTTGGAGTCATAAGGAGAATTGTGCAACTTGAGAAATCAGTATTGCATCATTGAGCTGTGCCACACAATGTTGTTTTTTAAAAGTAAGAAGTTGACGGGGAGACAATCAATACTGAACAGTATCAAGGATCTCTTAAGTCGAAGAAGTCCTGCCCAGCAACTGCATTGATTTGTTGAGTGCCAAGTTGAGTGCAGAGTGACAAGAACAGGAGAGAGTGAAACGTTCAGCATCCTCTTTCTCACACACACACACACTCTCTGGGCAAAACAACAGAAAACCCCGGATGGTTTAAAAGAAAACATTCATAAAAGAGAAGACCTAAGTACCTGAGCAACCATTGAATTGAAGCACAATCTTTACCATGTAGACAGCATCTCACCATTGAAAAAAATCAAAAGGTTGTGAGAGAAAACAAAACTTACCACCTCATGGTCTTTTGATGTTCAGAATTTTGTTTTTCCATCTATAGTATATTTTTTAAATTATTTGGACTGAATTTTACCAGACATGAGTGAAGTGTCAATTTTGTTGGGTTTCATAGAGGGTTTCTCTCCTAGCAAGATTTCACCACTTTTTCTGACACACGTTTCATTAGCTGGGCACAGTGTCTCTATGGTGCCCTGCTAAATCTAACTTCCTTCGTGTCAGGGATGGAAGGTCTTGTCACTGTCAGAACCTCCAAAGGGCCGTGGTGCCGTTGCCATTTTTATACCCAGTCATGCACCAGGTCAAACATTGTCAGACAGAAGCTGCCCTCCATTGTGCACATAGTGGGAGGAGAACCACAAACAAATAGTTCTCAGGGCAAATAGTGGGACAGTTGACATTGTATTGCCAACATAAAGGCACATTCATGAATGTTGCTGTTTTTAATACACTACTCTACACCTTATTGATATGGAGAGAAATAACTCCAATTTTATACCTAAGGTTGCAATGGCTCGATGAGAATATTGCTAGCACAGTATACAGGGAGTGCCTTATTTCCTTACATTTGCAAATGATTATTAGCTAATCTTGCCTCATTTCTTTGCAATTTACAATTCCTCTAAGCATTGGTGAGAAACTAGATGGTGCCAATTTCTGACTTGAAAATCTGAACATTTGCCTGGTGGGTGAAGCTCAGTGGTTGCTTCTCCAGAGTCCATGTTCACCTTCATCCAGCAACATCTCATAATATGTTTCAAGGGTATGAACTGTGTCCACCCTTCATCCATGGAAGTCGGCATTGACGTAACACCAGCCTAACCACGTCATTATGGCTCAGGAAACACACTTGCACCTCACTGCACTTTAAAGCTCACTGACACTCCACACTGAAATGCTCCTTCAGGGTTGCTCTGCACAGCAGCACACATCCCTTTGCAAGAATCTGACACAGGATACATCTCAGGGTCCACTGCTTGGTTTCATTTTGCAATTAGTTGGACATTCACAACACTACTGCAGGTTTGTTCTCACCAGCTGTCATTGCACTGACCCAGATGATATATTTCAGTCTAAGATGGCAATATTTAGTACCGTGCTCTCTTTGGGCAATATTGAGGAAAGAGGATGGTCCTCCTCTCCACCATTGTCCGCTAACAGGTGAGCCTCTGTAATAACGGTTCACCATCAGACTTCGACTGGCAGTTCCTGGTTTGCAGTGTTTGAATAAGTGTACATTTGGGATTTAAATATGGTGCTGACAGTGACAATGCCATTCACCATGTCTGTTCCACCTTCTCAACCACATCTCTTACCCGAATATAGAAGTGAGCCATTCCACCCAATTGGTGGAATGAGTGAAGTAAGGTGTTGTCTTCACCTTACTTCACTCATCCTGTCAGCATATCCTTCTCACTCAGGTATTTTATTAGTTTCCCCTTAAAAATATCAAAGCAATTCCCCTCAAATAGCAAGCCCCAGATGTCAACAGTTCTTGGGGTAATATGGTTTCTTCTGACTTTTTTAGGATATTTATTGGTAATCATTTTACATTTATGAAAGTTCAGTTTCATACATCAGTAGATGTGAAGATACACACACACACACATATATATATACTCTATTAAGAATTTACCATCTCAGATGTTTAAAGTCACACTTTCTCATTCCTGGAGAAAAGGGCCTCTGTCTCTTTCGTGATAATTATAACCTAAAGTTCTAGAATAAATCTTCTTTGCATGTTCTCTGGTGACTTTATCTTCTTTTTGTAATATGAAGACTTTAAATGTGGATAGATGATTAGATTAGATAAGATTCCCTCCAATATGGAAACAGGCAATTTGGCCCCAAGTCCACACTAACCCTCCAAAGAATAACCCACCCTGACCCATTTCCCTCTGACTAATGTACCTAACAGTATGGACAATTTAGCATGGCCAATTCATCTAAACTGCACGTCTTCGGAGTGTGGGAGGAAACCGGAGCACCTGGAGAAAACCCACACAGACATGAGGAGAACATGCAAACTCCACACAGACAGACACCCGCAGCTGGAATCAAATCCGAGGCCCTGATGCTGTGAGCCAGCAGTGAGCCAGCAGCCACTGAGACACCCAAAAAATATGGCATCACTTTGTACCAACTGCAACACATGGAGGCACAGTAGCTCAGCCGCATTACTACTCAAAACATTTGGCCTACAACTCCTCAGTTCACCTGTAAAATAGTTGTATTTTAATTCCATTGCTGCCTCTTTGTCTTTAATTCATTCAATGGTGTTGGCATTGCTGATTTGCTGAGATCAGGAGCTGAGTGGCCCTGGCAGAAGGCAAGCTGAATATCATTGAGGAGGTTACTCCTTTCCACGTGGTAGCACTGCCAATATCCTCCTCAACCATTGGCTGATGATCAAGAGGACACCGATACGGTGGTATTAGGTTGGGCTGGGCTGGGTCTGCTTTCTGTGTGCAGGGCAATTTTCCACATTGTCAGGTAGATGTTAATATTGTAGCTGAACTGAAACGGCTTGGCTAAGATTCTTCATCCTTATGTTGAGAAGAACTAGGTAGGTAGTAATAAGGAGATAGGCTGTGAGTCAGAAAGGGGTAGATATGGAAAGCCAAATCGGAAGTGGTGAGATCTAAAGATATGAATGAAGAATGATACTGCGTAGGCCGTTATGAGAGACATGAGAAGCCTAGGTAAAGTCATGAAAATGATAACAGAAAAGTACTTGCAATTATAAAGCAACTTTGATGACAACAGTATAATCTAAGAATTCTAAAGCCAATCAATATGAGTTTTGAGAAGGTTTGTAGCTCAGGCTGAGGTTCTGGATGTAAGTTTGCTCACTGAGCTAGAAGGTTTGATCTCAGACGTGTTGTCACCATGCCAGGTAACATCACCAGTGAGCATCCAGGGAAGCACTGGTGTTATGACCTACTTTCTATTCATGTGTTTAGGTTTCTTTGGATTGGTGATGTCATTTCCTGCGAGGATATTCTGCGCTTGAAAGTCATTTTAAACTGAACAGACTATATTAAGAAAGCTTGCAGACACTGACATTTGCCAACAGGTGGCGATAGACTCTCCCCGACAAGCAGAGAACCGAATCACAGCCTTACTCAAAAAACTTCAGAAATCTAGAGAATTAAACAAGATAGACTTCCAAAAAATGAAACCAGACGAATTGAACTCGCTATGCTTCTATGGATTACCCAAAATTCACAAACCAGGAGCCCCATCCTCAAACCCATAGTCTCAGTACCTAGAACGCCAAGGTACAAATTAGCCAAGGAACTACACCAAAGACTAAAACACTTCGAAGAAGACTCACACCATTCCATTCAGTCCACTCAAGAATTGCTAAACACTAAAGACACCAAGATAGAAGAGGATGAAATGATAGTCTCCTTTGATGTAACAACCCTGTGCACATCCATCCACATCAACCTGCCAAGGAACACTGACTACACTATTAGAGGAGCCAAAGACACATACAGCAAATGCCACCAACTTCATCAGTAAGGACAACATCATCAAGCTAGTGGGCATATGCCTTATAACCCATTTTACTTTCAATAGCAAAACCTACAGAAACCAACAGAACACCCATGGGATCTCCGATATCAGGGTTCTTAGCTGAGGCAGTAATGCAGAGACTCGAACAAACAGCTCTGCCAACCATCCAACCAAAACTTTGGGTCCGCTACATGGATGACTTTAAACAAAATAAATTAGAGGAAACCTTCAAGACCATCGATAATACCCTTGCTGGCATAAAATTATCTAAAAGAGGAGGAAAACAACAACAAACTGCCATTCCTAGATGTCACTGTTGAGCAAATAGCCAATGGGGAACTTCAAACCAGTGTCTACAAGAAAACAACACATATGGACCAAATACTGAACTATAGAAGCAATCAGCCCAACACCCAAAATGAAGCTGCATTAGAACATTATTTCAACAAGCCACCACATTTTGCAGCACCGAGGAACTCCAAAGAGTAGAGGAAAATCACCTACACGGTGTATTCAAAAAGAACGGGTACCCATAAACACAATCCGCTAATTTCTCAGCAACAAACCCAAACAAGCAGACAAAACACATCCAGAAACCCGAGCCACTCTCTCCTACATCAAAGACATCTCAGAAATGACTGCCAGACTACTCAGAACCTTTGCTGAAAATGTGTTGCTGGAAAAGCGCAGCAGGTCAGGCAGCATCCAAGGAGCAGGAGAATCGACATTTCGGGCATGAGCCCTTCTTCAGGAATGAGGACAGTGTGCCAAGCAGGCTAAGGTAGGGAGGAGGGACTTGGGGAGGGGTGTTGGAAATGCGATAGGTGGAAGGAGGTCAAGGTGAGGGTGATAGGCAGGAGTGGAGGTGGGGGCGGAGAGGTCAGGAAGAAGATTGCAAGTTAGGAAGGTGGTGCTAAGTTCGAGGGTTGGGACTGAGATAAGGTGGGGGGAGGGGAAATGAGGAAACTGGAGAAATCTGAGTTCATCCCTTGTGGTTAGAGGGTCCCTAGGCGGAAGATGAGGCGCTCTTCCTCCAATTGTCGTGTGGTTATGGTCTGGCAATGCAGGAGTCCAACGACCTGCATGTCCTTGGTGGAGTGGGAGGGAGAGTTGAAATGTTGAGCCACGGGGTGGTTGGGTTGGTTGGTCCGGGTGTCCCAAAGATGTTCTCTGAAACGTTCCGCAAGTAGGCGGCCTGTCTCCCCAATATAGAGGAGGCCACATCGGGTGCAGCGGATGCAGTAAATGATGTGTGTGGAGGTGCAGGTGAATTTGTGGTGGATATGGAAGGATCCCTTGGGGCCTTGGAGGGAAGTAAGGGGGGGAGGTGTGGGTGCAGGTTTTGCATTGCAGGGGAAGGTGCCGGGAGTGGAGGTTGGGTTGGTGGGGGTGTGTGGACCTGACAAGGGAGTTATGGAGGAAGTCGTCTTTTCGGAACGCTGATAGGGGAGGGGAGGGAAATATTTCCCTGGTGGTGGGGTCTGTTTGGAGGTGGCGGAAATGACGACGGATGATATGATGTATATGTTGGTGAGGTGGTAGGTGAGGACCAGTGGGGTTCTGTCCTGGTGGTGATTGGAGGGGTGGGGCTCAAGGGCGGAGGAGCGGGAAGTGGAGGAGATGCAGTGGAGGGCATCATCGATCACGTCTGGGGGGAAATTGCGGTCTTTGAACAAGGAGGCCATCTGGGTTGTTCGGTATTGGAACTGGTCCTCCTGGGAGCAGATGCAGCAGAGACGAAGGAATTGGGAATATGGGATGGTGTTTTTACAGGGGGCAGGGTGGGAGGAGGTGTAGTCTAGGTAGCTGTGGGAGTCGGTCGGTTTATAGTAAATGTCCGTGTTAATTCAGTCACCCAAGATAGAAATGGAGAGGTCTAGGAAGGGGAGGGAGGAGTCTGAGATGGTCCAGGTAAATTTGAGGTCAGGATGGAAGGTGTTAGTAAAGTGGATGAACTGTTCAACCCCCTCGTGGGAGCATGAGGCAGCGCCGATACAGTCATCGATGTAGCAGAGGAAAAGATGGGGGATGGTGCCAGTGTAGTTGCGGAAGATGGACTGTTCCACATATCCTACGAAGTGGCAGGCATAACTGGGGCCCATGCGGGTGCCCATGGCTACTCCTTTAGTTTGGAGGAAGTGGGAGGATTGGAAAGAGAAGTTGTTCAGGGTGAGGACCAGTTCAGTCAGTCGAAGGAGGGTGTCAGTGGAAGGGTACTGGTTGGTACAGCGGGAAAGGAAGAAGCGGAGGGCTTTGAGTCCTTCGTGATGGGGGACTGGGGTGTACAGGGACTGGATATCCATGGTGAAGATAAGGCGTTGGGGACCAGGGAAGCGAAAATCCTGGAGGAGGTGGAGGGCGTGGGTGGTGTCCCAAACGTAGGTGGGCAGTTCTTGGATTAAGGAGGACAGGACCGTGTCGAGGTATGCAGAGATGAGTTCGGTGGGGCAGGAGCAGGCTGAGACAATGGGTCGGCCGGGGCAGTCAGGTTTGTGGATTTTGGGCAGGAGGTAGAAACGGGCGGTGCGGGGTTGTGAGACTATGAGGTTGGAGGTGGTGGATGGGAGATCCCCTGAGGTGATGAGGTTATGGATGGTCTGGGAGATGATGGTTTGGTGGTGGGAGGTGGGGTCATAGTCAAGGGGGCAGTAGGAGGAGGTGTGCGCGAGCTGGTGTTTAGCCTCAGCGGTGTAAAGGTCGGTGCGCCAAACTACTACCGCGCCTCCCTTGTCTGCCGGTTTGATAGTGAAGTTGGGGTTGAAATAGAGGGAGTGGAGGGCTGCACGTTCCGAGGGTGAGGTGTTAGAGTGGGTGAGAGGGGTGGAGAGGTTGAGACGGTTAATGTCGCGATGGCAGTTGGCTATGAAGAGATCGAGGGCAGGTAAGAGGCCAGCACGGGGCATCCAGGTGGGTGGGCTGTGTTGGAGGGGGGAGAAGGGGTGGTCAGAGGGTGGGCGAGAATCCTGGTTGAAGGAGTAGGCACGGAGGCGAAGGCGGCAGAAGAATTGTTCGATATCTCGCCGCGTGTTGAACTCGTTTATCTGAGAGTGTAGGGGAATGAAGGTGAGGCCCCTACTGAGGACTGATCTTTCATCCTCAGAGAGGGAGAGGTCTGGAGGGATAGTGAAAACACGGCAGGGCTGGGAGCTAGGACCTGGTGTGAGGCTGGAGCTGGGAGTGGGGCAGGGATAGGTGTGGGGGCGGGGTTAGGTGTGGTGACGGAGATCGGTGTGGGGGCGGGGTTAGGTGTGGTGACGGAGATCGGTGTGGGGGCGGGGTTAGGTGTGGTGACGGAGATCGGTGTGGGGGCGGGGTTAGGTGTGGTGACGGAGATCGGTGTGGGGGCGGGGTTAGGTGTGGTGACGGAGATCGGCGTGGGGGCGGGGTTAGGTGTGGTGACGGAGATCGGTGTGGGGGCGGGGTTAGGTGTGGTGACGGAGATCGGTGTGGGGGCGGGGTTAGGTGTGGTGACGGAGATCGGTGTGGGGGCGGGGTTAGGTGTGGTGACGGAGATCGGCGTGGGGGTGGAGACAAATGCGGCGTGGTAGTTGTGCAGGTGAGTGATGTCACTAGGGGTGGAAGTGGCTGCGGCGATGGCAGAAACGGTGTTGTTCCCGATGGATTCACGGCCTCCCCGGGCTCCACAGCTGTTAGCGATGGTCTTCCTGGCGATCGCGGAGGCTACAAGATCAGTGGGGGCGGAAGTGACGTCATGGTTCGTGGTGGCGGTTGCTGCCTCCCCGGGGTCCACGGCTATCGGGAACAACACCGTTTCTGCTGTCGCCGCAGCCACTTCCACCCCCAGTGACATCACTCACATGCACAATGACCACGCCGCATGTGTCTCCACCCACTCACCAATCTCCGTCACCACGCCTAACCCCGCCCCCACGCCGATCTCCATCCGCACGCCTAACCCCGCCCCCACACCGATCTCCGTCACCACGCCTAACCCCGCCCCAACGCCAAACCCCACACCCGCCCCATCTCCGTCCCTGCCTCGATTCCCGCCCCTACGCCTAACCCCGCCCCCACTCCCAGCTCCAGCCCCACAGCAGGCCATAGCTCCCAGCCCTGCTGTGTTTTCAGACCTCCCCCTCTCTGAAGATGAAAGATCAGTCCTCGGCAGAGGCCTCACCTTCATTCCTCTACGCTCTCGCATTAACAAGTTCAACACGCGGCAAGATATCGAACAATTCTTCTGCCGCCTTCGCCTCCGTGCCTACTTCTTCAACCAGGATTCTCGCCCACCCTCTGACGACCCCTTCTCCCGCCTCCAACACACCCCATCCACCTGGACACCCCGTGCTGGCCTCTTACCCGCCCTCGATCTCTTCGTAGCCAACTGCCGCCGCGACATTAACCGCCTCAACCTCTCCACCCCTCTCACCCACTCCCTACCTTTTATCTTAGCCTGCTTGGCACACTCACCTCGCTCCTGAAGAACGGCTCATTCACGAAACGTCGATTCTCGTGCTCCTTGGATGCTGCCTGACTTGCTGCACTTTTCCAGCAAAACATTTTCAGTTCTGATCTCCAGCACCTGCAGTCCTTACTTTCTCCTACTCAGACCCCTTGGCATCATGGTAGCCCACAAACCCACCACACTGAAACAGCAGCTAATGAACTTAACAAAACTAATGTCGTTTACAAAATACCGTGCAAGGACTGTAACAAACACTACATTGGACAAACAGGCAGAAAACTAGCCACCAGGATACATGAACATCAACTAGCCACAGTATGACATGACCCCCTCTCACTAGTATCCTTACATACGGATGAGGAAGGACACCAGTTCGACTGGGACAACACATCCATCCTAGGCTAAGCCAAACAGAGACACACATGAGCATTCCAACCAGAACTCTATCAAAAACACATCGACTTGGACCCCATTTACCACTCTCTGAGCAAAATAACAGGAAATGACATCACCACAGGAAATGATGTCACCAACCCAAGGAAACCTAAACATAAATAGAAAGTGGGTCATTACACTAATGCTTCACCAGAGGCTCACTAATGAGGTTACCGGGCATGGTGGCAAAACGTCTGAAAACGAACCTACTAGCTCAGCTAGCAAACTTACATCCTGACCAGATACCTTTGATTTGCAATTTCTAATGTTATTTAGGAAATGAATAAAAGTAGTTATAATAACTGCCAAGTGGAGGGAATCATCATTCTCTTTCCTTCATTCTTATGTGGAGGTATATTTCTACCCACGTCACCCTCAGCCCATTATTACAATTCCTGTTGTGGCCAAAAAGAGCTGTGACAAAGTTCATATACCAAATAAGGTACCCCGTTACCCTCTCACACACTACAATAGCAGGACCAAGAAGAAACAGCAAGCGGAAGAAACAAATAGACACCAGTAATCTCTTACTCTAAATTAATGGTGCTGGTTACTGACACAGCGCTGCCATCCTCTGCTACAAGGGACAAATGGGATGTCCCATGATCATCGGTGGTGTAGAACTCAGGCTCATAGTATTCTGGAGGATGTGTTGTATTGTCTGTGATTTTACTCCACAGCTTTGCCGCATAATACTCTGAAGTCATATTGGAAATGAACTGTTAATGAAAAGGATCCAAAGAATAAAATGATTAGTATAGTGCAGTGGACCTCTCAGTTTAGAGATCAGGATTTGAATGAGTCCAGACCGAATGGATGAAGTCTCTGTCTGTCTTTGCTGAATATTCAGGTTTTCAATTTAATGGATATGTGCAGGCTGAACCTGAAACACACAAGTCAATATTAAATGGTCAGTCTCATTCGTAGAGGACATAGCATAGCTGGTGCTGGAAATGGCTGATGTCACACAGGATAGTTGAAATGCATCTCGGACAATGACTTCAGGCAGTGTCTTTAAGGCAGTGTTCAGTTTGTGTGTGGCAAGTCCCGGCAACTAGCGCACAACATTCCAGGAACTCAACTGCTTCCTCAGAGAATCATGATGGACTATACAGGGTATGATTGTATGATTGTTTCTAAACAAGGCACAGGCTAAAACCTTCTGGTCCATCTTATTCATGCTGGCTTATTGAAAGATCTGTCGAATGAGTCCCACTCCCACATTTTCCAAAGCCCTGCAAATTTTATCTTCACAAGTATAAATCTAATTCGCTTTTGAAAAGTATTTTTGAAAATCTTTCCACCATCAGGCAGTGTTTTTCCGATCCCTGCAATTCACTGTGTCACCCTGTTTCATTTTACTCCACATCCTAAATCTGTTACATTTGGTTACTGATCTTGCTGCATGCGGAAATGATTTGTTGTATTTACTTTTTCAAAGTTCTACCTAATTCTGAATTTTCTGTTTGAGACATGCTTTTTATGCTCCCACCCTGCAGTTTCAGATCAAAAGGAGAAGGTAATTTTAAAAACTGTTTTCAAGCTTAAGTTCCTTTAGAACTCCATTTGCTGCATATTAATACTAAATGCTACCGTATATGGTAGTCTTAGACATAACAGGCTCTAATCTGAATGTTGGATTGCTAAGAGATTATTCATTGAACTGCATCAATAATGCATTATTTCTCTAACTCCTCCCACATGGTTCTTTGTGCCCGGAAGGGAGCAGCTTAATGACATCATCACAAGGTTGCTCTAGAGTCCTAAAACCTATCCACAATACCCCTTTCTAAGACTTTCTTCCTTTCTTTCTAAACATTGATGAACATATTTATACATTCTCAAATGAATCAAGTGACTTAGATTACTCCTTTTTACAACATTTTGTGTACAGTTTCTCCTTATCTCTCTCACTCCTCCCGAGTCCTTGACTTGATTAATCAGTGTTATTAGATGGATAAGGAAAGTCTATGAGAATGTATAGAAACACTTCACATGAAGTTGGTGAGCTTTCTCTTTCTCTGCTGATTTCCATTAATTCAGAGATTTAATCAGTCTGGAAGCTTGATCACACACCTTGAACAAATTGTGCTTGCTGAAGGGTCCTATGCTGGTATAATTCCAGTAATACAGAGGGAAATTGCTTCTTCGATGTTAATAGCTTGTCTATAAGGCAATGTTGTGTGGGAAAACAGGGATGTAGTTCGTTCTGCAGTAGTTGTTCCTCACATAAAGAAGCATGTTCCATTGGAGTATTGACCTGTTCTTCAAGGTTCTGTCTCAAAGCATACATTTATGTTTTGACTTGGAAAAGATTTGGTTTGATGTTTGATGTGTTCTTTAGACTGTACAGTTTCTCATGTTTTCAAAGAAAAAAATCTATTCTTTTTTTGTGGAAAACTAGAATTGTGGATGAAATCTGACTCTGTTCATTTTGCTTCCCAAGTGGCTGGATCAAAACCGGAAACAAACAGATTCGAGTGTGGGCTGCACAGTGGCTAGCAGCGCCAGAGATCTGGGTTCAATTCCTGCCTCAGGCAACTGTCTGTGTGGAGTTTGCACATTTTCCCCGTGTATGCGTGGGTTTCCTCCGGGTGCTCCAGTTTCCTCCCACGGTCCAAAAATGTGCAGGTTAGATGAATTGGCCATGCTAAATTGTCTGTACTGTTAGGTGAAGGGGTAAATGTAACCAGAATGGGTCTGGGTGGGTTGCTCTTCGGAGGGTCGGTGTGGGCTTGTTGGGCCAAAGGGCCTGTTTCCACACTGTAAGTAATCTAATCTAAAGTCATTCAGCACAGAAAACGGCCCTTCAGTCCATTTTATCTGCTCCAGTCATTTAACATCTATCTATCCTAATCCCACTTTTCTAGCATTTGACCCAGAGCTTTGTCTGTTATGATTTCAAGTGCTTTTCTAAATTGATCTTAATTGTCGTGATGGTCCCTACTTCTACCACCACTTTGGCAAGGAGTAACAGATATTCACAACCCTTTTGAAACTTCTTGTAACTTTATGAACCATTTCTCCCCCCTCAAATTCTCTCTAAATCCCCTGCTCCTTACTGTAAAACAGCAACAATGACCTGGTTATTGAACGGAAAAGGGTCTCCCTATCTACTCCATCTATGCCACTCATATCTTTGTATAATTCAGTATCGTCTCTCGTGAGAATGACCCCAGCCTAACTAGTCTGTCTTCTTAGCTGAAACACTCCAGCTTAGGTGTAATTCTTGAGTGTCCTCCACACTCTCTCTAATGCAATAACATCTTTTTTATAGTGTGACAGCCAGAACTGCGTACAGTACTGTGACCTACCGAACATTGTTAAATGGTCCATCCGAACCTCTTAGCTTTTGCAATATTTTTTAATGCTTTGACAATAACAGCAAATACAGGGCAACCCCTGCATCCGCTGAATCATTTTCCACGATTTTAGTCACCTGCGGTTTACTGCGGCCTGAACTTATTAAAGGGAACCTTCCGGAACCAGGGACTGGAGGTTGCTGCAAAGGTGAATGTCTGGTTGAGCTGAATGGGTTTGCACCTATCCGCAGTTTTGGGCTTCCATGGTAGGTCTTGGAATGTATCCCCCCGCAGGTATGGTGGGGTTCTTAATTTTTGTAAACACCTTATCCAGTTGTCCTGCTACCTTTAAGGATCAATGGACATGCACATCAAGGTCCCTCTGTACTTCCAAAGGGTCCTACCATTCAACATGCACACACTTTGTTAGTCCACCCAAAATACATCCCACATTTTGTGAGGATTAAATTCCATTCTTCCTATTAAGCTCATCTGATCAGCCCATCTAATTTATTTTGTAGTCTAAGGTTTCCCTCACTATTTATCAAAGCACCAATGTTTGTGCCATCTGTAAACTTACAGTCATACCTCCTAGATTCACATCTGGATCATTAATATGCTTTACAAAGGTTTCCAGCAAAACAAATTCCTTTGACCATCACCCTCTGTTCTCTACTACTAAGCATCTACACCTCCTCAAAAAAGTCAGACAAATTCATTAGACATGACCTTCCATTTACAAAGCCAAGCTGATTATCTTGATCAATCCTTGTCTTTTCAAGTGGAGATTGATCTGTCTTATCATTTTTGAGAAAACTTGTAGCTCAGGTTGATGAGAAATATGAAAGTTAGCTGGCTGAGTTGGAAGGTTTGTTTTCAGACATTTCATCATCATGACCAGGTGTTGGTTTCTTAAGGTTTGATATCACCCTATAAGTAAAAAGTGAGATCTGCAGATGCTGGAGATCAGAGCTGAAAATGTGTTGCTGGTTCAAGCACAGCAGGTTAGGAATAATGAAGGGCTCTGGCCCAAAACATCGAATTTCCTGTTCCTTGGATGCTGCCTAAACTGCTGTGCTTGAACCAGCAACACATTTTCAGCTATCACCCTATAAGACCTATAAATAGTGAGGTGGGACAAAGTACCAGTGCTTCACCAGAGATGCGTACTGGTGATGTTACCCAGTCACGGTGACAAAACGTCTGAAAACAAACCTTCCAGCTCAGCGAGCTATCTTACATATTGATTCTGTCTCTCCAATTGTTTTCCAATAGTTTCCAACTGTTTCCGATAGTGATGGCTGATTGGCTTGTATTTAGTTGTGCTCCTCTGGCCAGAGAGGTTTGGAAAATAATGTCAGAGTCCCTGTTTCTCACAGCAAAGTATTCATTTAAAATGCTCGCTATGTCTTCCATGTCTACATAGAATTGTCACATTAATCCCTTGAATTTATCATCAATGAACTTGGTGTCTCCAATCAATCTTACAAACTCATCACAAGTCACCTTCTTGGAAACCTTAAAACATTACAGCAGGAACAGCAGTGCTTTTCCAGTGTCATATCCATGCAAATACCTAGACAATGCCTAACTCACACCCATGGACATTCAAGGTAGGACAAGAACTAATGACAATTCAGTTAGTGTGCAGTGTGACTGTGCATGGTGATGACATTTCAATTAACTGAACAACATTAAACTGATAATTTACCTCAGTTATGTTGACAAATTGTGGATCTCCCATCATGCCTCTCTTTGCAAATGCAAATTTAAAGGCTTCAACTATTCGGTGATATGTCAAGGCCCTCTGCTTCGGAGAAGAAACACTATCTGAAGTAAAATTGTAACCTGTAAATAAAAAGTAAGCTGAGACATAACATGGGAATGTAATTATCTGAATGAAGTCCATCAGTAATCCAAGGAACATGGGATAAAGATCTTTCATGCTGGTTTTAATGTGAAATCAATACAAAACATCAGAAGCCAATGTCGCACCATTCTTAATGCACGAAAGGAAATTCAGACACATTAGTCTCACATGAAAATTGACAGAATGTTACAATGGATCATCCAAAGACCTTCCAAGATAAAATAATCTGTTAAAAGGTAGTCAACACATTTTCAGAAATGAGAGATCCTATCTGTTCTCCCACTTGAAGCTACATCTCAATTTGACTCTGGAAGTAACTGAACTGATTGCCACAGTCAGAACCCCCGTTGTGCTTTCCCTGCTATTGGTGTGCCTCAAGCCCAAAGACTGCGATGGTTCACAAGGGCACGAGAATAGAATTATAGAGTTATAAAGCTTTTATAGCATTGGAAAGAATTCCATCAGCCCATCATATCCTCGCTGGTCATTAATCATCCATCTATTCTGAGCCGATATTCCATCAATTGGTCCATAGCCTTCTATGCTATAAGATTTCAACAGTTCGTCTAATTAGTTTTTAAATGTCTTCAGGGTTCCTGCCATTTTAGGCAGTGTGTTCCAGATACCCAAAACCCTCTGGGTGAAAATCCCCTGTAAACCTCCTGCCCCTTACATTAAAACTGTTATTGACCCCTCACTAAGGGGAAACGTTTCTCCCTATCTACCCTGTCTACACGGTTCAACACAATCAGATTCCCTCTCAGCCTAAGGGAAAAGCTGCTCATAGCTGAACCATCCCAGCTTAGGCAATACCCTGATCAATCTTTTCTGTGTTGTCTCTAATGCAATTACATCCTTCTATAATGTGGCAATGAGAACCAATAATCCAGCTGTGGCCTAACTAGCACCATATACAATTCTATTATCATCTCCCTGTTTTTGTGTTGCTTAATGTGCTAAACTAGTTCCTGGAGCAGCACTGAGAAACCTTGGAGAAATAACAGTCTGAACAGTTTCCAAACCCATTAAACAGCATCAATGACATGGCTGACAACATCAAGCTTTATTCAGTCTTTGAAACGAGTGGCCAACCATTCAGCCCAAAAAGGCAGTAGCATGACTAAGTTGTACTTTGTACCAGCTGTGGGTTCCCAACACAACAAATCTAACATGTTCAAGGTCAGATGGGGATGTTTTTCAAACAGAGAATAGTAGGAGGCTGGAACTCACTGCCAAAAAAGTGTTGGAAGCAGGCACAATGGCAACAGTTAAGAGACATCTGGATGGTCACATGAATAAGGAGAGATTAGAGGCTTATGGACCAAATAAAGGCAGAAGGTTTGTTTTTCAGTTTAGTCAGGGCATGATGATTAGCACAGGCTCAGATGGCCGAACGGTCCGTTCCTGTGCTGTACTTCTCTTTTGTTCTTATAAATAATTATTTCACAAACTGATCTCGGAAACTCAAAGCTTGGCAAAGTTGAATATAATCATTTCATAATAATGAAATCAATACTGGAAGTTTGGGTAGGCCATAACTGAATGATCTGACTGCACAACCATGGGGAGATTTCTGTGGATTTCAGTGGGAATCACAGAGAAGCAAATTTGATTTGAATTCCGACAATTCCTGCTGGTGTTACCTATCCTGCTGACGAAAATGTCACTGCTGTGATATCTCACCCTTCAGGATGTTCAGTATCAATGCAAGCATAGGTCCACTGGTAGGAGCACTTGGCACAAACAACGTGTAGTCACCAATTGATATGTTCACCATATCTTTAGATGATAGGTTATGAGCTCTGTAACTTCTCAGGTCCTCAAGAGTTATAATCCCACCTGCAGAGGAGAAAGTAATTCAACACAATGGTGCCAAATAAATATAGGAGAGTAGATGTAGACTCATTATCATCGCAGTAGTCAACTGTCCTCCATCATACACAGTTTAATCAGCACTGCATATGACATGACAGAGTGGAAAAATGTATTTATATGTATTTCTGAGGAAGGCCGTAACAGCCCATATACAATCATTCTTAAGATGTGAGCTTGCAGAATTAATTTCCTATCTCTGCTCTAAAAAGATGAGCTGAAGAAAGTCTTCCTGAATTGCTGGAGTCTGTATATTGAGGTGATCACAGTACTGTTCAGTGTTATGACCAAGTCATAAAGAAACATGTCCAATTTAAAATGGTGTGTAATTTGGAAGATAAGTTGGAGATGACAGTGTTTGTTTTGCCTGTTGCCATTGTCTTTCTTACAGAAAATCATATTTAATTAAGTTGCTGGAGATTTTGTGAAGAGACTATCATTAAAGAAGAAATGGTGAGGCATCTGGATGTGAAGGGTTCCATCAGGCAGATGCAGCATGGATTCAGGGAGGGAAGGTCATGTTTGACTTATCATTGTTAGTCAAATAGTCATTAAAGAAGGTCATCTTTAACTCCACTTACTGGAGTTCTTTGAGATGTAACAAATGCAGTGGATGGAGAGGAATAAATGGGATATGTTGTATACTTGGATTTCCAGAGGGCATTTGGTAAGGTGCTGCATAAAATACTCATTCATAAGGTAAGAATGCATGGAGTTGTGGGGAAAGTACTAGTATGGATAGAGGACTGGACAACCAATTGAAAGCAGAGAGTTGGGATAAATGAGTGTTTCTCTGGTTGGAGGTCAATGGTGAGCGGAGTGCTGCATGGGTTGGTGTTGGGATACAACTGCTCATGATATATATATAAATGATTTGGAAGAGGAGACCAAGTGTAACGTATCTGAGTTGCTTACGACACTAAATTGTGTGGAAAGGCAAACTATTCAGAGGATGTGGAGGACCTGCAGACAGATTTAGGTTAAGTGAGTGGGTAAGGGTCTGACAGATGGAGTACAATGGTGGTAAATGTGAGGTTATCCTCTTTGGAAGTAAAAATAGTAGGTAAGAGTAGGTAGGAGTGCTCGTACATGAATCACTAAAAGTTGATTTGCAGGTGCAACAGGTAATCAGGAAGGCTAATGGAATATTGGCTTTCATTACTAGAGTGATTGAATTTCAGAACAGGGAGGTTCTGCTGCAATTGTACAAGGTGTTGCTGAGGCCGTACCTGGAGTATTGTGTGCAGTTCTGGTCTCCTTATTTGAGGAAGGATATACTAGCTTTGGGGGCAGTGCAGAGGGGGTTCACCAGGTTGATTCTGGAGATAAGGGGGTTACCCAATGAGGAGAGGATGAGCCGTCTGGGACTGTACTCGCTAGAATTTAGAAGAATGAGAGGGATCTTATAGAAACATATAAAATAATGAAAGCCATAGATAGGATAGAGGCAAGCAAGTTGTTTCCATTGAGATGGGTGAGACTAGGACAAGGGGCAGTAGATTTAGGACATAGATGAGGAGCAACTGCTTTCCCCAAAGAGTAGTGAATCTATGGAATTCTCTGCTGAAGGAAATAGTAGAGGCAGCTTCATTAAGTATATTCAAGACGCAGTTGAATGAGTTTTTGCATGGCAAGGAAATTAAGGGTTATGGGGATAATGCAGGTAGGAGGAGATGGGACATGGATAGATCAGCCATCATCTTAATGAATGGTGGACCCGGCTCAACGGGCCAAATGGTCTAATCCTGCTTCTATTATTATGAAGCTATAAATAACAGGGTTGATGAGGGTATTGCTGTTAATGTAATGTACATGCATTCTAAAGGCATTTGAATAGTGCCACACAACAAACTTGTGAAAAATGATAGTTCATGAAATAAAAGGGACAATAGCAACATGAATACAAAAGTAGCTGCTGAGTATGGGATACAGAGACTATTTATTAAATAGGACATTTAATGGGATATTTTTTAAACTAGAAGGCGGCTTTTAATGGAGTTCCCGTGGTCATTGTAGGGACTCTTGCTTTTCCTAATTTATAATAATGATCAAGCCTCTGGCATGCAGGGAATAATTTCAAAGCTTGTACGAGATACAAAACTTTGCAAGGAGGATGAATTTGACCTGCCTTCTCAATCTACCATAAATATGGTGATGTTTTTTATCTTCAACTGGGTATTTGTACATGATGTGGTGATACTTACATTAGTCTCATAGCATAAGGACTAGATGTTGGTAACACACAAAGATTCAATACATGCTTATTACAGCTATTGGAATCTGTATACATGACGATCAAAGGCATCTCCATGTCTGGACTAATACAGAGCAATTCATTTCTAACTTTTGCTTGCTCTGTCAACATGTCATGCTGCAAGTGTCTCCAGCAAGATGGAGCCTGAGACCTTTAAACCACCAGGACACAGGGCATGATACGATAATGATCCCGTGAGCATGTCTCCTGGACACATATTGCATACCAGCTGTAGAAGATAATGCAATGGGATAATAAAGATCTTCAAATGGACATTGACAAGTTGGTGGAATGGGCAAATATATTTCAGATAAAGTTCAATGAGGAAAGTATGAGGTGATACAGTGGTTGAAAGAACATGTAGAGATTGTATAAAGAATATTACTTTAAAGTGTGAGCAGGACAGACCTAGGGGGGTGTGTGTGTGTGTGTGTTATATATAATGTGTGTGTGTGTGTGTTTGTGTTATATATAATGTACATAAATCATTAAAGACAGCAGGAGAGGTCAAAAGAGTGGTTAATAAAGCATAACCTATCTTAGTCTTTGTTAATATGGTTATACAGTACAGGAGCAGGAGGTTATGCTGAACGTGTATGAGATACAGGTTAGACCTTGCCTAGAGTATTGTGTACTGTACTGGGTCCCACATTTCAGGGAGGATTTGAGCACATTGAAGAGAAAGCAAAAGAGATTTACAAGAATGGTTCTAGAGATATAAAAATACAGGTACAAAGATAGATTGGAGAGGTTGGGACTATTTTCCTCAGAGAGGAGAAGACTAAGAGAAGATTTGATAGAACAGTTTAAAATCACAAGGACTAGAGAGAATAGACAGGAGGAAACTGTTCTGACTAATGAGAAGTCCAAAGAACAAAGGGGCACAGATTTAAAGTGATTTGCAAAAGAAGTTCATGTGAGGTAAGAAAAACCTTTTCATACAAATGAAATGAGAAGTGTGGTAGTGGCAAGATCAAAAGATGCATTCATTTACTTAGATTACTTCGGCCCAGCAAGTCCACACCTAACATTACAGGCAATTTAACATGGCCTGTTCACCTAACTTGCACATTTTTGGACTGTGGGAGTAAACCCATGCAGACATGGGGAGAATATGCATACTTCACACAGTCAGGTGCCCGCATTGGGAATTAAACCCGGGTCTCTGGCGCTGTGAGGCAGCAGTGCTAATCACTGTGCCACCATGCCGCCCACAAATGAAACTGAGCCTGTTGTGTTGACCTCAAATGCTTCACACACTGACGTGCACACGGCGACTTGCACGCATGGCAGCGATGGTTCAAAAGGG
The DNA here is from genome assembly GCF_020745735.1 of Hemiscyllium ocellatum. Classification (NCBI taxonomy): domain Eukaryota; kingdom Metazoa; phylum Chordata; class Chondrichthyes; order Orectolobiformes; family Hemiscylliidae; genus Hemiscyllium; species Hemiscyllium ocellatum. Next base: position 59,282,969 of record NC_083424.1, on the reverse strand, counting down.
CATGAGATAATTGTTTAAAATGAAATAATGTGTACAGTTATAGGACAAGGGTGACAGAATTGCAATCAATCATGATACCTATTCAAACAGCCTATGCAGATATAGGTGGCATAGTGGCACAGTGGTTAGCACTGCAACATCACAGCGCCATGGACACAGGTACAATTTCAGTGTTGGGAGACTGTTTGGGGTTTGCAGGTTCTCCCCATGTCTGAGTTATCTTCATTCCAGTGTTTCAGTTTCCTTCCACAGTCCTTGCCCTGGGAAATGCCATGGGAAATGTGGGGTTATGAAAGTGGATTTGTCCTTGGAGGGATGCGTTTCTGAGGGTGAGTGAAGAGTTGGTGGATCTCATTATGCACTGTAATGATAAACAAAGTCTTTTCCCTGGAATGTAGAGGCCATATGTTTAGGGTGAGAGGGGAAAGATATCAAAGAGACCTAAGGGGCAAGTTTTTCATGCAGAAGGTGGTAAGTGTATGGAATGAGCTGTCAGAGGAAGTGGTGGAGGCTGGTACAATTGCAACATTTGAAAGGCATCTGGATGGGTATATGAATAGGAAGGGTTTGAACATAGAACATAGAACATAGAAGGATACAGCGCAGTACAGGCCCTTCGGCCCTCGATGTTGCGCCGACCGAATCCTACCTAACCTATACTAGCCCAATAACTTCCAAATGCCTATCCAATGCCCGCTTAAATGACCATAAAGAAGGAGAGTTCACCACTGATACGGGCAGGGCATTCCATGAACTCACAACCCGCTGTGTGAAGAATCTACCCCTAACATCTGTCCTATACCTACCACCCCTTAATTTAAAGCTATGTCCCCTAGTAACACCTGACTCCATTAGCGGTAAAAGGTTCTTAGTATCTACCCTATCTAAACCCCTAATCATCTTATACACTTCTATCAGATCTCCCCTAAACCTTCTCTTCTCCAATGAGAACAGCCCCAAGTGCCTCAGCCTTTCCTCATAAGATTTTCCTACCATTCCAGGCAACATCCTGGTAAACCTCCTCTGCACTCGTTCTAAAGCTTCCACATCCTTCCTATAGTATGGCGACCAAAACTGCACACAATACTCCAGATGAGGCCGCACCAGAGTCTTATACAACTGCAACATGACCTCAGGACTCCGGAACTCAATTCCTCTGCCAATAAAGCCCAGTACACCATATGCCTTCCTCACAGCACTATTTACCTGGGTGGCAACTTTCAGAGATCTGTGTACATGGACACCAAGATCCCTCTGCTCATCCACACTACCAAGTAGCCTACCATTAGCCCAAAAGTTTGGCGGGATATGGGCCAGGTGCTGGCAGGTGGGATAAGATTGAGTTGGGATAGCTGGTCGGCTTGAACAAGTTGGACTGAAGGGTCTGGTTCCATGCTGTACATCTCGATGACTCTATTTATGTAGTAGAAGTCTGCTGTTGGCAACCAGCCAGATCCCACATTGTAATAACTGAAAACTTTAAATTTTTATCTGAGAATTATGAAGGGACACAAGTCGCAATTCAAACCAGTGTATAAATTGGTTTAAATCACACAATAAAAGCTAGATGCATTGAAATTACGTAACTTAAAATTACATGCTGCTCTCACTAATGATGACCATGGCAACTCTTACCAATTGTTACAAAAACCCATTTGGTTTACAAATGTCCTTCGCAGAAGGAAATCTGCCTTCCTTACCTGGTCTAGCCTACACCTGTCTCAAGTTCCGCATTCAGGTGGTTAATTCTGAACTGGGTCTGAAATGGCCTAGCAAGCCATTCACTTCAAAGGCAGTCAAGGATGTGCAGCAGATGCTGGTCTTGCCAGCAAAATCCACATCTCATAAAAAAATAAAGAAAAAAACTTAGGGAAAAATCCCCAGACAAGGAATGATTAATCAGTGCAACGAATCTCATCGCTGCAGCATTACAGGTTATTTACCTTAGTATCCAACTACATTTTGAATATCTTTCATGTCTTTGTCTCCAACTGGTATATAACTTCCAATATTGTTTATCCTCCATATGAAGTACTACTTCCTCAAATGTTTTGGCTTGTATGTTTTCTTTTGAAGCAATAATCTGTTTTCATCCTGTCTATCTTTTGTGTTTTGTGTTTCTAGTCTGTAACACACAAGTTTCACAGACTTTCCTCATAACTTATCTCCCTAATACCTAGGATCAGTTATCTTTGCTGCTTTTGTGCAACAACAGAATAGAGTGATGTATCTGATAATCATACACAACAGATTGTAGTAACAGCCAGAAATATAGGTCATCCATCAGGGTTTCTATTAGTCCAAAGGGTGTATTTTAAATTGCATATTATAATATGTCACAGATTGTTTGGAATATGTGGAATTTATTCCTAACGACAATTTGACATGGCTTGGGATATTTTCCATTTTTTTTATCCAGAAAAGTATGATATAAACATAAATCAACATTGATTCTTTCTTTAAGTGTACTTTTTAAAAGTTTTTGTTGCTAAATTGTCATTCTATATTTGCAATGACCTCCCTATCTCCATCTCGTCTATCTCTGTCTCCATCTCCATAGCCTTCAGGACTGGCTCTCGAGTTTTTAGTGGGTGGAGTTTCCCATCCACATGGTGTGAAGGATGCCGATAGTGGCATGATTGTCGAAACACTTGCCCCTATGGATGGTTCCACAGAGGTGGTTGACGTGTCTTTCATAGACTTTTCCCTAGTTTTAATTATGTATGACAGCAGATCATTTTTTTTAAGCACGAATCTATGGAGAGCTGTCACCAAACTTCCTTACGTGGACTGTATCTCCCGGTGTCTCATCTCTGTCTATCATGATCCCTTTGTTGGATTCTTGATTGATTAAATCTTGATGCTTAAGTTTGTGAAAGTCAGGCTAAGCCTTGTCCAAAGTGTCAGCCCATCCACCAGGGCTGCACTTGTCATCATTTGTGGCCCTATCCTGAAGTTGAAGAGGCACCTTGCAAGCTTTGTTTCTAAAGACCCTGTAGTTTGTTTTTCATGTGACTCTTGAACACCTGGACCACCCACTCAGCTAGAACATTTGAGGATGGGCGGTATGGTGCCAAATGAATATGCCCTACCTGTTGGCCTTCATAAAGATCTGCAAGCTTTAGTAAAGATTGGTGAAGTTTTTCTATGATTCTGTAAGAGTTAATAGAAGCCATTCGGTGCATATCGATATATTTTGAATGGGGATCGATAAAGATTAAGAACGTAGAGCCCATAAATGGCCCTTCAAAGTCTGAATGTAGTCACATTCACGGTCTCCTAGGCCAATCCCATTGGCGCAGTGAGGCTGCTGGGCCTTCTGGCTTTCCTGGAAAGTTTTGCCTCTCTTGACCAGGTTTCTGATAACTGTGCCTTTGCCAGGCCACCAAATACAGCTCCTTGTGAGCATTTTCATTATAGCAATTCTTGGAGGCCATTGAGCAATTCTTGAAGGTTTTGTCACTCATGTAGATGCGAGACAAACATCAGGGCTCCCTGCAAGATAATGCCATCTTCTCTGCTTAACTCATGATACCTTGAGATATAGGGTTTCAACTCTTCTGTAGCACCTTTTTGTGGCCCACCGTTACAACACAGTTTCGCCAATGTAGGGTCCTTTTGGGTCCAAGCCTGGATTTGTTTGGCAGATAACGGTACAGTGCTTAGGAAGTTCAAAATCATGATGACTTCATCCATCTTCAGAGGGGAAGGCAAGCTGTTGAATCATAACAGGCAGCTTGAAGGCATCCACATTGGCTTTATGTCTGCCTGGATGATGTTCCATGTATATTCGCAAGCACCTAATAGCTGTGCCCATGTTGGAACCGAACTAATGCAATGAGAAGAATCGCCTTATATTCTTTGAAGAACAGTGGGTTCCTGAGAAGGTTTCTGCAAGGAGTCATCTCAGTCACTGTGGCCAAGGAGAGGAGCACATAAGATCTAGTGTTAGTGAACAGTAGAGACTCAGGGTTCAGTACTTCCAGAAAGTACTGAAAAAGGTGATAGGATAATAGGTGTCAGATAATCATATGGGTTGGTACTAGGGAGATTCCAATCTTCTTCCCACCACCTCAGAAAATATGTTTTGGAGGAGGACTAATGGAGAACCATTATATTCTGACAACAATTCAGGCCCCTAAGTCGTCACTTAATGAGTACTTAAGGGTCTCACCCACCTTGACTGTAATTACTTCACCTCCAGGTGAAATGAGAAAGAGTTGGTAACTGGTAAACCAGGGGAGCAGGCTATCAGTGTATAGGTTTGTGTTTGTTAGTCACTGTATGTGTGCGTGTGTGCATGCAGGTGTCTTTTGTTCCACAATAATGTATTCAAAACAAAAGCATTCAGTGGGACAAAGTGTAGCTTACCTAAGAAATACCCCATCCCCAAACAACGTCCACCTTTTCTTCAGTGGTGATCCTACAGCTACCCTCATTACCATCACTGCAGAGGTACTGCCCTTTGATTGGTCAGCAACGTGAGGCAGGTTGGGACTATCTGCTTCCGGTTTGTATCTCCAGCAGGAAGCCCGCCATCAGTCAGCAGCCTGATTAACATAAAATCTCCTGCTTTTGAATCTTGACTGAAACAGAGAAAATCTGCCTGAACCAGGTAGTGCCACAGTAAGTTGTAGCAGGGAGCTCTCCATGGTTGGTGGGCAATTGCAGGTGAATCATGAGAGCAATGATAATGAAAACAAACAGTGGAATTGGCTGACTCTGCTCAAGTGGCTTCCACTTTTAACCCTTTGACTCTTCAATGTTATAAACTTCATATGCTGTCTCGTAACCCGATGGCCAACTCTGCAACTGCACACGAGAAGTTGGGGTAATTGTTGGTAGATTCTACATTGGCTCAAAGCCCAGTTGACCTCACATAAGCCCACTTTACTGGTCCAAACAGATATATAAACAACCTACATATAAATCTTATACAGACATTGGAGTTGGGTTGAGCAGGAGCAGTTGAAAAAGGAAAGGTAGGGAATTGTAGTTCTATAATTGTATGCACATTGGCATTGAACACACAAGTTAAATTATTAATATTTTTGATTTCTGTATGTAATAGAAAATGTTCTGTTTGTTAGATGGTTGCAGCTCTAATAACATTGAAGAAGCTTGGAACCATTGAAGATAAAACAGCACACTAGACTGGCACCCAATCCATCAGTGTCAACATTCACTCCTTCACCACTATTGTACAGTGGCAGTTGTGTGTACTACCTACAAGAGGCACCACCATTTCTTGGAAAAATTATTTTGACAGAATTTTCTCAACCTATGTCCTCTACCACTTAGAAGAACAAAAGCAGCAGGTGGTATGTGAACACCACCACTTTGAGTTACCATTTCAGTCACTCCCCATTCAACTTGGAACTGTATCATAGAATCATAGGATCCCTATGGTGTTGAAACAGGCCATTGGCCCAACAAGTTCACACTGACCCACTGAAGAGTAACCCACCCAGAGCCATGCCCTTCCCCTGTTACCCTACATTTACCCCTGACTAATGCACCTAACCTACACATCCCTGAACACTATTGACAATTTAGCATGGCCAATTCATCTAACCTGCACATCCTTGTGACTGTGGGAGGAAACCCACACAGATACAGGGAGAATGCGCAAACTCTACACTGACAGTTATCTGAGGCCAAAGATAGTGCACACAGCTGTCACTGTACAATAGTGGTGAAGGAAGTGGATGTTGAAACTGATGGATTAGGTGCCAATCTAGTGGGCAGCTTTATCCTAGATGGGTTCAAGCTTCTTCAATGTGTTGAAGCCACAACCATCCAATAAACATCATTCGGTCAAAATTCTGAAACTCCATCTCTTACAGAACTTGTTGGACTGTACTGAGTGTTTCAAAAAGGTTCACCATCTCCTTCTCAAGGCAATTAAAAATGGACTGTAAATACTAGCCCTGCCAACACCACGTATACAATCTGTGCAGAAGTGAAATAAATACAAAATTATTAACAACACAGGAATTAGTTGATGGGATCAAAAGCTTCAAGCTGCCTTGTATACTTTCTAACTGCTGCCATCAAGATGATGCAATGGAGAGTCAGCAAATGATATGTTTTCCCACCTGCATTCCTGATATCAGTCACTATCGTTTGGGAGAGAGGTCCGTTGTAAAATGCATCAGCTCCTTCATCTGCCAGAATCTGATAAGTTTTGGCTAATTTTGGAAATTTAATTGTGTCATTTTCCTGGAGTATGTTGCCTTTGGAATTGCAAAATACTTCACTGTTAAGAGACAGACAAAATGTTGAGTAACAGAAGTGAATAGTATAATCAAACATGTTCAAGAGTTGCATTTTAGCAAAAGTGAACTGTGTATAAAAGCACAGTATTCTTTTCAGCTCTCTTTATTGAGTTAAGAACCAAAGTATTCCAGGTTATGGTGTTACAAACCATGCCACAAGCTTGGAAAAAAAATTTCAAGTGTCCAGTTAATAGCTCCATGGTTGACACTTGATATCACACTTTAAGCCGTTTGCTATTAGAAACAGATTAAAACTATTTAGCTAAATACAATTTTTGAAATCATCTTTAAGCTAAATTTAATTAAATCAGCCAATTAAACTAAATTACAGAACTTTTAATACAACTGAGAAAAACTCACTATCAAGTATATGTAAAACTGTCCTTTACGTCGATGTTCAATTCTCCTGGTATCAGTTCAAATGTTTCTTAACTCCTTAGGGTGTATTTGTGATCTTTTCCTTTCCCAGGCTGAAACTTTTCATTCTTGGTGCTTTTTCATACTACAGGTTTCTCTAGAGCCTTTTCTCTCTAACTCAACATCTTCCAGCCTCATTTTAACTCTTCACAGATTTGATCTTTCCAACCAATGCATGAGCTCACAATAACATTCCTGAATCACAGCCTCTTTCTGTTTGTTACTATTCATCTTCTGTCTAGATTCGAGTGGTGCTGGAAAAGCACACCAGGTCAGGCAGCATCCCAGGAGCAGGAGAATCGACGTTTCGGGCAAAAGCCCTTCATCAGGAATAGAGGCCTCCTTCATTTCCAGCACCACTCTACCTCTGGTTTCCAGCATCTGCAGTCCTTGTTTTTACCACACTGTTCTTCCTCTCCAAATCCTTGCAAACTAACTTTCTAGCTTTCTCAAAGCCCATCTACATGGTTATGTGAATCACACTGGCCTTGTATCCAGATGGAATCAGCTATTCTTGAGATGTGAATTCTCTTGTATCTTGAAAGCAAGTGGACACTTTAAAGCACAGCTGTTCACAACACGACATTCTTAACATTTTTCTGGGACTTTGGAGGCTCAGTCTATTCACTGTTCGCAAACAGTCTTGTCTCCAAATGTAAACACCTTATATCGTCTTCCCAGTAAAATATCTGGGCACCCTAAAATTCTAAATACCAAATCATTCAGACTGGCTGTCAGGTAGACATCAGAACAGGTCACATGATCCCCTTCATTTTAGCACCAAACTCAAAAAATAATAGATTTATAGTCCTTATGATTGTAACAATCATTTCTTTAAAAACAATGGTTGCACCTTAAGAGCTGTGTAGGTATCATTTATATTAGACACAAGCAGAACTTTGCCCTCACTGAATTCCAAAATGCATATTTTCCAGGGGATGTGAATAGCTCATCATAGAATCCCTACAGTGTGGGGGCAGGCCAATAGAGCAAATGCATCCAAACTGAGCCTCTGAACAGTAACCCACCCAGACCCATACTACTCTAGAATTCAGCTGCAAATGTGTTGCTGGTCAAAGCACAGCAGGCCAGGCAGCATCTCAGGAATAGAGAATTCGACGTTTCGAGCATAAGCCCTTCATCAGGAATAAGAGAGAGAGAGAGAGAGCCAAGCAGGCTAAGATAAAGGGTAGGGAGGAGGGACTGGGGGGAGGGGCGATGGAGGTGGGATAGGTGGAAGGAGGTCAAGGTGAGGGTGATAGGCCGGAGTGGGGTGGGGGCGGAGAGGTCAGGAAGAGGATTGCAGGTTAGGAGGGCGGTGCTGAGTTGAGGGAACCGACTGAGACAAGGTGGGGGGAGGGGAAATGAGGAAACTGGAGAAATCTGAATTCATACCTTGTGGTTGGAGGGTTCCCAGGCGGAAGATGAGGCGCTCCTCCTCCAGCCGGCGTGTTGTTGTGTTCTGCCGGTGGAGGAGTCCAAGGACCTGCATGTCCTCGGTGGAGTGGGAGGGAGAGTTAAAGTGTTGAGCCACGGGGTGATTGGGTTGGTTGGTTCGGGCGGCCCGGAGGTGTTCTCTGAAGCGTTCCACAAGTAAGCGGCCTGTTTCACCAATATAGAGGAGGCCACATCGGGTGCAGCGGATGCAATAGATGATATGTGTGGAGGTACAGGTGAACTTGTGGCGGATATGGAAGGATCCCTTGGGGCCTTGGAGGGAAGTGAGTGTGGAGGTGTGGGCGCAAGTTTTACATTTCCTGCGGTTGCAGGGGAAGGTGCCGGGGGTGGAGGTTGGGTTGGTGGGGGGTGTGGATCTGACGAGGGAGTCACGGAGGGAGTGGTCCTTGCGGAACGCTGATAGGGGAGGGGAGGGAAATATATCCTTGGTGGTGGGGTCCGTTTGGAGGTGGCGGAAATGGCGGCGGATGATACGTTGTATGCGGAGGGTGGTGGGGTGGTAGGTGAGAACCAGTGGGGTTCTGTCTTGGTGGCGGTTGGAGGAGCGGGGCTCAAGGGCGGAGGAGCGGGAAGTGGAGGAGATGCGGTGGAGGGCATCATCGATCATGTCTGGGGGGAATCTGCGGTCCTTGAAGAAGGAGGCCATCTGGGCTGTGCGGTGTTGGAATTGGTCCTCCTGGGAGCAGATGCGGCGGAGACGAAGGAATTGGGAATATGGGATGGCATTTATACAGGGGGCAGGGTGGGAGGAGGTAATTCACTTCACTAATGCATCTGACCTACACATCCCTGAATACTGTGGGTAATTTAGCATGGCCAATTTACCTAACCTGCACATCTATGGACTGTGGGAGGAAACCCATGCAAACATGGGGACAGTGTGCAAACTCCATACAAGCAGTTGTCCAAGGCTAGAATCATACCCAGATCCCTGGTGCTGTGATGCAGCAGTGCTAACCGCTGAGCCACCGTGCTGTCCTGTGAATTGCTGCTTTCCAGAAAGCAGCAAATATTGAACTGGACAGTTTAACAGGGTAGGAGAAAGTGAGGGCTCCAGATGCTGGAGATCAAAGTCAAAAAGTGTAGTGCTGGAAAAGCACAGCTGGTCAGGCAGCATCCGAAGAGCAGGAGAGTTAACGTTTCAAGCATAAACTGATGACGAGCTTATGTTCGAAACATTGACTCTCCTGCTCCTCGGATTAGATTAGACTTACAGTGTGGAAACAGGCCCTTCGGCCCAACAAGTCCACACCGACCCGCCGAAGCGCAACCCACCCATACCCCTACATATACCCCTTACCTAACACTACGGGCAATTTAGCATGGCCAATTCACCTGACCCGCACATCTTTGTGACTGTGGGAGGAAACCGGAGCACCCGGAGGAAACCCACGCAGACACGGGGAGAACGTGCAAACTCCACACAGTCAGTCGCCTGAGTCGGGAATTGAACCCGGGTCTACAGGCGCTGTGAGGCAGCAGTGCTAACCACTGTGCCACCGTGCCGCCCACAATGCCTGACCAGCTGTACTTTTCCAGAACCACCTTTTTGAGGTTAACAGTGTCGTTAAGAAGGCATATGGGACATTTGCCTTTATCAGTCAAGGCACAGATTATAAGAGCAGGGAGGTTAGGTTGGAGCTGTACAGATCTTTGGTTATGACACAGCTGGAGTACAGTGTGCAGTTCTGGTCACTGCATTATAGGAGGGATGTGATTGCTCTGGGGAGGATACAGCCGAGATTCACCAGATGCTGCCTGAGAGAGAGAGGCTGAATAAGCTTGGGCTGTCTTCTTTAATGCAGGTTGAGGGGCCCTGATAGAGATGTATAAGATTATGAGGGCATGGACAAGGTACATAGAAAGCAGCAGTTCTCCAACATCAAATATTAAAGTTCAAGGCAGGCCATTTAGGAGGGATTTGAGGAAAAGCATTTTTACCCAAAGGTGGATAGGAATATGAAATGTACTGCCAAGGATGGTAGTATCTAGATTAGAGTGGTGCTGGAAAAGCACAGCAGGTCAGGCAGCATCTGAGAAGCAGGAAAATCGACCTTTTGGGCAAAAGCCCTTCATCAGGAATGAAGGCAGGGAGTCTCTGAGGTGGAGAGATAAATGGGAAGGGAGATGGAGCTGCGGAGAAGGTAGCCAAGAGTACAATAGGTGGATGGAGGTGGGGATGAAGGTCATAGGTCAGAGAGGAGGGTGGAGTGGATAGGTGGGAAGGAAGATTGACAGGTAGGGCAGGTCATGAAGATGGTGCTGAGCTGGAAGATTGGAACTGGTGTAAGGTTGGGGGAGGGGAAATGAGGAAACTGGTGAAGTCCATATTGATGCCCTGGGGTTGAAGTGTTCCAAGGCAGAAGATGAGACGTTCTTCCTCCAGGCATCGGGTGGTGAGGGAGCGGCGGTGAAGGAGGCTCAGGACCTCCATGTCCTCGGCAGAGTGGGAGAGGGAGTTGAAATGTTAGGCCACAGGACAGTGTGGTTGATTGGTGTGGGTGTCCCGGAGATGTTCCCTAAAGCGCTCAGCGAGGAGGTGTCCAGTCTCCCCAATGTAGAGGAGACCGCATCGGCAGCAACGGATACAATAAATGATATTGGTGGATGTGCAGGTGAAACTTTAATGGATGTGGAAGGCTCCTTTAGGGCCTTGGATAGAGGTGAGGGAGGAGGTGTGGGCGCAGGTTTTGCAATTCCTGCGGTGGCAGGGGAAGGTGCCAGGATGGGAGGGTGGGTTGTAGGGGGGTGTGGACCTGACCAGGTAGTCATGGAGGGAACGGTCTTTGCGGAAAGGGGTGGGGAGGAAAATATATCCCTGGTGGTTGGGCACATTTGGAGATGCCAGAAATCTCGGCGGATGATTTGGTTTATGCGAAGGTTTGTAGGGTGGAAGGTGAGGACCAGGGGTTCTGTCCTTGTTACACTTGGAGGGATGGGGTCTGAAGGCGGAGGAGCGTGATATGGATGAGGTGTGTTCGAGGGTATCTTTAACCACGTGGGAAGGGAAATTGCAGTCTTTAAAGAAGGAGGCCATCTGGTGTGTTCTGTGGTGGAACTGGTCCACCTGGGAGCAGATATGGCGGAGGTGGAGGAGTTGGGAGTACGGCATAGCATTTTTGCAGGAGGTAGGGTGGGAAGAGGTGTAATTCAGGTAGCTGTGGGAGTTGGTGGGTTTGTAAAAATGTCAATGTCGAGTTGGCCATCATTGATGGAGATGGAGAGGTCCAGGAAGGGGAGGGAGGTGTCAGTTAGTCCAGGTGAATTTAAGGTCCGGATGGAATGTGTTGATGAAGTTGATGAACTGCTCAACCTCCTCACGGGAGCACGAGGTGGCGCCAATTCAGTCATCAATGTAGCGGAGGAAGAGGTGGGGAGTGGTGCTGGTGTAACTATGGAAGATGAAAGATAGCCGACAAAGAGCAGTGGATGTGTGCATATGGATTTTAGCAAGTCATTTGATCAGGCTCATTCAGAAAGTAAGGAGGCATGGGATACAGGGAAACCTGTCTATCAGGATATAGAATTGGCTGGCCCAAAGAAGACGAGGGTAGTAGGCGATAGAAAGAATTCAGCCTGGACCATGGTGACTAGTGATGTTCTGGGTTCAGGGATCTTTTTTGGGACCTCTGCTCTTTGTGATTTTTACAAATGATTTGGATGAGGAAGTAGAAGGGTGGGTTAGTAAGTTTGTCCATGACACCAGAGTGGAGTGGTGGAGAGGGTGGAAGGCTGTTATAAGTTGCAGTGGGGCATTGACAGGATGCAGACCTGGGCTGAGAAGTGGCAGATGGAGCTCAACCTGGCAAAGTGTGAGGTGATTCATTTTGGAAGGTTGAATATGAATGCAGAATTATATTCTTTAAAGGCAGGATTCTTTGTGAAGGAACGGAGGGATCTTGGGGTCCATGTCCGTAGATCCCATTGTTAAGAAGGCATGTGGTGTGTTGGCTTTCATTAGCAGGGTGATTGAGATTAAGGGCTGCAACATTGTGCTGCAGCTTTATAAAGCCATGGTTAGACCACACTTGGAATATTGTGTTCAGTTCTAGTCGCCTTATTATAGAAAGGATGTGGAAGCTTTAGAGGGGTGCAGAGGAGATTTACCAGGATACTACCTGCACTGGAGAGCACGGCTTATGAAGTTCAGGGAGCTACAGCTTTTCTCATTGGAGTGAAGAAGGTTGAGAGGTGACTTGATAGAGGTGTACAAGACAATGAGAGACATAGATAGAGTGGATAGCCAGAGACTTTTTCCCAGGGTGGAAATGGCTATCATGAGGGGCATAATTTTAAGGTGATTTGAGGAAGGTTGAGGGGAGATGTCAGAGATAGGTTCTTTACACAGAGTGGAATGCACTGCCAGCAGTGGTAGTCGAGTCAGATACATCAGGGATATTTAAGCAACTCTTGGATAGGCACATGGAAGATAGTAAAGTAAAGGGTATGTAGGTTAGTTTGATCTTAGAGTAGGAAAAAAGATTGGCACAATATCGAAGGCCAAAGGACTTGTACTGTACTGTTTTGTGTTCAGTATTGGTGTACTCTGTGTAGAGTGAGATTAATTCAAGTATTTTTATTGGAAATCCAAGCACATCATAAAGATTGAGAACTGGTTGGAGAGAATGCAGAAAGTTAGAAATAGTGATTAGACAACTTCAAGCTTGGATTATAAAGGAAGACTCAGGGAATTAAGCAGTCCTGTCACTTTAAGATTTTGAAAACGGAGACATTTGTCTAAATTTGAGAGACTTTTTTGGTGGGATTTCTGACATGAAGACTGCAGAGATTTCTCATTGTATCTTTCCAAACTAAGCTTATTAACCACGTACCCATATGATATCTCTCATTTGCTCTTCCCAGAACAACTTGTTATTCACCAAATATCCTGCAATTCACGAGCAACCCTTACAGCAAGGTCATCTTTAAAAGCTGTTTATGCACCTGGCCAAGCACTGTCAGTCGGAAACTATTCTGTATTTTTTTTTATTTCAAAAATATACTTTATTCATAAATACTTTGATGATTTATACAACTGGACATGCCGTACATATGTAAACATTCCATTTCTTTGCATACTGAAACAGAGTAATCATTCCTATTTACAGTTCTGTACGATTACATATTTAGCTGAGGCATCAGCAGAGCCCAAACGACTGCATGGGCCCCCTGTTCTTCTTTAGGCGGGCAGATGTTACACGGTGGTCTTTCCCCACTGCGCCTTGGCGGCAGCTGCCCCAAGCTTCAGCGCGTCCCTCAACACATAGTCCTGGACCTTGGAATGTGCCAGTCTGCAACACTCAGTCGGGGTCAACTCCTTCAGCTGGAAGATCAACAGGTTTCGGACCACCCAGAGAGCGTCCTTCACCCAGTTGATGATTCTCCAGGCACAGTTGATGTTCGTCTCGGTGTGCGTCCCGGGGAACAGGCCATACAGCACGGAGTCCCGCCTCACGGCGCTGCTTGGGACGAACCTCGACAAACACCACTGCATTCCTCTCCAGACTTCCTCTGCATAGGCACATTCCAGAAGGAGGTGTGTGACAGTCTCTTCCCCCCCGCAGCCGCTTCGAGGGCAGCGTGCGGTGCAGCTGAGAGTCCGGGCGTGCATAAACGATCTCACAGGCAGAGCCCTTCTCACCACCAGCCAAGCCATGTCTTGGTGCTTGTTGGAAAGTTCTGGTGATGAGGCATTCTGCCAAATGGCTTTGACAGTCTGCTCAGGGAACCGCTCGATAGGATCCGCCCTCTCCTTTTCCTGAAGGGTCTCGAGGACACTACGTGCTGACCACTTCCTGATGGACTTGTGGTCAAAGGTGTTTTTCTTCAGAAACTTCTCCACGAAGGACAGGTGATACGGAACGGTCCAATTACTCGGAACGTTCCGCGGCAGTGAGGCCAGGCCCATCCTTCGCAACACCGGGGACAGGTAGAACCTCAGTACGTAGTGACACTTGGTGTTTGCGTACCGGGGATCCACGCACAGCTTGATGCAGCCACACACAAAGGTGGCCATCAGGGTGAGGGTAGCATTGGGCGTATTTTTCCCCCGTTGCCCAGATCTTTGTACAGCGAGTCCCTTCGGACCCGGTCCATCTTTGACCTCCATATAAACTGGAAGATGGCCCGGGTGACTGCAGCGGCACAGGTTCTGGGAATAGACCAGACCTGTGCCACGTATAACAATACTGAGAGTACCTCACACCTGATGACCAGGTTTTTCCCTGCGATGGAGAACGACCGTAGCTTCCATCTGCCTAGTTTCTGTCTCATCTTCCTGATCCGCTCCTCCCAAGACTTGGCGCATGCCCCAGCCCCCCCGAACCAAATACCCAGCACCTTCAGGTGGTCAGTCCTGACGGTGAAGGGGATCGAGGATTGGTCGGCCCAGTTCCCGAAGAGCATGGCCTCGCTCTTGCCTCGGTTTACCTTGGCCCCCGAGGCCCGTTTGAACTGGTCACAGATGCACATGAGTCTGCGCACGGACAGCGGATCCGAGCAGAAAATGGCAATGTCATCCATGTACAGGGAGGCCTTAACCTGCAGGCCCCCGCTGCCAGGAATAGTCACCCCTCTCAGGCTCACATCCTTCCTGATAGACTCAGCAAATGGCTCTATGCAGCACACAAACAAGGCAGGAGAGAGAGGGCAGCCCTGCCTGACAGATCTGACTGGGAAGCTATCTGATTCCCACCCATTGATTGAGACTGCACTGACAATGTTGGTGTAGAGCAGTCTGATCCAATTACAGATTCCCTCCCCAAAGCCCATTTTGGAGAGAACATCTCTCATATCCCTGTGTGATATCCTGTCAAAGGCTTTCTCCTGGTCCAGGCTGATCAGGCAGGCGTCCAACCCTCTGTCCTGCACGTAGGCGATCGTATCCCTGAGGAGTGCGAGACTCTCAGCGATCTTCCTGCCCGGCACAGCACAGGTTTGGTCAGGGTGAATCACCGACCCCAGAGCAGACCTGACCCGGTTGGCGATTACCTTTGACAGGATTTTGTAATCCGCATTCAATAGTGAGATTGGTCTCCAAGTTTTGAGTTCCTCCCTCTCCCCCTTCCACTTGTAGATGAGGGTGATGATGCCTTTCCTCATGGATTCACTCATGGTACCTGCCCGAAGCATACTGACATACACCTCCAGCAGGTCCTGGCCAATCAAGTCCCACAGAGCGGAATAGAGCTTGATCGGTAAGCCGTCGCTTCCGGGAGTTTTATTCTTTTTGAAGGACTCGAGGGCCTTGGTCAGCTCATCCAGAGATAACGGCTATTCCAGCCTCTCTCGTGTTCCGTCATCTAAGACCTCCGTGATAGAGGACAGGAACGACTGGGAGGCCGCGCTGTCGGTTGGCTTCACGTCATACAGGCTGGCATAGAAGGATTTACTGATCCTCATGACGTCAGCCTGAGATGACGTTATCGAGCCGTCTTCTTCCTTCAGGCTGCTGAGCACAGAGCTCTCTTTGTGCACCTTCTGGAAGAAGAAACGTGAGCACGTCTCATCCTGCTCCACCGAGCGGACCCTGGACCGGAAGATTATCTTGGAGGCCTCCGAGGCAAAGAGCGAGGCTTGCTGGCCCTTCACCTCCTTGAGGTCCTCCGTGACATCGACCCCCATCGTCTGCAGCCGGAGCAGGTTCTGCATACTTTCCTGGAGCTGGGACAGTTTTCCCCGCCTCTCTCTCGCCTCCTGAACACCTTTGAGGATGAAGAACCTCTTGATGTTCCCTTTGACTGTTTCCCACCAGTCTGCTCGGGACTCAAAGAGGGGCTTCATGGTTCTCCAACCTGCGTAATCCCTCTTGAGCCCCTCGATGTTTCCTGGGGTCAACAGCTTAGTGTTCAGTTTCCACGTTCCCTTACCCGCCCGCTGCTCGTCCTGTAGGTGACAATCGGCCAGCAGGAGGCAGTGGTCAGAGAAGAACACCGGCTTGACGTCGGTGGATCTGACCGAAAGCGTTCGTGACACAAACAGGTAATCTATCCTTGAGCGGATAGACCCGTCTGCCCGTGACCAGGTGTATCTATGCTGCGCTCCGTCTGCAGGGGTGCTGAAGACGTCGTGCAGCTTGGCATCTTTTACCGTGTCCATCAGGGCTCTGGACGTGGTGTCCGGTTTACTGTCTCCCCCGTCGGATCATCCCTCTGCATCAATGATACAGTTGAAGTCTCCGGCCAGAATGACCGGCCTGAACATAGCCAGCAACAGTGGAAGCTGCTGCAGGACGGCCAACCGTTCACTCTTACCCACTGGGGCGTACACATTAATCAGTCTCAGGGGAGCATTCCTGTACATGACATCAGTGACGATGAGGCGCCCGCCCACCACCACCTGAACTATTCTGTATTTTTTTTTAATTTAAAAATATACTTTATTCATAAAATAAATCTTTGGTACCTGTACAATTTGTCATGTCGTTCATAGACATACACATTGCAATAAATCTTTGATACCTGTCATGTTGTTCACAGATACACACACTGCATGTCTTAACCTTACAAATAAACAGATTGAATTAAACAAATTTACAGTCATATCATCATATTTACAGTCCCTTTATTAATCATCCAGTCTCTTATTATTTAGCTGTGGCTTCAGCGGAACCCACCTAGTGAGTGGGTGCCCTGTTATACGATAGCAAAGGAACCTTCTTTAATCCCCAGTTTATGGGGTTACCATTGTCCATTTGACTGCCCTGTCTCTGGGGTAGCTGTCTGCATCCCCATGGTGAGCACGAACTGCTGGACCTTCGCTGGGCTGAGGTAGCTATCCAGCTCCTCACTGGGGTCATTTACCCGCTCTGGTGTCATTGAGCCAAGGCCAGGGTCCGCACCGTCCGCACTGTGTCTGACAATGGGACTGTCAGAGGCTCACAGCTTTCAGTTACCTGTATTGTGGGGCAGTGGGTACCCCCTAGTTCTCACTGGGTGGAGGGTGGACTTCGGGGGGTCCGTTGTTTCCTGGTTGGGAGGAAATGCCCTCCTCATTATCTGCGGCGCTCTGTCTCTTCTTCTGTTGGTGGTGACCTTCTTTGCACCCGTCTTCCCCATCCGACGCGCTGTCTGTCTCTCCCTCGTGCAGCTGTCGTTTCCCCCTTTGCTGGGAGTCTTTGGGGGCCTGGCAGGATTTTCTCTTCCTGTTTTTAACAGGTATTCACTCCTCTGCCTTCTCGATTACCTCCTCCTCCATTGCTTCCATCTGCCCAGCTAGAGCTAGGATCAGCTGCTGTGTCTCTCCGCTCCAGCCTGTTCTTTCTGGGTGCCACCAGTCTCCGTTTCCCTGCTGTCTGGGTGGACCTTGCTGGTCTTTGGGGGTCCACGGCTCACATTGCCACTTGCAGCCATCTGTGTGTAGGTGGGGGTCCCCCCCAGTCTTGGGCAGGTCGTGTACATGTGGCCCGCCTCTCCACACAGGTTGCAGCTCTTTGCTTCCTGACAGTCCTTAGTCAGGTGACCCTCCTGTTTGCAATTCCTGCAGATGGTCACCTTACAATCCGCCTCCACGTGTTCCGCCTTCCTGCAGGTTCGGCACACTTTCGGCTGCCCTGCGTATGTCAGGTAGCCTCTGCTCCCTCCAATTGCGAAGCTCGAGGGTGGGTGGAGAATGTCCCCATTATCATCGACCCTCAGAGTTACCCTGACCTGCCACTTACTGGTCCAGATCCCAAAGGGGTCAATCACATCAGTGGCTTCTCCCTCAACCTGGACGTACCTTCCCAGGAATGTCAGGACATCAGCCGCTGGAACATAGGGGTTGTACATATGGATGTAACAACCCGACTCCTCTGTGCAGGAAGCACACACAATGGGACCGCCGACAAGATGGAGAATAGCAGCTCCCCTTCCTTCTCCTTGAAGACTTTCAGGAGCTGCTCGCACTGCTTCACACTCCTGAAGGTCACGTCGAAATACCCTGCCCCGGGGAAATCCTGCAGGCAGTACACGTCTGCTGCGGCGAACCCACAGCATCCGAACAGCATGCGATCGACCAAAGTACAACCCTCCACCTTCTTCACAGTCACCCTGACTGTGTTTCAAACCCCCTGTGCAGGGCTGCGAGTGGCTGCTGAGGCCATAGCTCCGAGGTTGGCTGGTACCTGTATTGGCATTAGGCTGAAGCCAGCATGAAGATCCACCAAGAGCAGGTCAGCACAACCAAACGATCCTCCAACATCCAAACACGATCCAGCGATGATCTCCACTAGCTCTGATAAATCACAACCTGTCCTGATAAGACCAGGCAGTTGATCTTAGCCAAAAGGCCGAGAAGCACTAATCATGGGATCTCCCCTGCCAGGTAACTATTCTGTATGATTCTTCACATTTACCGTAGACATAGCAGAGAGGGGTATTTCAGCACCCCAGTTTGTGGGCAGGGACCTGTGTGTCCTACTGGTCAGGGTGGTGCTGAGGAGGGATTTCTCCTTCCCCTAGCATCAGACCAGACCATGCCCTTGCTGGTCTGAGATTTCTATCCAGGCTAAAGCAGTCTCAGCTTCTGGACAAATGGTAGGCATTGTAGGAAGAAGATCAGTGGCCTTCCCTGGATCAAGATGAGTTACCAATCTCCACCAATGAGGAAGAAGGGGAGCCTGACAAAGATGCTGAGTGATCAACATTGATGATGAGGAAGCCTGAGAAAACTTGACAGCAGCTAGATTTGAGGCTGATTGATTTTGCATTACCATCTGTGGACTCTTGGAACAGTGAGACAAGTGTGTTGCAGAGGGGTCCATATCCTCAGGACAATAATTCTCCCCGTGTCTGTGTGGGTTTCCTCTGGGTGCTCCAGTTTCCTCCCACAGCCCAAAGATGTGCAAGTCAGGTGAATTGGCTGTTCTAAATTGCCATAGTGCCAGGTGAATTAGTCAGTGCACAAGTCCACACCAACCCTCCGAAGAGTAACCCACCCAGACCCACTTCTAATGACTAATTCTAGTAACCCACTCTGACTAATGACTCTCCCTAAATCCATCCAACTAATTCTAGTAGTTGGATGAGGAAGGGTGGCGGAATGTACAATTGGATCAGAAACACCAGCCTGTGTGGCCCGTTTCTGTAATTCTTCACTAATGGATTTTTCAGTTGTAAAATGTTGTCCAAAATGTTTATCAGACAAACAATCTCAAGAGTGAGCAGCCTGGATTTACAAATACCTTCAACACCCAATATGCAGTTGTTATTCTCAGCCGAGAATCACATTGCTGTACCTTACCACAAAGACTGGTTATTCTCAATGTAGACTTTATTTTCTCTTATGGCTTCTGCAAGAAACCGACTAATGGGGAATCCTTCGTTGGCAAGTTTGATGCTTGGTTCAAATAACTGCTTCCATGGTAACCGTCCATGTCTTTCATGTGCTAATTGGTATCCTCGGATTTCACCAGGAACTGCTATGGCCAATCCTCCTGTCAGTAGGTCCAAAATTAAACAGTAAGCTTGTGAGTAAAATGATACCTTTGCAGTTCAATGCATTGATTTACAAGTTGTTTGGTCATTTATATCGTGCTGAGTAATGATTAGACCCAAAGAAGAACCCAATTATTTTCAATTAGTGGGCGGCACGGTGGCACAGTGGTTAGCACTGCTGTCTCACAGCGCCTGAGACCCGGGTTCAGATCCCGACTCAGGCGACTGACTGTGGAGTTTGCACGTTCTCCCCGTGTCTGCGTGGGTTTCCTCCAGGTGCTCCGGTTTCCTCCCACAGTCCAAAGATGTGTGGGTCAGGTGAATTGGCCATGCTAAATTGCCCTAGTGTTAGGTAAGGGGTTAATGTAGGTGTATGGGTGGGTTGTGCTTCTGCGGGTCGTTGTGGACTTGTTGGGCCGAAGGGCCTGTTTCCACACTGTAAGTAATCTAATCTAATCTAATTATTAAGATGTTCCAAGTAGATCAAAGCGTTCACCTTGGCATCACAATATACATTGAGATAATTTTGAACAATGTTCATCACCATTCATGACTCCTGAGGTACTGCAGCATGACCTGGATAATATCCAGACTGGGCAGCTAACAACCATCGATTGCCCTTTGACATTCAATGTATTCCCATGCGGAGTCCCCACTAACAACATCTTGGAAGTTGCCATTTACCAAAAACTGAACTGTCCTAGTCATGTACATACAGTGACTACAAGAACAGTTCAGAAGTTAGGAATCTTGCAGGAGTAACTCAACTCCTGAGTCTCGGTGCCTACTCACCATCTACAAGCTGCAAGTCAGCATCATGGTGGAATACTGTATTCCCCAACTGCCTGGATAAGTTCCAATAACCCTCAAGAAGCTTAATACCATCCAAGATTAAGCAGCCCATTGGACTGACACCACACTATAAACATTCACTCCTCCATTAGTGATGTTCTGTCACAGCACTGTGTACCATCAACTAGATCTTTGTAGAGACTGCAGAGCTCTGGATGCAGAGTGATCTGGATTTTCTCATGCATGGTTCACAAAGGGCTACTATAATACAGTGTCATCATTTACAATGAGAGAAATAAAATACAGAAGTAAGGAAGGTCATTTGTACAGGGCATTGGTAAGACCACATTTGGAGTAATGTGTAGAATACTGGCCTCCTTATTTAATGTTAGATGTAAATGCTTTGCAGGCAGTTCAAAGAAAGTTTAGATTAGATTAGATTAGATTAGATTACTTACAGTGTGGAAACAGGTCCTTTGGCCCAACAAGTCCACACTGACCCTCCGAAGAGCAACCCACCCAGACCCATTTCCCTCTGACTAATGCGCCTAGCACTATAGGCAAGTTAGCATGGCCAATTCACCTGATCTGCACATCTTTGGACTGTGGGAGGAAACCGGAGCACCCGGAGGAAACCCACGCAGACACGTGCCTGGATACTATGCTAATCCTTGGAAAAGAGTAGGATCTTGGTTTGTATCTGCTGAAATTTAGAATGTTAAGAAGCAACTTAGTTGAAACCTACAAGATCCTGAGGAGCAAAATCAGAATTTGCTGGAAAAGCTCAGCAGGTCTGGCAGCATCTGTGAAGAGAAATCTAAATCCATGTTTTGGGTTCATCTGAGGAAGGGTTACCAGACCCGAAACATGAACTTTGATTTCTCTTCACAATGCTACCAGACCTGCTGAGTTTTTCCAGCAGCTTCTGTTTTGTTTCTAATTCACACCATCCAGAGTTCTTTCAGTTTTTATTAAAGGTCCTGAGGGGTTTTTGCAGGGCACATTTGGAATGGATGTTTCCTCTTGCAGGACAATCTAGTAATAGGGGTTACTGTTTAAAAATAAGTCATCAACCAGTAAAGCCAGCGATGATGAGAATTTTGTTTCTGATATTTTTTTCAATGTGAATCATTGGAACTCTGTTCCTTAAAGGGCAATAGATTCTTGGTTAGCAAGGGGGTGAAAGGTTATTTAGGAGTAGGCAGGAATGTGAAGTAATCAGATCAGCCATGATCTTACTGAGAGGTGGAGCAGACCTGAGGAGATGAAGAGCTTACTCCTGCTCCTAATTTGTACATTTTATCGAACTTTCTGTTTTCTGAACCTGGTGATAGAATGCATGTAACCACATTAATAAGACAAGGCCACAAGTAAGGTCAGAAATACTATATGAAACCACCTATACACAGTTTTGATGCCAGGAAACTCAAAACTCGTTAAGATCAACTCTAGAGGGCCTGATCTATTGCTTTTTAACCTTCGGTATGAGGGGAGGTGTCTTCAATAACAACTAAACCCCACTCCTACCAGTGAGAAAGGCTGTCTGATCAAGCACCAATCAGCCTCTTCAGTGCTGGCAAGGGAGTTACTCAGTCAGTCAGCTGCCTTGTCACTGAGGTCCCATCCTCTCTGGAGCTGCTGGCCTTACAGAGAGAACAATATGTTTCAGAGACCACAAGGAACTGCAGAGCATCACAGGTTGTACAGCATGAGAAGCTGGACTGGCAACAAGCTTTCATAATCCAGAGATTGCAATGTGGGAGAGAGGGTTTTGGACAGTCAGAACCAAGGCCAGGAGGGCAGGTTTCTGGCCAACCTCTTGACTCCTCCCTTAGATTGGGGAAAATGGAGGTCCTTGCAGGCAGACTGACCTGGGATCCTGTCAGAAAAACAGACACTTTTCCCACCTGCTGCGAAGACAGGCAATTGGGTTGGTGGCTGGCTGAGGCCCTGAAATTGACTACTTAAGGGCCTTAATCGGTGACACGTTGGGAGGTTGCCCATGAATTTTAGATCTTGATTACTGAGCTGGCAGCAAAGGGATGGGGCCTCACCAGAGGCATCTTGCCAACCCCACAACTTTTAGGGAGGGGTCAATTCCACCCAAAGAGTCCATGGCCCAACAAGATTACAACTTGTTTTGGAAAAGTTGGAGGCTCCCACAGTGACTTTATTTAACAAGAGATGAAACTTATCAACCAGAAGATCTCAGCTTTGACCCACAGTCTTCACAGGGGTAACCAAACCAATGTAGGAATACCAATGCTGGAATCACTCTCAGGGCCCGAGATGTTAAATAGGCGAAATAAGATACCTACTGCCAATTATCACCCAGTAATTCCTCATGGTTAAGTAAGCTGCTGACATGAACATCAATAACAGATGAATAATACCGGTTTTTGCAAGTTATCAAAAGACTACTCTGGAGGAGGCCACAGAAAATCATCAAAGCTTTAAGTAGAAAGCAGGGAAAAAAAGCAGCTTATTTCAGCCAGCTTTTGGAATGCTGTAGCATTTTCATCAGAAACCTGTTTTTTTTTAAATTCAGGTTTCACTAGCGGGAGTGAAGTGGATGTCAACAGCAATGTATTGATTACTGTTCTAGTCATTACCTTTAGAAGAAGCTTCTCTGTTATTCCTAAACATATTCTCTGATGCATTATTTGGGGCCACTTCTCTGGCATTAATAGTTTCTACTTCTCCTGAAAAGTAGGAAAAAGTGGTATCAAATCATAAGATAACAAAGAACAAAGAAAATTACAGCACAGGAACAGGCCGTTCGGCCCTCCAAGCCTGCTCCTTTCCGTATCTTCTATCTAAACCTGCTGCCTATTTTCTAAGGATCTGTATCCCTCTGCTCCCTGTCCCTTCATGTATCTGTCTAGATACATTGTAAATGACGCTATCTTGCCCACTTCTACCACCTCTACTGGCAACGCGTTCCAGGCCCCCACCACCCTCTGCGTAAAAAACTTTCCATGTACATCTTCCTTAAACCTTTCCTCTTGAACTAGTGACCCCTAGTAATTGAGTCCCCCACTCTAGGAGAAAGCTTTCTGCTATCCACCCTGTCTTTATCTCTCATGATTTTGTAAATCTCAACCAGGTCCCCCTTCAATCTCTGTCTTTCTAATGAAAATAATCCTAATCTACTCAACCTCTCTTCATAGCTGGTGCCCTCCATACCAGGCAACATCCTGGTGAATCTCCTCTGCACCGTCTCCAAAGCATCCACATCCTTTTGGTAATGTGGCGACCCGAACTGTATGCAATACTCTAAATGTGCCCGAACCAAAGTCTTATACAACTGTAACATGATCTGCCAACTCTTTACTCAATAGCCTGTCTGATGAAGGAAAGCATGTCATATGCCTTCTTGACCATTCTACTGACCTGTGTTGCCATCTTCAGGGTACAATGGACCTCAACACTCAGATCTCTCTGTATATCATTTTTCCCCAGGCCTTTTCCATTCACCATATAACTCGCTCTTGAATTGGATCTTTCAAAATGCACCACCTCGCATTTGCCCGGTTTAAATTCCATCTGCCATTTCCCTACCTAAATCTCCAATCTATCTGTATTCTGCTGCATTCTCTGACAATCCCTTCATTATCTGCTACTCCAAAAATCTTAGTGTCATCTGCAAACTTGCTAATCAGACCACCGATACCTTCCTCCCTTCTCCAGAATTACATTATAGATTAAATTTTGCGTTTAGCATTCATAGCAAAAGTGAGTGTGCAACATGAGAAAATGGGAGTCTCATGCCTCAATCAGCATGAAAGTACCGTGAAGGTGATTTTAACACTAACGACCCAATAAAAATGTCAGAATCACCAAGGTCATTTACCTGCTGTCGAACTGCACCAAATCACCAACCTGGGTTTAAGCAGAAGGAAGAGTTGTGGCTTTCCCTTCAGTCGAGAGAGAATCGTGATCTACAGGAAAGGTGTCTAGGCCTAAACAGGTAGTTTATTTTCTTTTCTCTGTGGGCCCAGGAAGGACAGGACTCTTTCTTTAGGTCTAATAGAGAACAGGCGAAGCCTCCTGCTCAAGATTCTCTGTCCCACCTCTGCTTCCTAAACCTCCTCCCTACTGCCCTGAATGAGGCGAAGTACTGTTTTGGTGAGCAACAGAAAGCCATGACATCCTGGCCATTTTTTGTCCCTGAGCCAATCCAGTAAAAGTGACTATCTGAAAGTTATTGCTGTTTGGGGTATCCTGCTGTTGTGTTTCTGACAGTGTAGTGAATACACTCCATACGTAATTCATTGCAAAGTAGTTTGAGACCTCCTGAGATGATGTACAATACGATATAAAGACTGGCCCTTTCTTTTCTTTTTGTGTTCCAACATGGGGTAAACCCTCTGCTAAATTTAAACCAGAAACCAGTTCTCCCCCAACTGTTCAAGTTTTCCCGGTCTTATACCCCCAAAACATTGGATTGTGTCATTGGCTTCCAATATTGTCAATATACTATATTGGAGTTTGGTTTTTTGATATAATTTAAACTGATTGGCCTAATTCGAATTTGTTTTTTGTCTCCAGGCAACCAGCTACACTATCTGCTGGCCCACATGTTGTATTGTATCTTGTCAAGAACATTTGGTGTTGTCAGGGGGTTCTGCTAGCTTTCAACTCTCTTAAAGGTACAGTACACTTCTTACATCTTCTTAACACTTAAATATCATTGCATATCATTGAGTCAAGATTGAATCATCAACCTTATAACCATTCTCAAAGCATCACAACTACTTGCACACTCAGGGATGGGCAGAAATGTAGTTTTCTCCATGTCTCACCCATCATAAGAGGATATGAAAAATACATTGGCGTCGAGTTCCCAGATTAAATTTTGTCCAAGAAGGCAGACAATTTTATATCTCTGTTAGTCAATGTTTAAAAATTTATTTAATTTATTTTTCATATCAACCTGTTCAGAGACGTTATCACACAATTCTGGAGCAGGTGACCCTTGAACCTGGACCTCTCAGTCCAGGATAGAGGGACCACCATAGGCCACAAGAGGGGCCCTAGTCACTCAGTTATGGTAAGAGTACCAAGTAAAAGCACCTGATACCGTATCAAAAGAACTGGTAAAGAGGGTTAGTAGCACACTAAAACTGACACACGTGCTGACTGCAAAGATTCTCATTACTGTGATAGGGACATGTGAAGGTATCAACATTCTCGAAAATTCTCATCATTTTAATTACTATAATGCTGTTAACCATATGGTATATTAATGGGCAGAGAAACCTGATTAAGGAAAAACATTGATGAGTAAAATGCTAAGCCAAAGCTCCGATATTACTCAAAAATCTCCACAGATTTGCAGCAATGTTTGATGAGTTGCATTCACCAGTGTTTTACACTCCTGAATGAAAATATCATGGACGAATTTCTGCTTCTTAGCAAAGTCGGCACATATTTCCATATCCGAAGAGGGTGGTACTGAAAAAGCACAGCCAGTCAGGCAGCATCTGGGGAGCAGGAGAACTGACATTTTGAGCATAAGCTCTTCATCCTGAAACGTCGATTCTCCTGCTCCTCGAATGCTGCCTGACTGACTGTGCTTTTCCAGCTTCGCACTCTTCAACTTGGATCTCCAGCATCGGCAGTGCTCACTTTCTCCCATATTTGCATATCCACACTGTTTAATCTTCTGTAAAATGGATGCAATGTGCAGAAACTACTTGGAAATTTGAGTCTTGACTCTCCATAAACAGCTCTGGCTGGTGGAGTGGTAGGAAAATGACGAGGTGTCTGTATTGTTCAGTTCTTTGGATGGCTCATGTCTGCAATTGTTCCCATTTTTCTTTGGAAGTCATAGCATCCGTAGTGGAAAGAATAAGATGCTGATGTCGGTAATGGTGATCATGACCGTAATGGATTGTCATTAAACTGCATCTGGTTCAACAGTGATTATTTGGGAGGGGAATTTGCCATCGTTAGCTGTCTGACTAATGTGATTTGTCATTTGGTTGTATTAAATCATTACACATAAATATAATAAGAGTAAACCCCAGGACCAACTATCATCAAACATTGGGAATATTCATCCCAGGCAACTCTGCAAAAGCCTCCTTACCAACATCTGGAAACTTGTGCAAAAATTGGACAGATGTTCCAGGCCAACACCAGCCTGTTGTGGAAGGAGTGAATGATGAGGCTGAAGGATGCAGAATTCTTAGTCTCTGACCACCTCTTGTAGCCACAGTATTTATCTCTGGTCCTGTTCAGTTTCTGGTCAGTGGTAACCCCCAGGATGTTTATAAATTTTGTCTTTCAAATTTCCATCATCTGAAACATATCGTTTTTCTTTTATTAAAGGTGACACTGACTGGTATGCCTCAATTTTGTTAGCTAACTTTTCACATGGCATTTTGCGAAATGCTTTTCATAAATCAGTACAGGTAGCATCAAACTATTTCCCTTTATACTTTGTCAAAATATCAATTAGATTAATCAACACAGCCTGTATCTTACCTATCCATGCTGACTCTGAATTACATCAAACCCCTTGAAGTGCCTGTTTTTGTATCCTCCACGTTAATGTTTCTAAAATCTTACCCACCGCTGATGATGAACTTACTTGTCTGTAGTTCCTCAAAATGTCTTTCCTGCATCTTTCTTGAGCAACAGTTTCACATTTGCTAAGTTTCTAAACCTCTAACACTTCTCTCATATCTCGCAAAGATTGGAAGATTAAGGCAAATAGGTATATGGCATGCTTCTCTTTATTGGTTGGAGCATTGAGTACAAGTGTTCGGGTGTCATGTTACACCTTTGTGTTCAATTCTGGTTGCCACTTTCAGGGAAGATTTGGAAGCTTTGGAGAGGGTCAGCAAAGGTCTACTAGGATGCTGCCTAGATTGAAAAGGATGAGCTATATAAGTAGAGGACGCAAAATGTCTGAATGTTTTTTCTGGAGCATTGGCGGCTGAGGAGAGACGTGAGGGGCAAGGATTTTTGCACAGAGAGTGGTAGGAGACTGGAATGCACTACCAGGAATAGTGGTGGAGGCAGATAAGATAGGGGCTTTTAAGGGACTTATAGATGAGCACATAACTATGCAAGAAATGCAAGGATATGGACCAAAGGGCAGATAGAAGGGATTAGTTTAATTTGGCATCACGTTTGTGTGACAATGCTTTAAAAAGATTATTTTGTCCTTGGTTTTTTTTGAAGAGAGGTTATAAACACAGAGGTACCAAAGAGTCTACTCTAACAGTGGCCAGCTTGCCCAGTTCAGGCTTTTAACTGTAGCTGTGACAAGATGAGTGAGTCCAGGGGAGCAAGCTTCACAAAAGAATTCCTCTGACTTTTTTCTGGATTCTCTCTTTGGATGTTGTTCCCTCCTGCCTGTAAGAATCTGTGTTTGAATTTGTCTTTTTGCCAAGGAGTGTGTCTACAGGGATATTTCTGAGTTGGAACAATTAGTTAAGCTGCAGTATTGGGTCGGTGGATTTTTCTGATAGTTACGTTATTCAAAATTCCGGTTTCTTTTCTGGAGGTGGAAGAAGTGACTTTGGGGGTTCTACAAAAGGTGAGCAAGGCAAAGGTGTTGGAACTGGCAGGTAAGTTAGAGCTTCATCTGTGAGAACAGGAGAGATAATTACAGCAATAGCTCGACATTTAAATTCGCTGGAAACATGATTGGAAACTTTGGAAATGGATAGAGATCAATTTGAGAGGAAGCAGGTTGATCAGGAAGGGGAACTGAAACAGTTTGAATTATGGTTAAAAGCAGAGGAAAATGAAAAGGAGAAACCATATTCATTCTAAAAGATGAGAGACTTAACAAATAATCCAGATCTTTTTCAATACATGATTTCAGGTGCATCACACTGTAACCATTTGCTATAAATTCTGTGTCTTATTCTCCGCAACCACCTGATGAAGGAGCAGCGCTCCGAAAGCTAGTGCTTCCAAATAAACCTGTTAGACTATAACCTGGTGTTGGGTGATTTTTAACTTTTTCCACCCAGTCCAACACCGGCTTCTCCACATCATGCCACCCAGACCCATTCCCCTCCCCTAATACATTACATTTAACCCTGACTAATCCACCTAACCTACACATCCCTGAACACTATGGGCAATTTAGCATGGCCAATTCACCTAACCTGCACACCTTTGGATTGTGGGAGGAAACCGGAGCACCCGGATGAAACCCACACAGACACAGGGAGAATGTGCAAACTTCACACAAACAGTCGCCTGAGTCTGGAATCGAACCTGGGTTCCTGGCGCTGTGAGGCAGCAGTGCTAACCACTGAGCCACCATTCTTCCTCCCGACCTCAGTTGGCTAGGATTTGGAGGAGGAGAAGGCCCAGGATTTGGTGGAGTGGGAGGAGGAGTTGAAATGGTCGGCTTACAGGGCGGTGGGATTGTTTGGCGCATGTGACCCAGCAATGTTCTCTGGAAAGCCCCGTGAGCTGGCAAGCTGTCTCTCCAGTATAGAGGAGGCCACACCGAGAACCAAGGACACAGTAGATGAGGGGTTTAAATGTGCAGGAAAATCTCTGCCGGATGTGGAAAGATCCTTTGGGGCCTTGGATGGAGGTGAACGGGGAAGGTGTGTGCAGAGGTGGGAGTGAAGAGAAAAGTGATGATGAGCAAACCCATACTAGCCAATATCCTGATGGGGATCTGTTTAAATATATCCAAGCATTACCTTAAACGGAAAGGAGAAGGATGTAGAAGCCATTTTCATTTCATTTGAGAAAGTGGCTAAAGTAAAGTGGCCAGTGACCAGATGGGCTTTGTTGATCTAAACAAAGTTGGTAGGTAGGGCTAGTGAGGTGGAGCTTGCAGCACTACCAGAGGAGGTATCTGGGGAGTATGAGGTGGTGAAAAAAGCCATCTTCAGTGCATATGAGCTTGTGCCTCAGGCCTACAGTCAACTGTTCAGGAATCAAAGGATGGACCCTGGTCAAACCTACATTGAGTTTGAAACGATCAATCAAAGTAATTTTGTTTGGTGGATAAGGGCATTAAAAATAGATCCTTTTAGAGATACGACTATTTTGGAGGAGTTCAAAAATTCACTTCCTGAGGTAGTGAGAACTCATGTGGAATAGCAGAGTTAAAACAGCAACGTCAGCAGCTGAAATGGCTGATGATTATGAGTTGGTTCATAAACCGAAGCTTGGCTCCAACATCAACTTCAATCCTTAAGGGATAGAAATTGGGGGAGAAGAGAAATCCTCAAGTGGGAAGGGAAAAGTAGAGTCCATTGAAGATAATAAAGGTAGCTTACCACAGGGTTAAAAGGAAACCCATGAAGGGGAAACAGAAGATAAAGGGTTCAGATGCTTTCAGTGCAATAAAGTAGGCTACATCAAATCACAGAAAAAGCACTGGGAAGACAGATGTAGGAAAACAGGATAAGCCAGTGAATTTTGTTAAAGTGTTAATGGAAAACACAGTGGAGGCTAGAAAGCTGCACCAGAATGTACAACCTGGTCAGAGATTGGATAAGGAGTAAGTACCAGATCTTCTTAAACCATTGGCTTGCAAGGGTAAGGTTTACTCACATATGCCAGGAGGAGCAGCTAAAGAAGTTATCGTTTTAAACGATATGGGATCATGTCAATCTTTGATGTTGAGGGATAAGGAGATACAGAAGGACTATTGCTAGTAAAGGTGCTAATACATGGAATTCATGATAAGACATGAAGTGCTCCATTATGTAAATTGAGATTGGAGTGTCCAGTGCAAAGTGGAGACGTGGTGGCAGGAATACTGGAGAAACTGTATACCTAGGGCCAAGGGTTTGTCATTGGTAACGGATCACAGGTAGGAGTGCTGCTTACTGTGTTTGAATCAGGCAACTGAAGTCTTACAGGAAGTATAACATTTGGCATTATATCTTGGGCCAAAGGGCTTGTTCCTGTGCTGTACATTTCTATGTTCTGTGTTCTAAGATGAGCCTTTCCTTCCACTACCTGCTAGGCAAGCCATCCAGAAGAGTCAATCTATCCACTCGGAGCAGACTGACCTTTCCAAGAAATATAGCCAGTGAATTTCCATCCCATCCATTACTTTTACTATGTCTACTTCACCAATATTTTGTCAACATCCTCTTCCTTAGTTATCAATAATATAAGATAGTCATCAAATACCCTTGTCTGCTAGCTCCAAGCTTAGAAATTACCCTCTTTGTCATTGTTAGGCTCTATCTGAACTTGTATTATCCATTTACTATTTACATGCTGGGAGAAAATTTCTGTATTTCAGTTATCTTAAATTCTTTTCTCATCCTGTCCTTTTACCAATCTTATTTTTATCTTTATTTCTCCACTCAGCCTATTATTTTGGCTTGGTTCTTACTTCTAGAATTCACCAGACATGCATTAAACACCCTCTGTTATTTCATCATTTTTTTTGTTTCCCTCATCATCCAAAGAACACAGGTTTTGGTTTTCTTACTTTTCACCTTTGTTGGAATGGACTGAGCTTCTAGGTGCAACATCTCCTCAATCTCAGCAATTGACCTGTTACAGTTTTTCCTATCAGGTTTTGGTTCCATTTTACCCTGGTTAGTTCCCATCTTGTCCCATTGAAAATAACCCTCTTTGAATTTGTAACCTCTACTTTAGAATATTACTTGCACCTCTCCATTACTGATCCAGAATGTAGAACATTCCAGCGCAGTACAGGCCCTTTGGCCCTCGATGTTGCGCCAACCTATGGAACCAATCTGAAGCCCAACTAACGTGCACTGTTTCATTCTCATCCATATGCCTATCCAATGACCATTTAAATGCCCTTAAAGTTGGCAAGTCTACTGCTGTTGCAGGCAGTGTCTTCCATTCCCCTACTACTCTGACATCTGTTCTATATCTATCACCCCTCAGTTTAAAGCTATGTCCCCTCATGCTAGCCATCGTCATCCAAGGAAAAAGGTTCTCACTGTCCACCCTATCTAGCTGTCTGATTATAATGTATGTCTCAATTAAGCCACCTCTCAACCTTCTTCTCTCCAACGAAAATAGCCTCAAGTCCTTCAGCCTTTCCTCATACAGCCCAGCTGCCATACCAGGCAACATCTCAGTAAATCTCCTCTGGACCCTTTCCAAAGCTTCCACATCCTTCCTATAATGTAGTGACCAGAAATGTACACACCAGAGTTTTGTACAGCTGCAGCATGACCTCACGGCTCCAAAACTGAATCCCTCTACCAAAACAGCCAACACACCGTATGCCTTCTTAACGACCCGATCAACCTGGGTGGCAACTTTCAGGGACCTATGTACCTGGACACAGATCTCTCTGCTTATCCACACTACCAAGAATCTTACCATTAGCCCAGTACTCTGTATTCCTGTAATTCTTCCAAAGTGAATTAACTCACACTTTTCCACATTAAACTCTACTTGCCACCTCTCAGCCCAGCTCTGCAGCTTATCTATGTCCCTCTGTAACCTGCAACATTCTTCAGCACTATTCACAACTCCACCTATCTTAGTGTCATCGCAAGTTTACGAACCCATCCTTCTATGCACTCATCCAGGTCATTGATAAAAATGACAAACCGCAGTGGCCCCAAAACAGATCCTTGCGGTACACCACTAGCAACTGAACTCCAGAATGAACACTTCCCATCAACCACCACCCACTGTCTTCTTTCAGCTAGCCAATTTCTGATCTAAACCGCTAAATCACCCTCAATTCCATGCCTCCCTATTTTGAGCAGTAGCCTAACGTGGGGAACCTTATCAAACGCCTTACTGAAACCCATATACACCACATTAACAACTTTACCCTCATCCACCTGTTTGGCCACCTTCTCAAAGAATTCAATAAGGTTTGCGAGGCACGACCTACCCTTCACAAAACTGTGTTGACTATCCCTAATCAACTTATTCCTTTCTAGATGACTATAAATCCTATCTCTTATAACCTTTTCCAACATTTTACCCACAACTGAAGTAAGGCTCACTAGTCTATAATTATCAGGGTCGTCTCCACTCCCTTTGTTGAACAAGGGGACAACATTTGCCATCTTCCAGTCTTCTGGCACTATTCTTATAGACAATGACGACATAAAGATCATAGCCAAAGGCTCTGCAATCTCCTCTCTGGCTTCCCAGAGAATGCTAGGAGAAATCCCATCCTCCCCAGGAGACTTATCTATTTTCACACGTTCCAGAATTGCCAACATCTCCTCCCTGCGAATGTCAATCCCATGTATTCTAATAGCCTGTATCTCAGTATTCCCAATATTGTCCTTTTCCAATGTGAATACTCATGATAAGTATTCATTCCCCAGTCTCTTTCGACTCCACGCGCAACTTCCCAATACTTTCCTTGATTGGCCCGAATCGTTCTCACCCGATCCTATCCCTGTTGCCTCAGCATTTCACATGGCAAATCCACTAATCCTGTGGGAGGAAACCCAAACAGAGGCACGGAGAATGTGCAAACCCCACACATACAGTGACCCAGACAAGAGCTGAATCCGGGTCCCCGGCACCGTGAGGCAGCAGTGCTAACCATTAAGCCACCATACTGCCCTACACCGAGCTGTCATACTGCCCTGCACTGAGCAGTCATACTGCCCTGCACTGAGCAACCATACTGCCCTGCACCGAGCCACCATACTGCCCTGCAATGAGCCACCATACTCCCCTGCAATGAGCCACCATACTGCCCTGCACTGAGCCACCATACTGCCCTGCACCGAGCCATCATAATGCCCTGCACTGAGCCACCACACTGCCCTGCACTGAGCCACCACACTGCCCTGCACTGAGCCACCATACTGCCCTGCACCGAGCCACCATACTGCCCTGCACCGAGCCACCATAATGCCCTGCACCGAGACATCATACTGCCCTGTACTGAGCCATCATACTGCCCTGCACCGCTCCACCATACTGCCCTGCACTGAGCCACCATACTGCCCTGCACTGAGCCACCATACTGCCCTGCACTGAGATACCATACTGCCCTGCACTGAGCCATCATACTGCCCTGCACCGCTCCACCATACTGCCCTGCACTGAGCCATAATACCGCCCTGCACTGAGACACCATACCGCCCTGCACCGCGCCACCATACTGCCCTGCACCGCGCCACCATACTGCCTTGCACCGTGCCACCATACTGCCCTGCACCGAGCCATCATACTGCCCAGCACTGAGCCACCACACTGCCCTGCACTGAGCCACCACACTGCCCTGCACTGAGCCACCACACTGCCCTGCACTGAGCCACCACACTGCCCTGTACTGAGCCACCATACTGCCCTGTACTGAGCCACCACACTGCCCTGTACTGAGCCACCATACTGCCCTGCACTGAGCCACCATACTGCCCTGTAGTGAGCCATCATAATGCCCTGCACCGAGCCACCACACCGCCCTGCACTGAGCCACCACACTGCCCTGCACTGAGCCACCATACTGCCCTGTACTGAGCCACCACACTGCCCTGTACTGAGCCACCATACTGCCCTGCACTGAGCCACCATACTGCCCTGTAGTGAGCCACCATACTGCCCTGCACCGAGCCACCATACTGCCCTGCACCGAGCCACCATAATGCCCTGCACCGAGCCATCACACTGCCCTGTACTGAGCCACCATACTGCCCTGCACAGAGCCACCATACTGCCCTGCACAGAGCCACCATACTGCCCTGCACAGAGCCATGATACCGCCCTGCACTGAGCCACCACACTGCCCTGCACTGAGCCACCACACTGCCCTGCACTGAGCCACCACACTGCCCGGCACTGAGCCAGCATACTGCACTGCACTGAGCCACCATACTGCCCTGCAATGAGCCACCATATTGCCCTGCACCGAGCCATCATATTGCCCTGCACCGAGCCACCACACTGCCCTGCACTGAGCCACCACACTGCCCTGCACTGAGCCATAATACCGCCCTGTACTGAGCCACCATACTGCCCTGCACAGAGCGACCATACTGCCCTGCACAGAGCCATGATACCGCCCTGCACTGAGCCACCACACTGCCCTGCACTGAGCCACCACACTGCCCTGCACTGAGCCACCACACTGCCCTGCACTGAGCCACCACACTGCACTGCACTGAGCCACCATACTGCCCTGCAATGAGCCACCATATTGCCCTGCACCGAGCCATCATATTGCCCTGCACCGAGCCACCACACTGCCCTGCACTGAGCCACCACACTGCCCTGCACTGAGCCATAATACCGCCCTGTACTGAGCCACCACACTGCCCTACACCGAGACATCATACTGCCCTGTACTGAGCCATCATACTGCCCTGCACCGCTCCACCATACTGCCCTGCACTGAGCCATCATACTGCCCTGCACTGAGCCACCATACTGCCCTGCACCGAGCCATCATAATGCCCTGCACCGAGCCACCACACGGCCCTGCACTGAGCCACCACACGGCCCTGCACTGAGCCACCATACTGCCCTGCACCGAGCCACCATAATGCCCTGCACCGAGCCACCATAATGCCCTGCACCGAGCCACCATAATGCCCTGCACCGAGACATCATACTGCCCTGTACTGAGCCATCATACTGCCCTGCACCGCTCCACCATACTGCCCTGCACTGAGCCACCATACTGCCCTGCACTGAGATACCATACTGCCCTGCACTGAGATACCATACTGCCCTGCACCGCTCCACCATACTGCCCTGCACTGAGCCATAATACCGCCCTGCACTGAGACACCATACCGCCCTGCACCGCGCCACCATACTGCCCTGCACCGCGCCACCATACTGCCTTGCACCGTGCCACCATACTGCCCTGCACCGAGCCATCATACTGCCCAGCACTGAGCCACCACACTGCCCTGCACTGAGCCACCACACTGCCCTGCACTGAGCCACCACACTGCCCAGCACTGAGCAACCATACTGCCCTGCACTGAGCCACCACACTGCCCTGTACTGAGCCACCATACTGCCCTGTACTGAGCCACCATACTGCCCTGCACTGAGCCACCATACTGCCCTGTAGTGAGCCACCATAATGCCCTGCACCGAGCCATCACACTGCCCTGTACTGAGCCACCATACTGCCCTGCACAGAGCCACCATACTGCCCTGCACAGAGCCATGATACCGCCCTGCACTGAGCCACCACACTGCCCTGCACTGAGCCACCACACTGCCCTGCACTGAGCCACCACACTGCCCTGCACTGAGCCAGCATACTGCACTGCACTGAGCCACCATACTGCCCTGCAATGAGCCACCATATTGCCCTGCACCGAGCCATCATATTGCCCTGCACCGAGCCACCACACTGCCCTGCACTGAGCCACCACACTGCCCTGCACTGAGCCATAATACCGCCCTGTACTGAGCCACCATACTGCCCTGCACTGAGCCACCACACCGCCCTACACCGAGACATCATACTGCCCTGCACCGCTCCACCATACTGCCCTGCACTGAGCCATCATACTGCCCTGCACTGAGCCATCATACTGCCCTGCACCGCTCCACCATACTGCCCTGCACCGCTCCACCATACTGCCCTGCACTGAGCCATAATACCGCCCTGCACTGAGACACCATACCGCCTTCCACCGCGCCACCATACTGCCCTGCACCGCGCCACCATACTGCCCTGCACCGAGCCATCATACTGCCCAGCACTGAGCCACCACACTGCCCTGTACTGAGCCACCACACTGCCCTGCACTGAGCCACCACACTGCCCTGCACTGAGCAACCATACTGCCCTGCACTGAGCCACCACACTGCCCTGTACTGAGCCACCATACTGCCCTGTACTGAGCCACCACACTGCCCTGTACTGAGCCACCATACTGCCCTGCACTGAGCCACCATACTGCCCTGTAGTGAGCCACCATACTGCCCTGTAGTGAGCCACCATACTGCCCTGCACTGAGCCACCACACTACCCTGTACTGAGCCACCATACTGCCCTGTACTGAGTCACTACACTACCCTGCACTGAGCCACCATACTGCCCTGTACTGAGCCACCATACTGCCCTGCAATGAGCAACCATACTGCCCTGCACTGAGCCACCATACTGCCCTGCACTGAGCCACCATACTGCCCTGCACTGAGCCACCACACTGCCCTGCACTGAGCCACCACACTGCCCTGCACCGAGACATCATACTGCCCTGTACTGAGCCATCATACTGCCCTGCACAGAGCGACCATACTGCCCTGCACAGAGCCATGATACCGCCCTGCACTGAGCCACCACACTGCCCTGCACTGAGCCACCACACTGCCCTGCACTGAGCCACCACACTGCCCTGCACTGAGCCACCACACTGCACTGCACTGAGCCACCATACTGCCCTGCAATGAGCCACCATATTGCCCTGCACCGAGCCATCATATTGCCCTGCACCGAGCCACCACACTGCCCTGCACTGAGCCACCACACTGCCCTGCACTGAGCCATAATACCGCCCTGTACTGAGCCACCACACTGCCCTACACCGAGACATCATACTGCCCTGTACTGAGCCATCATACTGCCCTGCACAGAGCGACCATACTGCCCTGCACAGAGCCATGATACCGCCCTGCACTGAGCCACCACACTGCCCTGCACTGAGCCACCACACTGCCCTGCACTGAGCCACCACACTGCCCTGCACTGAGCCACCATACTGCCCTGCAATGAGCCACCATATTGCCCTGCACCGAGCCATCATATTGCCCTGCACCGAGCCACCACACTGCCCTGCACTGAGCCACCACACTGCCCTGCACTGAGCCATAATACCGCCCTGTACTGAGCCACCACACTGCCCTACACCGAGACATCATACTGCCCTGTACTGAGCCATCATACTGCCCTGCACCGCTCCACCATACTGCCCTGCACTGAGCCATCATACTGCCCTGCACTGAGCCACCATACTGCCCTGCACCGAGCCATCATAATGCCCTGCACCGAGCCACCACACGGCCCTGCACTGAGCCACCATACTGCCCTGCACCGAGCCATCATAATGCCCTGCACCGAGCCACCACACGGCCCGGCACTGAGCCACCATACTGCCCTGCACCGAGCCATCATAATGCCCTGCACCGAGCCACCACACGGCCCGGCACTGAGCCACCATACTGCCCTGCACCGAGCCACCATAATGCCCTGCACCGAGCCACCATAATGCCCTGCACCGAGCCACCATAATGCCCTGCACCGAGACATCATACTGCCCTGTACTGAGCCATCATACTGCCCTGCACCGCTCCACCATACTGCCCTGCACTGAGCCACCATACTGCCCTGCACTGAGATACCATACTGCCCTGCACTGAGATACCATACTGCCCTGCACCGCTCCACCATACTGCCCTGCACTGAGCCATAATACCGCCCTGCACTGAGACACCATACCGCCCTGCACCGCGCCACCATACTGCCCTGCACCGCGCCACCATACTGCCTTGCACCGTGCCACCATACTGCCCTGCACCGAGCCATCATACTGCCCAGCACTGAGCCACCACACTGCCCTGCACTGAGCCACCACACTGCCCTGCACTGAGCCACCACACTGCCCTGCACTGAGCAACCATACTGCCCTGCACTGAGCCACCACACTGCCCTGTACTGAGCCACCATACTGCCCTGTACTGAGCCACCATACTGCCCTGCACTGAGCCACCATACTGCCCTGTAGTGAGCCACCATAATGCCCTGCACCGAGCCATCACACTGCCCTGTACTGAGCCACCATACTGCCCTGCACAGAGCCACCATACTGCCCTGCACAGAGCCATGATACCGCCCTGCACTGAGCCACCACACTGCCCTGCACTGAGCCACCACACTGCCCTGCACTGAGCCACCACACTGCCCTGCACTGAGCCAGCATACTGCACTGCATTGAGCCACCATACTGCCCTGCAATGAGCCACCATATTGCCCTGCACCGAGCCATCATATTGCCCTGCACCGAGCCACCACACTGCCCTGCACTGAGCCACCACACTGCCCTGCACTGAGCCATAATACCGCCCTGTACTGAGCCACCATACTGCCCTGCACTGAGCCACCACACTGCCCTACACCGAGACATCATACTGCCCTGCACCGCTCCACCATACTGCCCTGCACTGAGCCATCATACTGCCCTGCACCGCTCCACCATACTGCCCTGCACCGCTCCACCATACTGCCCTGCACTGAGCCATAATACCGCCCTGCACTGAGACACCATACCGCCTTGCACCGCGCCACCATACTGCCCTGCACCGCGCCACCATACTGCCCTGCACCGTGCCACCATACTGCCCTGCACCGAGCCATCATACTGCCCAGCACTGAGCCACCACACTGCCCTGTACTGAGCCACCACACTGCCCTGCACTGAGCCACCACACTGCCCTGCACTGAGCAACCATACTGCCCTGCACTGAGCCACCACACTGCCCTGTACTGAGCCACCATACTGCCCTGTACTGAGCCACCACACTGCCCTGTACTGAGCCACCATACTGCCCTGCACTGAGCCACCATACTGCCCTGTAGTGAGCCACCATACTGCCCTGTAGTGAGCCACCATACTGCCCTGCACTGAGCCACCACACTACCCTGTACTGAGCCACCATACTGCCCTGTACTGAGTCACTACACTACCCTGCACTGAGCCACCATACTGCCCTGTACTGAGCCACCATACTGCCCTGCAATGAGCAACCATACTGCCCTGCACTGAGCCACCATACTGCCCTGCACTGAGCCACCATACTGCCCTGCACTGAGCCACCACACTGCCCTGCACTGAGCCACCACACTGCCCTGCACCGAGACATCATACTGCCCTGTACTGAGCCATCATACTGCCCTGCACCGCTCCACCATACTGCCCTGCACCGAGCCACCATACTGCCCTGCACTGAGCCACCATACTGCCCTGCACCGCTCCACCATACTGCCCTGCACTGAGCCACCATACTGCCCTGCACTGAGCCACCACACTGCCCTGCACTGAGCCACCACACTGCCCTGCACTGAGCCACCATACTGCCCTGTACTGAGCCACTACACTACCCTGCACTGAGCCACCACACTGCCCTGCACCGAGACATCATACTGCCCTGCAATGAGCAACCATACTGCCCTGCACTGAGCCACCATACTGCCCTGCACTGAGCCACCACACTGCCCTGCACTGAGCCACCGTACAGCCCTGCACTGAGCCACCGTACTGCCCTGCACTGAGCCATCATACTGCCCTGTACTGAGCCACCACACTGCCCTGCAGCGAGACATCATACTGCCCTGCACTGAGCCATCATACTGCCCTGCACCGAGTCATCATACTGCCCTGCCCCGAGCCACCATACTGCCCTGCACTGAGCCATCATACTGCCCTGCACTGAGCCATCATACTGCCCTGCACTGAGCCATCATACTGCCCTGCACTGAGCCACCGTACTGCCCTGCACCGTTCCACCATACTGCCCTGCACTGAGCCATCATACTGCCCTGCACCGAGTCATCATACTGCCCTGCCCCGAGCCACCATACTGCCCTGCACTGAGCCATCATACTGCCCTGCACTGAGCCATCATACTGCCCTGCACTGAGCCATCATACTGCCCTGCACTGAGCCATCATACTGCCCTGCACTGAGCCACCGTACTGCCCTGCACTGAGCCACCGTACTGCCCTGCACTGAGCTACCGTACTGCCCTGCACTGAGCCACCGTACTGCCCTGTACTGAGCCACCACACTGCCCTGCAGCGAGACATCAAACTGCCCTGCACCGAGCCACCATACTGCCCTGCACTGAGCCATCATTCTGCCCTGCACTGAGCCATCATACTACCCTGTACTGAGCCTCCATACTGCCCTGCACTGAGCCATCATACTGCCCTGCACCGCTCCACCATACTGCCCTGCACCGCTCCACCATACTGCCCTGCACTGAGCCACCATACTGCCCTGCACCGCTCCACCATACTGCCCTGCACTGAGCCACCATACTGCCCTGCACCGAGCCACCATACTGCCCTGCACCGAGCCACCACACTGCCCTGCACCGCGCCACCACACTGCCCTGCACCGCGCCACCGTACTGCCCTGCACCGAGCCACCGTACTGCCCTGCACCGAGCCACCGTACTGCCCTGCACCAAGCCACCGTACTGCCCTGCACCGAGCCACCATACAGCCCTGCACTGAGCCACCAAACTGCCCTGTACTGAGCCTCCATACAGCCCTGCACTGAGCCACCATACTGCCCTGCACTGAGCCATCATACTGCCCTGTACTGAGCCATCATTTTGCCCTGCACTGAGCTACCACACTGCCCTGCACTGAGACACCATACTGCCCTGCACTGAGACACCATACTGCCCTGCAACGAGGCACCATACTGCCCTGCACTGAGCCACCACACGGCCCTGTACTGAGCCACCACACGGCCCTGCACTGAGCCACCACACTGCCCTGCACTGAGCCACCACACTGCCCTGCACTGAGCCACCATACTGCCCTACACCGAGCCACCATACTGCCCTACACCGAGCTGTCATACTGCCCTGCACTAAGCAGTCACACTGCCCTGCACCGAGGCAACATACTGCCCTGCACCGTGCCACCATACTGCCCTGTACTGAGCCACCACACTGCCCTGCACTGAGCCACAGTACTGTCCTGTACTGAGCCACCATACTGCCCTGCACAGAGCCACCATACTGCCCTGCACAGAGCCACCATACTGCCCAGCACTGAGCCACCATAATGCCCTGCACTGAGCCACCATAATGCCCTGCACCGAGCCACGACACTGCCCTGTACTGAGCCACCGTACTGTCCTGCACTGAGCCACCTTACTGCCCTGTACTGAGCCACCACACTGCCCTGGACTGAGCCACCACATTGCCCTGGACTGAGCCACCACACTGCCCTGGACTGAGCCACCACACTGCCCTGGACTGAGCCACCATACTGCCCTGCACTGAGCCACCACACTGCCCTGCACTGAGCCATCACACTGCCCTGCACAGAGCCACCATACTGCCCTGCACTGAGCCACCATACTGCCCTGCACTGAGCCATAATACCGCCCTGCACTGAGACACCATACTGCCCTGTACCGAGGCACCGTACTGCCCTGCACTGAGCCACCGTACTGCCCTGCACTGAGCCACCGTACGGCCCTGCACTGAGCCACCGTACTGCCCTGCACTGAGCCACCACACGGCCCTGTACTGAGCCACCACACGGCCCTGCACTGAGCCATCACACTGCCCTGCACTGAGCCACCACACTGCCCTGCACTGAGCCACCACACTGCCCTACACCGAGCCACCATACTGCCCTGCACCGAGCCACCATACTGCCCTACACCGAGCCACCATACTGCCCTACACCGAGCTGTCATACTGCCCTGCACGAAGCAGTCACACTGCCCTGCACCGAGGCAACATACTGCCCTGCACCGTGCCACCATACTGCCCTGTACTGAGCCACCACACTGCCCTGCACTGAGCCACAGTACTGTCCTGTACTGAGCCATCATACTGCCCTGCACAGAGCCACCATACTGCCCTGCACTGAGCCACCATAATGCCCTGCACCGAGCCACCACACTGCCCTGGACTGAGCCACCACACTGCCCTGGACTGAGCCACCACACTGCCCTGGACTGAGCCACCACACTGCCCTGGACTGAGCCACCACACTGCCCTGGACTGAGCCACCACACTGCTCTGCACTGAGCCACCACACTGCCCTGCACTGAGCCATCACACTGCCCTGCACTGAGCCACCATACTGCCCTGCACTGAGCCATAATACCGCCCTGCACTGAGCCATAATACCGCCCTGCACTGAGCCATAATACCGCCCTGCACTGAGCCACCATACTGCCCTGCACTGAGCCACCATACTGCCCTGCACTGAGCCATAATACCGCCCTGTACTGAGCCACCATACTGCCCTGCACTGAGCCACCGTACGGCCCTGCACTGAGCCACCATAATGCCCTGCACCGAGCCACAACACTGCCCTGTACTGAGCCACCGTACTGCCCTGTACTGAGCCACCACACTGCCCTGGACTGAGCCACCACACTGCCCTGGACTGAGCCACCACACTGCCCTGGACTGAGCCACCACACTGCCCTGGACTGAGCCACCACACTGCCCTACACCGAGCCACCATACTGCCCTACACCGAGCCACAACACTGCCCTGTACTGAGCCACCACACTGCCCTGGACTGAGCCACCACACTGCCCTGGACTGAGCCACCACACTGCCCTGGACTGAGCCACCACACTGCCCTGGACTGAGCCACCATACTGCCCTACACCGAGCCACCATACTGCCCTACACC
This sequence comes from Hemiscyllium ocellatum, assembly GCF_020745735.1. Lineage (NCBI taxonomy): Eukaryota > Metazoa > Chordata > Chondrichthyes > Orectolobiformes > Hemiscylliidae > Hemiscyllium > Hemiscyllium ocellatum. The sequence continues at coordinate 59,240,277 of NC_083424.1, read as the reverse complement.
GAGCTGTCATACTGCCCTGCACGAAGCAGTCACACTGCCCTGCACCGAGGCAACATACTGCCCTGCACCGTGCCACCATACTGCCCTGTACTGAGCCACCACACTGCCCTGCACTGAGCCACCATACTGCCCTGCACTGAGCCATCATACTGCCCTGCACCGCTCCACCATACTGCCCTGCACTGAGCCATAATACCGCCCTGCACTGAGACACCATACCGCCCTGCACCGCGCCACCATACTGCCCTGCACCGCGCCACCATACTGCCCTGCACCGTGCCACCATACTGCCCTGCAGCAAGCCATCATACTGCCCAGCACTGAGCCACCACACTGCCCTGCACTGAGCCACCACACTGCCCTGCACTGAGCCACCACACTGCCCTGCACTGAGCCACCATACTGCCCTGCACTGAGCCACCACACTGCCCTGTACTGAGCCACCACACTGCCCTGTACTGAGCCACCATACTACCCTGCACTGAGCCACCATACTGCCCTGTACTGAGCCACCATACTGCCCTGCACTGAGCCACCATACTGCCCTGCACTGAGCCACCACACTACCCTGTACTGAGCCACCATACTGCCCTGTACTGAGTCACTACACTACCCTGCACTGAGCCACCATACTGCCCTGTACTGAGCCACCATACTGCCCTGCAATGAGCAACCATACTGCCCTGCACTGAGCCACCATACTGCCCTGTACTGAGCCACCATACTGCCCTGCACTGAGCCACCATACTCCCCTGCACTGAGCCACCACACTGCCCTGCACCGAGACATCATACTGCCCTGTACTGAGCCATCATACTGCCCTGCACCACTCCACCATACTGCCCTGCACCGAGCCACCATACTGCCCTGCACTGAGCCACCATACTGCCCTGCACTGAGCCACCATACTGCCCTGCACCGCTCCACCATACTGCCCTGCACTGAGCCACCATACTGCCCTGCACTGAGCCACCATACTGCCCTGCACTGAGCCACCACACTGCCCTGCACTGAGCCACCATACTGCCCTGTACTGAGCCACTACACTACCCTGCACTGAGCCACCACACTGCCCTGCACTGAGACATCATACTGCCCTGTACTGAGCCATCATACTGCCCTGTACTGAGCCATCATACTGCCCTGTACTGAGCCACCATACTCCCCTGCACTGAGCCACCACACTGCCCTGCACTGAGCCACCGTACTGCCCTGCACTGAACCACCGTACTGCCCTGCACCGAGCCATCATACTGCCCTGCACCGAGCCATCATACTGCCCTGCACCGAGCCATCATACTGCCCTGCACTGAGCCACCGTACTGCCCTGCACTGAGCCACCGTACTGCCCTGTACTGAGCCACCATACTGCCCTGTACTGAGCCACCACACTGCCCTGCAGCGAGACATCAAACTGCCCTGCACCGAGCCACCATACTGCCCTGCACCGAGTCATCATACTGCCCTGCCCCGAGCCACCATACTGCCCTGCACTGAGCCATCATACTGCCCTGCACTGAGCCACCATACTGCCCTGCACTGAGCCACCATACTGCCCTGCACTGAGCCACCTTACTGCCCTGCACTGAGCTACCGTACTGCCCTGCACTGAGCCACCATACTGCCCTGTACTGAGCCACCATACTGCCCTGTACTGAGCCACCACACTGCGCTGCAGCGAGACATCAAACTGCCCTGCACTGAGCCACCATACTGCCCTGCACTGAACCACCATACTGCCCTGCACTGAGCCATCATACTACCCTGTACTGAGCCTCCATACTGCCCTGCACTGAGCCATCATACTGCCCTGCACCGCTCCACCATACTGCCCTGCACCGCTCCACCACACTGCCCTGCACTGAGCCACCACACTGCCCTGCACTGAGCCACCATACAGCCCTGCACTGAGCAACCATATTGCCCTGCACCGAGCCACCACACTGCCCTGCACCGAGCCACCATACTGCCCTGCACTGAGCCACCATACTGCCCTGCACCGAGCCACCACACTGCCCTGCACCGAGCCACCACACTGCCCTGCACCGCGCCACCGTACTGCCCTGCACCGAGCCACCGTACTGCCCTGCACTGAGACACCGGACTGCTATGCACTGAGCCACCGTACAGCCCTGCACTGAGCCACCGTACTGCACTGCACTGAACCACCATACAGCCCTGCACCGAGCCATCATACTGCCCTGCACCTAGCCACCACACTGCCCTGCACCGCTCCACCACACTGCCCTGCACCGCCCCACCACACTGCCCTGCACCGCGACACCGTACTGCTATGCACTGAGCCACCGTACAGCCCTGCACTGAGCCACCGTACTGCACTGCACTGAGCCACCGTACAGCCCTGCACTGAGCCACCGTACTACCCTGCACTGAGCCATCATACTGCCCTGTACTGAGCCACCGTACTACCCTGCACTGAGCCATCATACTGCCCTGTACTGAGCCACCACACTGCCCTGCAGCGAGACATCATACTGCCCTGCAGCGAGACATCATACTGCCCTGCACCGAGTCATCATACTGCCCTGCCCCGAGCCACCATACTGCCCTGCACTGAGCCACCATACTGCCCTGCACTGAGCCACCATACTGCCCTGCACTGAGCCACCGTACTGCCCTGCACTGAGCCACCATACTGCCCTGCACTGAGCTACCGTACTGCCCTGCACTGAGCCACCATACTGCCCTGCACTGAGCCATCATACTGCCCTGCACTGAGCCATCATACTGCCCTGCACTGAGCCACCATACTGCCCTGCACTGAGCCACCATACTGCCCTGCACTGAGCCACCGTACTGCCCTGCACTGAGCCACCGTACTGCCCTGTACTGAGCCACCGTACTGCCCTGTACTGAGCCACCACACTGCCCTGCAGCGAGACATCAAACTGCCCTGCACCGAGCCATCATACTGCCCTGCACTGAACCACCACACTGCCCTGCACCGCCCCACCACACTGCCCTGCACCGCTCCACCACACTGCCCTGCACTGAGACACCGTACTGCTATGCACTGAGCCACCGTACAGCCCTGCACTGAGCCACCGTACTGCACTGCACTGAGCCACCGTACTGCACTGCACTGAACCACCATACAGCCCTGCACTGAGCCACCATACTACCCTGCACTGAGCCATCATACTGCCCTGTACTGAGCCACCACACTGCCCTGCAGCGAGACATCAAACTGCCCTGCACCGAGCCACCATACTGCCCTGCACCGAGTCATCATACTGCCCTGCCCCGAGCCACCATACTGCCCTGCCCCGAGCCACCATACTGCCCTGCACTGAGCCATCATACTGCCCTGCACTGAGCCATCATACTGCCCTGCACTGAGCCACCATACTGCCCTGCACTGAGCCACCGTACTGCCCTGCACTGAGCCACCGTACTGCCCTGCACTGAGCCACCGTACTGCCCTGCACTGAGCCACCGTACTGCCCTGTACTGAGCCACCATACTGCCCTGTACGGAGCCACCACACTGCCCTGCAGCGAGACATCAAACTGCCCTGCACCGAGCCATCATACTGCCCTGCACTGAACCACCACACTGCCCTGCACCGCCCCACCACACTGCCCTGCACCGCTCCACCACACTGCCCTGCACTGAGACACCGTACTGCTATGCACTGAGCCACCGTACAGCCCTGCACTGAGCCACCGTACTGCACTGCACTGAACCACCATACAGCCCTGCACTGAGCCACCGTACTACCATGCACTGAGCCATCATACTGCCCTGTACTGAGCCACCACACTGCCCTGCAGCGAGACATCATACTGCCCTGCACTGAGTCATCATACTGCCCTGCACCGAGTCATCATACTGCCCTGCCCCGAGCCACCATACTGCCCTGCACTGAGCCACCATACTGCCCTGCACTGAGCCACCATACTGCCCTGCACTGAGCCACCATACTGCCCTGCACTGAGCCACCATACTGCCCTGCACTGAGCTACCGTACTGCCCTGCACTGAGCCACGGTACTGCCCTGTACTGAGCCACCATCCTGCCCTGTACTGAGCCACCACACTGCCCTGCAGCGAGACATCAAACTGCCCTGCACCGAGCCACCATACTGCCCTGCACCGAGTCATCATACTGCCCTGCCACGAGCCACCATACTGCCCTGCACTGAGCCATCATACTGCCCTGCACTGAGCCACCATACTGCCCTGCACTGAGCCACCATACTGCCCTGCACTGAGCCACCTTACTGCCCTGCACTGAGCTACCGTACTGCCCTGCACTGAGCCACCGTACTGCCCTGTACTGAGCCACCATACTGCCCTGTACTGAGCCACCACACTGCCCTGCGGCGAGACATCAAACTGCCCTGCACTGAGCCACCATACTGCCCTGCACTGAACCACCATACTGCCCTGCACTGAGCCATCATACTACCCTGTACTGAGCCTCCATACTGCCCTGCACTGAGCCATCATACTGCCCTGCACCGCTCCACCATACTGCCCTGCACTGAGCCACCATACTGCCCTGCACCGAGCCACCACACTGCCCTGCACCGAGCCACCACACTGCCCTGCACCGCGCCACCGTACTGCCCTGCACCGAGCCACCGTACTGCCCTGCACTGAGACACCGGACTGCTATGCACTGAGCCACCGTACTGCTATGCACTGAGCCACCGTACAGCCCTGCACTGAGCCACCGTACTGCACTGCACTGAACCACCATACTGCCCTGCACCGAGCCATCATACTGCCCTGCACCTAGCCACCACACTGCCCTGCACCGCTCCACCACACTGCCCTGCACCGCCCCACCACACTGCCCTGCACCGCTCCACCACACTGCCCTGCTCTGAGACACCGTACTGCACTGCACTGAACCACCGTACAGCCCTGCACTGAGCCACCGTACTACCCTGCACTGAGCCATCATACTGCCCTGTACTGAGCCACCACACTGCCCTGCAGCGAGACATCATACTGCCCTGCACTGAGCCATCATACTGCCCTGCACCGAGTCATCATACTGCCCTGCCCCGAGCCACCATACTGCCCTGCACCGAGCCACCATACTGCCCTGCACCGAGCCACCATACTGCCCTGCACTGAGCCACCATACTGCCCTGCACTGAGCCACCATACTGCCCTGCACTGAGCCACCATACTGCCCTGCACTGAGCCACCATACTGCCCTGCACTGAGCTACCGTACTGCCCTGCACTGAGCCACCATACTGCCCTGTACTGAGCCACCATACTGCCCTGTACTGAGCCACCACACTGCCCTGCAGCGAGACATCAAACTGCCCTGCACCGAGCCACCATACTGCCCTGCACCGAGTCATCATACTGCCCTGCCCCGAGCCACCATACTGCCCTGCCCCGAGCCACCATACTGCCCTGCACTGAGCCACCATACTGCCCTGCACTGAGCCACCGTACTGCCCTGCACTGAGCCACCGTACTGCCCTGCACTGAGCCACCGTACTGCCCTGCACTGAGCCACCGTACTGCCCTGCACTGAGCCACCGTACTGCCCTGTACTGAGCCACCATACTGCCCTGTACTGAGCCACCACACTGCCCTGCAGCGAGACATCAAACTGCCCTGCACCGAGCCACCATACTGCCCTGCACTGAACCACCATACTGCCCTGCACTGAGCCATCATACTACCCTGTACTGAGCCTCCATACTGCCCTGCACTGAGCCATCATACTGCCCTGCACCGCTCCACCATACTGCCCTGCACCGCTCCACCATACTGCCCTGCACCGCTCCACCATACTGCCCTGCACTGAGCCACCACACTGCCCTGCACTGAGCCACCATACAGCCCTGCACTGAGCCACCATACTGCCCTGCACCGAGCCACCACACTGCCCTGCACTGAGCCACCGTACTGCCCTGTACTGAGCCACCACACTGCCCTGCAGCGAGACATCAAACTGCCCTGCACCGAGCCACCATACTGCCCTGCACTGAACCACCATACTGCCCTGCACTGAGCCATCATACTACCCTGTACTGAGCCTCCATACTGCCCTGCACTGAGCCATCATACTGCCCTGCACCGCTCCACCATACTGCCCTGCACCGCTCCACCATACTGCCCTGCACTGAGCCACCACACTGCCCTGCACTGAGCCACCATACAGCCCTGCACTGAGCCACCACACTGCCCTGCACCGAGCCACCACACTGCCCTGCACCGAGCCACCACACTGCCCTGCACCGAGACACCATACTGCCCTGCACTGAGCCACCACACGGCCCTGTACTGAGCCACCATACTGCCCTGCAGTGAGCCACCACACTGCCCTGCAGGGAGCCATCATACTGCCCTGCACCGAGTCATCATACTGCCCTGCCCCGAGCCACCATACTGCCCTGCACTGAGCCACCGTACTGCCCTGCACTGAGCCACCGTACTGCCCTGCACTGAGCCACCGTACTGCCCTGCACTGAGCCATCGTACTGCCCTGCACTGAGCCATCGTACTGCCCTGCACTGAGCCATCGTACTGCCCTGCACTGAGCCATCGTACTGCCCTGCACTGAGCCACCATACAGCCCTGCACTGAGCCACCATACTGCCCTGCACTGAGCCATCATATTGCCCTGCACTGAGCTACCACACTGCCCTGCACTGAGCTACCACACTGCCCTGCACTGAGCTACCACACTGCCCTGCACTGAGACACCACACTGCCCTGCACTGAGACACCATACTGCCCTGCACCGAGACACCATACTGCCCTGCACCGAGCCACCACACGGCCCTGTACTGAGCCACCATACTGCCCTGCACTGAGCCACCATACTGCCCTACACCGAGCTGTCATACTGCCCTGCACAGAGGAACCATACTGCCCTGCACTGAGCCACCACACTGCCCTGTACTGAGCCACCACACTGCCCTGTACTGAGCCACCACACTGCACTGCACTGAGCCACCACACTGCCCTGCACTGAGCCACCACACTGCCCTGCACTGAGCCACCACACTGCCCTGCACTGAGCCACCACACTGCCCTGCACTGAGCCACCACACTGCCCTGCACCGCGCCACCATATTGCCCTGCACAGAGCCACCATACTGCCCTACACCGAGCTGTCATACTGCCCTGCACTGAGCCACCACACTGCCCTGTACTGAGCCACCATACTGCCCTGCACTGAGCCACCATACTGCCCTGCACCGCTCCACCACACTGCCCTGCACTGAGCCACCGTACTGCCCTGCACTGAGCCACCGTACTGCCCTGCACTGAGCCACCATACTGCCCTGCACTGAGCCACCATACTGCCCTGCACTGAGCCACCATAATGCCCTGCACCGAGCCACGACACTGCCCAGCACTGAGCCACCGTACTGCCCTGCACTGAGCCACCTTACTGCCCTACACCGAGCTGTCATACTGCCCTGCACTGAGCAGTCATACTGCCCTGCACCGCGCCACCATACTGCCCTGCACTGAGCCATCATACTGCCCAGCACTGAGCCACCACACTGCCCTGTACTGAGCCACCACACTGCCCTGCACTGAGCAACCATACTTCCCTGCACTGAGCCACCACACTGCCTTGCACTGAGCCACCACACTGCCCTGCACTGAGCCACCACACTGCCCTGCACTGAGCCATCATACTGCCCTGCACCGAGCCAGCACACTGCACTGTACTGAGCCACCATACTGCCCTGCACTGAGCCACCATACTGCCCTGCACTGAGCCATAATACCGCCCTGCACTGAGACACCATACTGCCATGTACCGAGGCACCATACTGCCCTGCACTGAGCCACCACACTGCCCTGAGCCACCACACTGCCCTGCACCGAGCCACCACACTGCCCTGCACCGAGCCATCACACTGCCCTGCACCGAGCCATCATACTGCCCTGCACAGAGCCACCATACTGCCCTGCACTGAGCCACCATACTGCCCTGCACCGAGGCACCATACTGCCCTGCACCGAGGCACCATACTGCCCTGCACCGCGTCACCATGCTGCCCTGCACCGCGTCACCATACTGCCCTGCACCGCGTCACCATACTGCCCTGCACTGAGCCATCATACTGCCCGACACTGAGCCACCACACGGCCCTGTGCTGAGCCACCATACTGCCCTGCACTGAGCCACCACACTGCCCTGTACTGAGCCACTATACTGCCCTGTACTGAGCCACCACACAGCCCTGCACTGAGCCACCATACTGCCCTGCACTGAGCCACCATACTGCCCTGCACCGAGCTGTCATACTGCCCTGCACTGAGCAGTCAAACAGCCCTGCACCGAGGCACGATACTGCCCTGCACCGAGGCACCATACTGCCCTGCACCACGCCACCATACTGCCATGCACTGAGCCATCATACTGCCCAGCACTGAGCCACCATACTGCCCTGTACTGAGCCACCATACTGCCCTGCACTGAGCCACCACACTGCCCTGTACTGAGCCACCACACTGCCCTGTACTGAGCCACCATACTGCCCTGCACTGAGCCACCATACTGCCCTGCACTGAGCCACCATACTGCCCTGCACTGAGCCATAATACCGCCCAGCACTGAGACACCATACTGCCATGTACCGAGGCACCATACTGCCCTGCACTGAGCCACCACACTGCCCTGCACTGAGCCATCATACTGCCCAGCACTGAGCCACCACACTGCCCAGCACTGAGCCACCACACTGCCCTGTACTGAGCCACCACACTGCCCTGTACTGAGCCACCACACTGCCCTGCACTGAGCAACCATACTTCCCTGCACTGAACCACCATACTGCCCTACACCGAGCTGTCATACTGCCCTGCACTGAGCAGTCAAACAGCCCTGCACCGAGGCACCATACTGCCCTGCACCGAGGCACCATACTGCCCTGCACCACGCCACCATACTTCCCTGCACTGAGCCACCACACTGCCCTGCACTGAGCCACCACACTGCCCTGCACCGAGCTGTCATACTGCCCTGCACTGAGCCACCTTACTGCCCTACACCGAGCTGTCATACTGCCCTGCACTGAGCAGTCATACTGCCCTGCACCGCGCCACCATACTGCCCTGCACTGAGCCATCATACTGCCCAGCACTGAGCCACCACACTGCCCAGCACTGAGCCACCACACTGCCCAGCACTGAGCCACCACACTGCCCAGCACTGAGCCACCACACTGCCCAGCACTGAGCCACCACACTGCCCTGTACTGAGCCACCACACTGCCCTGCACTGAGCAACCATACTTCCCTGCACTGAGCCACCACAATGCCCTGCACTGAGCCACCACACTGCCCTGCACTGAGCCATCATACTGCCCTGCACCGAGCCATCACACTGCACTGTACTGAGCCACCATACTGCCCTGCACTGAGCCATAATACCGCCCTGCACTGAGACACCATACTGCCATGTACCGAGCCACCACACTGCCCTGCACCGAGCCACCACACTGCCCTGCACCGAGCCACCACACTGCCCTGCACCGAGCCACCACACTGCCCTGCACCGAGCCACCACACTGCCCTGCACCGAGCCACCACACTGCCCTGCACCGAGCCACCACACTGCCCTGCACCGAGCCACCACACTGCCCTGCACCGAGCCACCATACTGCCCTGCACCGAGCCACCATACTGCCCTGTACTGAGCCACCAAACTGCCCTGTACTGAGCCACCATACTGCCCTGCACTGAGCCATCATACTACCCTGTACTGAGCCACCACACTGCCCTGCACTGAGCCACCACACTGCCCTGCACTGAGCCACCACACTGCCCTGCACCGCTCCACCATACTGCGCTGCACTGAGCCACCATACTGCCCTGCACCGAGCCACCATACTGCCCTGTACCGAGTCACCACACTGCCCTGCACGCTCCACCATACTGCGCTGCACTGAGCCACCGTACTGCCCTGCACTGAGCCACCGTACTGCCCTGCACCGAGCCACCGTACTGCCCTGCACTGAGTCACCGTACTGCCCTGCACCGAGCCACCACACTGCCCTGCACCGAGCCATCATACTGCCCTGCACCGAGCCACCATACTGCCCTGCACTGAGCCACCATACTGCCCTGCACTGAGCCACCACACTGCCCTGTACTGAGCCACCATACCGCCCTGCACTGAGCCACCACACTGCCCTGTACTGAGTCACCACACAGCCCTGCACTGAACCACCGTACTACCCTGCACTGAGCCACCGTACTGCCCTGAACTGAGCCACCGTACTGCCCTGCACCGAGCCACCGTACTGCCCTGCACCGAGCCACCGTACTGCCCTGCACCGAGCCACCGTACTGCCCTGCACTGAGCCAACGTACTGCCCTGCACTGAACCACCATACAGCCCTGCACTGAACCACCATACAGCCCTGCTCGAAGCCACCATACTGCCCTGCACTGAGCCACCACACTGCCCTGCACTGAGCCACCATACCGCCCTGCACCGAGGCACCATACTGCCCTGCACCGAGCCACCACACTGCCCTGCACCGAACCACCACACTGCCCTGCACTGAACCACCATACTGTCCTGTAGTGAGCCACCACACTGCCCTGCAATGAGCCACCATACTGCCCTGTACTGAGCCATCATATTGCCCTGCACTGAGCCACCATACTGTCCTGCACTGAGTCACCACACTGCCCTGCACCGCTCCACCATACTGCGCTGCACTGAGCCACCGTACTGCCCTGCACTGAGCCACCGTACTGCCCTGCACCGAGCCACCGTACTGCCCTGCACTGAGTCACCGTACTGCCCTGCACCGAGCCACCACACTGCCCTGCACCGAGCCATCATACTGCCCTGCACCGAGCCACCATACTGCCCTGCACTGAGCCACCATACTGCCCTGCACTGAGCCACCACACTGCCCTGTACTGAGCCACCATACCGCCCTGCACTGAGCCACCACACTGCCCTGTACTGAGTCACCACACAGCCCTGCACTGAACCACCGTACTACCCTGCACTGAGCCACCGTACTGCCCTGAACTGAGCCACCGTACTGCCCTGAACTGAGCCACCGTACTGCCCTGCACCGAGCCACCGTACTGCCCTGCACCGAGCCACCGTACTGCCCTGCACGGAGCCAACGTACTGCCCTGCACTGAACCACCATACAGCCCTGCACTGAACCACCATACAGCCCTGCTCGAAGCCACCATACTGCCCTGCACTGAGCCACCACACTGCCCTGCACTGAGCCACCATACCGCCCTGCACCGAGGCACCATACTGCCCTGCACCGAGCCACCACACTGCCCTGCACCGAGCCACCATACAGCCCTGCACTGAACCACCATACTGTCCTGTAGTGAGCCACCATACAGCCCTGCACTGAGCCACCACACTGCCCTGCAATGAGCCACCATACTGCCCTGTACTGAGCCATCATATTGCCCTGCACTGAGCCACCATACTGTCCTGCACTGAGCCACCACACTGCCCTGCAGTGAGCCATCATACCGCCCTGCACTGAGCCATCATATTGCCCTGCTCAGAGCCATCATATTGCCCTGCTCAGAGCCACCATACTGCCCTGTACCGAGTCACCACACTGCCCTGCACCGCTCCACCATACTGCGCTGCACTGAGCCACCGTACTGCCCTGCACCGAGCCACCGTACTGCCCTGCACCGAGCCACCGTACTGCCCTGCACCGAGCCACCGTACTGCCCTGCACTGAGCCACCACACTGCCCTGCACCGAACCACCATACAGCCCTGCACTGAACCACCATACTGTCCTGTAGTGAGCCACCATACAGCCCTGCACTGAGCCACCACACTGCCCTGCAATGAGCCACCATACTGCCCTGTACTGAGCCATCATATTGCCCTGCACTGAGCCACCATACTGTCCTGCACTGAGCCACCACACTGCCCTGCAGTGAGCCATCATACCGCCCTGCACTGAGCCATCATATTGCCCTGCTCAGAGCCATCATATTGCCCTGCTCAGAGCCACCATACTGCCCTGTACCGAGTCACCACACTGCCCTGCACCGCTCCACCGTACTGCGCTGCACTGAGCCACCGTACTGCCCTGCACTGAGCCACCGTACTGCCCTGCACCGAGCCACCGTACTGCCCTGCACTGAGCCACCGTACTGCCCTGCACTGAGCCACCGTACTGCCCTGCACCGAGCCACCATACTGCCCTGCACCGAGCCACCATACTGCCCTGCACCGAGCCACCATACTGCCCTGCACCGAGCCACCATACTGCCCTGCACCGAGCCACCGTACTGCCCTGCACCGAGCCACCGTACTGCCCTGCACCGAGCCACCATACTGCCCTGCACCGAGCCACCATACTGCCCTGCACCGAGCCACCATACCGCCCTGCACTGAGCCACCACACTGCCCTGTACTGAGTCACCACACAGCCCTGCACTGAGCCACCAAACTGCCCTGCACTGAACCACCATACTGCCCTGCACTGAACCACCATACTGCCCTGCACTGAACCACCATAGTGCCCTGCACTGAGCCATCGTACTGCCCTGAACTGAGCCACCGTACTGCCCTGCACTGAGCCACCGTACTGCCCTGCACTGAGCCACCACACTGCCCTGTACTGAGCCACCATACCGCCCTGTACTGAGCCACCATACCGCCCTGTACTGAGTCACCACACAGCCCTGCACTGAGCCACCAAACTGCCCTGCACTGAACCACCATACTGCCCTGCACTGAGCCACCGTACTGCCCTGAACTGAGCCACCGGACTGCCCTGCACTGAGCCACCAAACTGCCCTGCACTGAGCCACCAAACTGCCCTGCACTGAACCACCATACTGCCCTGCACTGAACCACCATACTGCCCTGCACTGAACCACCATACTGCCCTGCACTGAGCCACCACACTGCCCTGTACTGAGCCACCACACTGCCCTGTACTGAGCCACCATACCGCCCTGTACTGAGTCACCACACAGCCCTGCACTGAGCCACCAAACTGCCCTGCACTGAACCACCGTACTGCCCTGCACTGAGCCACCGGACTGCCCTGAACTGAGCCACCGGACTGCCCTGCACCGAGCCACCGTACTGCCCTGCACTGAGCCACCATACTGCCCTGCACTGAGCCAACGTACTGCCCTGCACTGAACCATCATACAGCCCTGCACTGAACCACCATACAGCCCTGCTCGAAGCCACCATACTGCCCTGCACTGAGCCACCACACTGCCCTGCACTGAGCCACCACACTGCCCTGCACTGAACCACCATACAGTCCTGCACTGAACCACCATACCGCCCTGCACTGAGCCACCATACCGCCCTGCACTGAGCCACCATACCGCCCTGCACCGAGGCACCATACTGCCCTGCACCGAGCCACCACACTGCCCTGCACCGAACCACCATACAGCCCTGCACTGAACCACCATACTGCCCTGAACTGAGCCACCATACAGCCCTGCACTGAGCCACCATACTGCCCTGTACTGAGCCATCATATTGCCCTGCTCAGAGCCACCATACTGTCCTGCACTGAGCCACCACACTGCCCTGCAGTGAGCCATCATACCGCCCTGCACTGAGCCATCATATTGCCCTGCTCAGAGCCATCATATTGCCCTGCTCAGAGCCACAATACCACCCTGCACTGAGCCACCACACTGCCCTGCACTGAGCCACCACACTGCCCTGCACTGAGCCACCATACTGCCCTGCACCGAGCCACCATACTGCCCTGCACCGAGCCACCATACCGCCCTGCACTGAGCCACCACACTGCCCTGTACTGAGTCACCACACAGCCCTGCACTGAGCCACCAAACTGCCCTGCACTGAACCACCATACTGCCCTGCACTGAACCACCATACTGCCCTGCACTGAACCACCATAGTGCCCTGCACTGAGCCATCGTACTGCCCTGAACTGAGCCACCGTACTGCCCTGCACTGAGCCACCGTACTGCCCTGCACTGAGCCACCACACTGCCCTGTACTGAGCCACCATACCGCCCTGTACTGAGCCACCATACCGCCCTGTACTGAGTCACCACACAGCCCTGCACTGAGCCACCAAACTGCCCTGCACTGAACCACCATACTGCCCTGCACTGAGCCACCGTACTGCCCTGAACTGAGCCACCGGACTGCCCTGCACTGAGCCACCAAACTGCCCTGCACTGAGCCACCAAACTGCCCTGCACTGAACCACCATACTGCCCTGCACTGAACCACCATACTGCCCTGAACTGAGCCACCGTACTGCCCTGCACTGAGCCACCACACTGCCCTGTACTGAGCCACCACACTGCCCTGTACTGAGCCACCATACCGCCCTGTACTGAGTCACCACACAGCCCTGCACTGAGCCACCAAACTGCCCTGCACTGAGCCACCCTACTGCCCTGCACTGAGCCACCGGACTGCCCTGAACTGAGCCACCGGACTGCCCTGCACCGAGCCACCGTACTGCCCTGCACTGAGCCACCATACTGCCCTGCACTGAGCCAACGTACTGCCCTGCACTGAACCATCATACAGCCCTGCACTGAACCACCATACAGCCCTGCTCGAAGCCACCATACTGCCCTGCACTGAGCCACCACACTGCCCTGCACTGAGCCACCACACTGCCCTGCACTGAACCACCATACAGTCCTGCACTGAACCACCATACCGCCCTGCACTGAGCCACCATACCGCCCTGCACTGAGCCACCATACCGCCCTGCACCGAGGCACCATACTGCCCTGCACCGAGCCACCACACTGCCCTGCACCGAACCACCATACAGCCCTGCACTGAACCACCATACTGCCCTGTAGTGAGCCACCATACAGCCCTGCACTGAGCCACCATACTGCCCTGAACTGAGCCATCATATTGCCCTGCTCAGAGCCACCATACTGTCCTGCACTGAGCCACCACACTGCCCTGCAGTGAGCCATCATACCGCCCTGCACTGAGCCATCATATTGCCCTGCTCAGAGCCATCATATTGCCCTGCTCAGAGCCACAATACCACCCTGCACTGAGCCACCACACTGCCCTGCACTGAGCCACCACACTGCCCTGCACTGAGCCACCATACTGCCCTGCACTGAGCCATCATACTTCCCTGCACTGAGACATCATACTGCCCTGCACTGAGCCATCATACTTCCCTGCACTGTGCCACCATACTACCCTGCGCTGAGCCACCATACTGCCCTATACCGAGCCACCACACTGCCCTGCACCGAGCCACCACACTGCCCTGCACCGAGCCACCACACTGCCCTGCACCGAGCCACCACACTGCCCTGCACTGAGCCACCATACTGCGCTGCACTGAGCCACCGTACTGCCCTGCACTGAGCCACCGTACTGCCCTGTACTGAGCCACCATACCGCCCTGTACTGAGTCACCACACAGCCCTGCACTGAGCCACCAAACTGCCCTGCACTGAACCACCGTACTGCCCTGCACTGAGCCACCGTACTGCCCTGAACTGAGCCACCGGACTGCCCTGCACTGAGCCACCAAACTGCCCTGTACTGAGCCACCAAACTGCCCTGTACTGAGCCACCAAACTGCCCTGTACTGAGCCACCATACTGCCCTGCACTGAGCCATCATACTACCCTGTACTGAGCCACCACACTGCCCTGCACGGAGCCACCATACTGCCCTGCACGAGCCACCACACTGCCCTGCACCGCTCCACCATACTGCGCTGCACTGAGCCACCATACTGCCCTGCACCGAGCCACCATACTGCCCTGTACCGAGTCACCACACTGCCCTGCACCGCTCCACCATACTGCGCTGCACTGAGCCACCGTACTGCCCTGCACTGAGCCACCGTACTGCCCTGCACCGAGCCACCATACTGCCCTGCACTGAGCCACCATACTGCCCTGCACTGAACCACCATACAGCCCTGCACTGAACCACCATACTGCCCTGCTCGAAGCCACCATACTGCCCTGCACTGAGCCACCACACTGCCCTGCACCGAGCCACCATACTGCCCTGCACCGAGCCATCATACTGCCCTGTACTCTGCCACCACACTGCCCTGCACTGAGACACCATACTGCCCAACTCTGGGCCACCATACTGCCCTGCACCGACCCATCATACTGCCCTGTACTGAGCCACCATACTGCCCTGCAATGAGCCATCATACGGTCCTGCACCGCTCCACCATACTGCCCTGCAATGAGCCATCATACTGTCCTGCACCGCTCCACCATACTGCCCTGCACTGAACCACCATACGGCCCTGTACTGAGGCACCATACTGCCCTGCACCGAGCCACCATACTGCCCTGCACCGAGCCACCACACTGCCCTGCACTGAACCATCATGCTGCCCTGCACTGAACCACCACACTGCCCTGCACCGAGCCACCACACTGCCCTGCACCGAGCCATCATACTGCCCTGCACCGAGCCACCATACTGCCCTGCACTGAGCCACCACACTGCCCTGTACTGAGCCACCATACCGCCCTGCACTGAGCCACCACACTGCCCTGTACTGAGTCACCACACAGCCCTGCACTGAACCACCGTACTACCCTGCACTGAGCCACCGTACTGCCCTGAACTGAGCCACCGTACTGCCCTGCACCGAGCCACCGTACTGCCCTGCACCGAGCCACCGTACTGCCCTGCACTGAGCCAACGTACTGCCCTGCACTGAGCCAACGTACTGCCCTGCACTGAACCACCATACAGCCCTGCACTGAACCACCATACAGCCCTGCTCGAAGCCACCATACTGCCCTGCACTGAGCCACCACACTGCCCTGCACTGAGCCACCATACCACCCTGCACCGAGGCACCATACCGCCCTGCACCGAACCACCACACTGCCCTGCACCGAACCACCATACAGCCCTGCACTGAACCGCCATACTGTCCTGTAGTGAGCCACCATACAGCCCTGCACTGAGCCACCACACTGCCCTGCAATGAGCCACCACACTGCCCTGTACTGAGCCATCATATTGCCCTGCACTGAGCCACCATACTGTCCTGCACTGAGCCACCACACTGCCCTGCAGTGAGCCATCATACCGCCCTGCACTGAGCCATCATATTGCCCTGCTCAGAGCAATCATATTGCCCTGCTCAGAGCCACCATACTACCCTGCGCTGAGCCACCACACTGCCCTATACCGAGCCACCATACTGCCCTGTACCGAGCCACCACACTGCCCTGCACCGAGCCACCACACTGCCCTGCACCGAGCCACCACACTGCCCTGCACCGAGCCACCACACTGCCCTGCACCGAGCCACCACACTGCCCTGCACCGAGCCACCACACTGCCCTGCACCGAGCCATCATACTGCCCTGCACCGAGCCACCGTACTGCCCTGCACTGAGCCACCGTACTGCCCTGCACTGAGCCACCACACTGCCCTGTACTGAGCCACCATACCGCCCTGTACTGAGCCACCATACCGCCCTGTACTGAGTCACCACACAGCCCTGCACTGAGCCACCAAACTGCCCTGCACTGAACCACCATACTGCCCTGCACTGAGCCACCGTACTGCCCTGAACTGAGCCACCGGACTGCCCTGCACTGAGCCACCAAACTGCCCTGCACTGAGCCACCAAACTGCCCTGCACTGAACCACCATACTGCCCTGCACTGAACCACCATACTGCCCTGAACTGAGCCACCGTACTGCCCTGCACTGAGCCACCACACTGCCCTGTACTGAGCCACCACACTGCCCTGTACTGAGCCACCATACCGCCCTGTACTGAGTCACCACACAGCCCTGCACTGAGCCACCAAACTGCCCTGCACTGAACCACCGTACTGCCCTGCACTGAGCCACCGTACTGCCCTGAACTGAGCCACCGGACTGCCCTGCACCGAGCCACCGTACTGCCCTGCACCGAGCCACCATACTGCCCTGCACTGAGCCAACGTACTGCCCTGCACTGAACCATCATACAGCCCTGCACTGAACCACCATACAGCCCTGCTCGAAGCCACCATACTGCCCTGCACTGAGCCACCACACTGCCCTGCACTGAGCCACCACACTGCCCTGCACTGAACCACCATACAGTCCTGCACTGAACCACCATACCGCCCTGCACTGAGCCACCATACCGCCCTGCACTGAGCCACCATACCGCCCTGCACCGAGGCACCATACTGCCCTGCACCGAGCCACCACACTGCCCTGCACCGAACCACCA
Source organism: Hemiscyllium ocellatum (assembly GCF_020745735.1). Lineage (NCBI taxonomy): Eukaryota > Metazoa > Chordata > Chondrichthyes > Orectolobiformes > Hemiscylliidae > Hemiscyllium > Hemiscyllium ocellatum. The sequence goes on along the minus strand of NC_083424.1, from coordinate 59,222,082 downwards.
TACAGCCCTGCACTGAACCACCATACTGCCCTGTAGTGAGCCACCATACAGCCCTGCACTGAGCCACCATACTGCCCTGTACTGAGCCATCATATTGCCCTGCTCAGAGCCACCATACTGTCCTGCACTGAGCCACCACACTGCCCTGCAGTGAGCCATCATACCGCCCTGCACTGAGCCATCATATTGCCCTGCTCAGAGCCACAATACCACCCTGCACTGAGCCACCACACTGCCCTGCACTGAGCCACCACACTGCCCTGCACTGAGCCACCATACTGCCCTGCACTGAGCCATCATACTTCCCTGCACTGAGCCATCATACTGCCCTGCACTGAGCCATCATACTTCCCTGCACTGTGCCATCATATTGCCCTGTACTGAGCCACCATACTGCCCTGCGCTGAGCCACCATACTGCCCTATACCGAGCCACCACACTGCCCTGCACCGAGCCACCACACTGCCCTGCACCGAGCCACCACACTGCCCTGCACCGAGCCACCACACTGCCCTGCACTGAGCCACCATACTGCGCTGCACTGAGCCACCGTACTGCCCTGCACTGAGCCACCGTACTGCCCTGTACTGAGCCACCATACCGCCCTGTACTGAGTCACCACACAGCCCTGCACTGAGCCACCAAACTGCCCTGCACTGAGCCACCTTACTGCCCTGCACTGAGCCACCGTACTGCCCTGAACTGAGCCACCGGACTGCCCTGCACTGAGCCACCAAACTGCCCTGTACTGAGCCACCAAACTGCCCTGTACTGAGCCACCATACTGCCCTGCACTGAGCCATCATACTACCCTGTACTGAGCCACCACACTGCCCTGCACGGAGCCACCATACTGCCCTGCACGAGCCACCACACTGCCCTGCACCGATCCACCATACTGCGCTGCACTGAGCCACCATACTGCCCTGCACCGAGCCACCATACTGCCCTGTACCGAGTCACCACACTGCCCTGCACCGCTCCACCATACTGCGCTGCACTGAGCCACCGTACTGCCCTGCACTGAGCCACCGTACTGCCCTGCACCGAGCCACCATACTGCCCTGCACTGAGCCACCATACTGCCCTGCACTGAACCACCATACAGCCCTGCACTGAACCACCATACTGCCCTGCTCGAAGCCACCATACTGCCCTGCACTGAGCCACCACACTGCCCTGCACCGAGCCACCATACTGCCCTGCACCGAGCCATCATACTGCCCTGTACTCTGCCACCACACTGCCCTGCACTGAGACACCATACTGCCCAACTCTGGGCCACCATACTGCCCTGCACCGACCCATCATACTGCCCTGTACTGAGCCACCATACTGCCCTGCAATGAGCCATCATACGGTCCTGCACCGCTCCACCATACTGCCCTGCAATGAGCCATCATACTGTCCTGCACCGCTCCACCATACTGCCCTGCACTGAACCACCATACGGCCCTGTACTGAGCCACCATACTGCCCTGCACCGAGCCACCATACTGCCCTGCACCGAGCCACCACACTGCCCTGCACTGAACCATCATGCTGCCCTGCACTGAACCACCACACTGCCCTGCACCGAGCCACCACACTGCCCTGCACCGAGCCATCATACTGCCCTGCACCGAGCCACCATACTGCCCTGCACTGAGCCACCACACTGCCCTGTACTGAGCCACCATACCGCCCTGCACTGAGCCACCACACTGCCCTGTACTGAGTCACCACACAGCCCTGCACTGAACCACCGTACTACCCTGCACTGAGCCACCGTACTGCCCTGAACTGAGCCACCGGACTGCCCTGCACCGAGCCACCGTACTGCCCTGCACCGAGCCACCGTACTGCCCTGCACTGAGCCAACGTACTGCCCTGCACTGAGCCAACGTACTGCCCTGCACTGAACCACCATACAGCCCTGCACTGAACCACCATACAGCCCTGCTCGAAGCCACCATACTGCCCTGCACTGAGCCACCACACTGCCCTGCACTGAGCCACCATACCACCCTGCACCGAGGCACCATACCGCCCTGCACCGAACCACCACACTGCCCTGCACCGAACCACCATACAGCCCTGCACTGAACCGCCATACTGTCCTGTAGTGAGCCACCATACAGCCCTGCACTGAGCCACCACACTGCCCTGCAATGAGCCACCACACTGCCCTGTACTGAGCCATCATATTGCCCTGCACTGAGCCACCATACTGTCCTGCACTGAGCCACCACACTGCCCTGCAGTGAGCCATCATACCGCCCTGCACTGAGCCATCATATTGCCCTGCTCAGAGCCATCATATTGCCCTGCTCAGAGCCACCATACTACCCTGCGCTGAGCCACCACACTGCCCTATACCGAGCCACCATACTGCCCTGTACCGAGCCACCACACTGCCCTGCACCGAGCCACCACACTGCCCTGCACCGAGCCACCACACTGCCCTGCACCGAGCCACCACACTGCCCTGCACCGAGCCACCACACTGCCCTGCACCGAGCCACCACACTGCCCTGCACCGAGCCACCACACTGCCCTGCACCGAGCCACCATACTGCCCTGCACTGAGCCACCATACTGCCCTGCACTGAACCACCATACTGCCCTGCACTGAGCCACCATACTGCCCTGTACCGAGCCACCATACAGCCCTGCACCGAGCCACCATACTGCCCTGCACCGAACCACCATACTGCCTTGTACTGAGCCACCATACTGCCCTGCACCGAGCCACCATACTGCCCTGCACCGAGCCACCATACTGCCCTGCACCGAGCCACCATACTGCCCTGTACTGAGCCACCAAACTGCCCTGTACTGAGCCACCATACTGCCCTGCACTGAGCCATCATACTACCCTGTACTGAGCCACCACACTGCCCTGCACTGAGCCACCACACTGCCCTGCACCGCTCCACCATACTGCGCTGCACTGAGCCACCATACTGCCCTGCACCGAGCCACCATACTGCCCTGTACCGAGTCACCACACTGCCCTGCACCGCTCCACCATACTGCGCTGCACTGAGCCACCGTACTGCCCTGCACCGAGCCACCATACTGCCCTGCACCGAGCCACCATACTGCCCTGCACCGAGCCACCGTACTGCCCTGCACTGAGCCACCATACTGCCCTGCACTGAGCCACCATACTGCCCTGCACCGAGCCACCATACTGCCCTGCACCGAGCCACCATACTGCCCTGCACTGAGCCACCACACTGCCCTGTACTGAGCCACCATACCGCCCTGCACTGAGCCACCACACTGCCCTGTACTGAGTCACCACACAGCCCTGCACTGAGCCACCAAACTGCCCTGCACTGAACCACCATACTGCCCTGAACTGAGCCACCGTACTGCCCTGCACTGAGCCACCGTACTGCCCTGCACTGAGCCACCACACTGCCCTGTACTGAGCCACCATACCGCCCTGTACTGAGTCACCACACAGCCCTGCACTGAGCCACCAAACTGCCCTGCACTGAACCACCATACTGCCCTGCACTGAGCCACCGTACTGTCCTGAACTGAGCCACCGGACTGCCCTGCACTGAGCCACCAAACTGCCCTGCACTGAGCCACCAAACTGCCCTGAACCACCATACTGCCCTGCACTGAACCACCATACTGCCCTGAACTGAACCACCGTACTGCCCTGCACTGAGCCACCACACTGCCTTGTACTGAGCCACCATACCGCCCTGTACTGAGTCACCACACAGCCCTGCACTGAGCCACCAAACTGCCCTGCACTGAACCACCGTACTGCCCTGCACTGAGCCACCATACTGCCCTGAACTGAGCCACCGGACTGCCCTGCACCGAGCCACCGTACTGCCCTGCACTGAGCCACCATACTGCCCTGCACTGAGCCAACGTACTGCCCTGCACTGAACCATCATACAGCCCTGCACTGAACCACCATACAGCCCTGCTCGAAGCCACCATACTGCCCTGCACTGAGCCACCACACTGCCCTGCACTGAGCCACCACACTGCCCTGCACTGAACCACCATACAGTCCTGCACTGAACCACCATACCGCCCTGCACTGAGCCACCATACCGCCCTGCACCGAGGCACCATACTGCCCTGCACCGAACCACCATACAGCCCTGCACTGAACCACCATACTGCCCTGTAGTGAGCCACCATACAGCCCTGCACTGAGCCACCATACAGCCCTGCACTGAGCCACCACACTGCCCTGCAATGAGCCACCATACTGCCCTGTACTGAGCCATCATATTGCCCTGCTCAGAGCCATCATATTGCCCTGCTCAGAGCCACAATACCGCCCTGCACTGAGCCACCACACTGCCCTGCACTGAGCCACCACACTGCCCTGCACTGAGCCACCATACTGCCCTGCACTGAGCCATCATACTTCCCTGCACTGAGCCATCATACTGCCCTGCACTGAGCCATCATACTTCCCTGCACTGTGCCATCATACTACCCTGCGCTGAGCCACCATACTGCCCTGCACTGAGCCATCATACTGCCCTGCACTGAGCCATCATACTTCCCTGCACTGTGCCATCATATTGCCCTGTACTGAGCCACCATACTACCCTGCGCTGAGCCACCATACTGCCCTATACCGAGCCACCACACTGCCCTGCACCGAGCCACCACACTGCCCTGCACTGTGCCACCACACTGCCCTGCACTGTGCCACCACACTGCCCTGCACTGTGCCACCACACTGCCCTGCACTGACCCACCATACTGCCCTGCACTGACCCACCATACTGCCCTGCACTGAGCCACCATACTGCCCTGCACTGAGCCACCATACTGCCCTGCACTGAGCCACCATACTACCCTGCACTGAACCACCATACTGCCCTGCACCGAGCCACCATACTGCCCTGCACCGAGCCACCATACTGCCCTGCACCGAGCCACCATACTGCCCTGCACTGAGCCACCATACTGCCCTGCACCGAACCACCATACTGCCCTGCACTGAACCACCATACTGCCCTGAACTGAGCCACCGTACTGCCCTGCACTGAGCCACCACACTGCCCTGTACTGAGCCACCACACTGCCCTGTACTGAGCCACCATACCGCCCTGTACTGAGTCACCACACAGCCCTGCACTGAGCCACCAAACTGCCCTGCACTGAACCACCGTACTGCCCTGCACTGAGCCACCGTACTGCCCTGAACTGAGCCACCGGACTGCCCTGCACCGAGCCACCGTACTGCCCTGCACTGAGCCACCATACTGCCCTGCACTGAGCCAACGTACTGCCCTGCACCGAACCATCATACAGCCCTGCACTGAACCACCATACAGCCCTGCTCGAAGCCACCATACTGCCCTGCACTGAGCCACCACACTGCCCTGCACTGAGCCACCACACTGCCCTGCACTGAACCACCATACTGCCCTGCACTGAGCCACCACACTGCCCTGCACTGAACCACCATACAGTCCTGCACTGAACCACCATACCGCCCTGCACTGAGCCACCATACCGCCCTGCACTGAGCCACCATACCGCCCTGCACTGAGCCACCATACCGCCCTGCACCGAGGCACCATACTGCCCTGCACCGAGCCACCACACTGCCCTGCACCGAACCACCATACAGCCCTGCACTGAACCACCATACTGCCCTGTAGTGAGCCACCATACAGCCCTGCACTGAGCCACCATACAGCCCTGCACTGAGCCACCACACTGCCCTGCAATGAGCCACCATACTGCCCTGTACTGAGCCATCATATTGCCCTGCTCAGAGCCACCATACTGTCCTGCACTGAGCCACCACACTGCCCTGCAGTGAGCCATCATACCGCCCTGCACTGAGCCATCATATTGCCCTGCTCAGAGCCATCATATTGCCCTGCTCAGAGCCACAATACCACCCTGCACTGAGCCACCACACTGCCCTGCACTGAGCCACCACACTGCCCTGCACTGAGCCACCATACTGCCCTGCACTGAGCCATCATACTTCCCTGCACTGAGACATCATACTGCCCTGCACTGAGCCATCATACTTCCCTGCACTGTGCCATCATATTGCCCTGTACTGAGCCACCATACTACCCTGCGCTGAGCCACCATACTGCCCTATACGGAGCCACCACACTGCCCTGCACCGAGCCACCACACTGCCCTGCACCGAGCCACCACACTGCCCTGCACCGAGCCACCACACTGCCCTGCACCGAGCCACCACACTGCCCTGCACTGAGCCACCATACTGCGCTGCACTGAGCCACCGTACTGCCCTGCACTGAGCCACCGTACTGCCCTGCACCGAGCCACCATACTGCCCTGCACTGAGCCACCATACTGCCCTGCACTGAGCCAACGTACTGCCCTGCACTGAACCACCATACAGCCCTGCACTGAACCACCATACAGCCCTGCTCGAAGCCACCATACTGCCCTGCACTGAGCCACCACACTGCCCTGCACCGAGCCACCATACTGCCCTGCACCGAGCCATCATACTGCCCTGTACTCTGCCACCACACTGCCCTGCACTGAGACACCATACTGCCCAACTCTGGGCCACCATACTGCCCTGCACCGACCCATCATACTGCCCTGTACTGAGCCACCATACTGCCCTGCAATGAGCCATCATACGGTCCTGCAACGCTCCACCATACTGCCCTGCAATGAGCCATCATACTGTCCTGCACCGCTCCACCATACTGCCCTGCACTGAACCACCATACGGCCCTGTACTGAGCCACCATACTGCCCTGCACCGAGCCACCATACTGCCCTGCACCGAGCCACCATACTGCCCTGCACCGAGCCACCACACTGCCCTGCACTGAACCACCATGCTGCCCTGCACTGAACCACCACACTGCCCTGCACCGAGCCACCACACTGCCCTGCACCGAGCCATCATACTGCCCTGCACCGAGCCACCATACTGCCCTGCACTGAGCCACCACACTGCCCTGTACTGAGCCACCATACCGCCCTGCACTGAGCCACCACACTGCCCTGTACTGAGTCACCACACAGCCCTGCACTGAACCACCATGCTACCCTGCACTGAGCCACCGTACTGCCCTGAACTGAGCCACCGTACTGCCCTAAACTGAGCCACCGTACTGCCCTGCACCGAGCCACCGTACTGCCCTGCACCGAGCCACCGTACTGCCCTGCACTGAGCCAACGTACTGCCCTGCACTGAACCACCATACAGCCCTGCACTGAACCACCATACAGCCCTGCTCGAAGCCACCATACTGCCCTGCACTGAGCCACCACACTGCCCTGCACTGAGCCACCATACCACCCTGCACCGAGGCACCATACCGCCCTGCACCGAACCACCACACTGCCCTGCACCGAACCACCATACAGCCCTGCACTGAACCGCCATACTGTCCTGTAGTGAGCCACCATACAGCCCTGCACTGAGCCACCACACTGCCCTGCAATGAGCCACCACACTGCCCTGTACTGAGCCATCATATTGCCCTGCACTGAGCCACCACACTGCCCTGCAGTGAGCCATCATACCGCCCTGCACTGAGCCATCATATTGCCCTGCTCAGAGCCATCATATGCCCTGCTCAGAGCCACCATACTACCCTGCGCTGAGCCACCACACTGCCCTATACCGAGCCACCATACTGCCCTGTACCGAGCCACCACACTGCCCTGCACCGAGCCACCACACTGCCCTGCACCGAGCCACCACACTGCCCTGCACCGAGCCACCACACTGCCCTGCACCGAGCCACCACACTGCCCTGCACCGAGCCACCATACTGCCCTGCACTGAGCCACCATACTGCCCTGCACTGAACCACCATACTGCCCTGCACTGAGCCACCATACTGCCCTATACCGAGCCACCATACAGCCCTGCACCGAGCCACCATACTGCCCTGCACCGAACCACCATACTGCCTTGCACTGAGCCACCATACTGCCCTGCACCGAGCCACCATACTGCCCTGCACCGAGCCACCATACTGCCCTGCACCGAGCCACCATACTGCCCTGTACTGAGCCACCAAACTGCCCTGTACTGAGCCACCATACTGCCCTGCACTGAGCCATCATACTACCCTGTACTGAGCCACCACACTGCCCTGCACTGAGCCACCACACTGCCCTGCACTGAGCCACCACACTGCCCTGCACCGCTCCACCATACTGCGCTGCACTGAGCCACCATACTGCCCTGCACCGAGCCACAATACTGCCCTGTACCGAGTCACCACACTGCCCTGCACCGCTCCACCATACTGCGCTGCACTGAGCCACCGTACTGCCCTGCACCGAGCCACCATACTGCCCTGCACTGAGCCACCGTACTGCCCTGCACTGAGCCACCATACTGCCCTGCACTGAGCCACCATACTGCCCTGCACCGAGCCACCATACTGCCCTGCACCGAGCCACCATACTGCCCTGCACCGAGCCACCACACTGCCCTGTACTGAGCCACCATACCGCCCTGCACTGAGCCACCACACTGCCCTGTACAGAGTCACCACACAGCCCTGCACTGAGCCACCAAACTGCCCTGCACTGAACCACCATACTGCCCTGCACTGAACCACCATACTGCCCTGCACTGAGCCATCGTACTGCCCTGCACTGAGCCACCGTACTGCCCTGCACTGAGCCACCGTACTGCCCTGCACTGAGCCACCACACTGCCCTGCACTGAGCCACCACACTGCCCTGTACTGAGCCACCATACCGCCCTGTACTGAGTCACCACACAGCCCTGCACTGAGCCACCAAACTGCCCTGCACTGAACCACCATACTGCCCTGCACTGAGCCACCGTACTGCCCTGAACTGAGCCACCGGACTGCCCTGCACTGAGCCACCAAACTGCCCTGCACTGAGCCACCAAACTGCCCTGCACTGAACCAGCATACTGCCCTGCACTGAACCACCATACTGCCCTGAACTGAGCCACCGTACTGCCCTGCACTGAGCCACCACACTGCCCTGCACTGAGCCACCATACCACCCTGTACTGAGTCACCACACAGCCCTGCACTGAGCCACCAAACTGCCCTGCACTGAACCACCGTACTGCCCTGCACTGAGCCACCATACTGCCCTGCACTGAGCCAACGTACTGCCCTGCACTGAGCCACCATACTGCCCTGCACTGAGCCAACGTACTGCCCTGCACTGAACCATCATACAGCCCTGCACTGAACCACCATACAGCCCTGCTCGAAGCCACCATACTGCCCTGCACTGAGCCACCACACTGCCCTGCACTGAGCCACCACACTGCCCTGCACTGAACCACCATACAGTCCTGCACTGAACCACCATACCGCCCTGCACTGAGCCACCATACAGCCCTGCACTGAGCCACCACACTGCCCTGCACCGAGCCACCATACAGCCCTGCACCGAGCCACCATACAACACTGCACCGAGCCACCATACTGCCCTGCACCGAACCACCATACTGCCCTGTACTGAGCCACCATACTGCCCTTTACTGAGCCACCATACTGCCCTGCACCGAGACACCATACTGCCCTGCACCGAGCCACCATACTGCCCTGTACTGAGCCACCAAACTGCCCTGTACTGAGCCACCATACTGCCCTGCACTGAGCCATCATACTACCCTGTACTGAGCCACCACACTGCCCTGCACCGAGCCACCATACTGCCCTGTACTGAGCCACCATACTGCCCTGTACTGAGCCACCATACTGCCCTGCACTGAGCCATCATACTGCCCTGCACTGAGCCACCACACTGCCCTGCACTGAGCCACCACACTGCCCTGCACTGAGCCACCACACTGCCCTGCACTGAGCCACCACACTGCCCTGCACCGCTCCACCATACTGCGCTGCACTGAGCCACCATACTGCCCTGCACCGAGCCACCATACTGCCCTGTACCGAGTCACCACACTGCCCTGCACCGCTCGACCATACTGCGCTGCACTGAGCCACCATACTGCCCTGCACCGAGCCACCATACTGCCCTGTACCGAGTCACCACACTGCCCTGCACCGCTCCACCATACTGCGCTGCACTGAGCCACCGTACTGCCCTGCACTGAGCGACCGTACTGCCCTGCACCGAGCCACCATACTGCCCTGCACTGAGCCACCATACTGCCCTGCACTGAGCCAACGTACTGCCCTGCACTGAACCACCATACAGCCCTGCACTGAACCACCATACAGCCCTGCTCGAAGCCACCATACTGCCCTGCACTGAGCCACCACACTGCCCTGCACCGGGCCACCATACTGCCCTGCACCGAGCCATCATACTGCCCTGTACTCTGCCACCACACTGCCCTGCACTGAGACACCATACTGCCCAACTCTGGGCCACCATACTGCCCTGCACCGACCCATCATACTGCCCTGTACTGAGCCACCATACTGCCCTGCAATGAGCCATCATACGGTCCTGCACCGCTCCACCATACTGCCCTGCAATGAGCCATCATACTGGCCTGCACCGCTCCACCATACTGCCCTGCACTGAACCACCATACGGCCCTGTACTGAGCCACCATACTGCCCTGCACCGAGCCACCATACTGCCCTGCACCGAGCCACCACACTGCCCTGCACTGAACCACCATACTGCCCTGCACTGAGCCACCATACTGCCCTGCACTGAGCCACCATAGTGCCCTGTACTGAGCCACCATACAGCCCTGCACCGAGCCACCATACAGCCCTGCACCGAGCCACCATACAGCCCTGCACCGAACCACCATACTGCCCTGTACTGAGCCACCATACTGCCCTTTACTGAGCCACCATCCTGCCCTGCACCGAGACACCATACTGCCCTGCACCGAGCCACCATACTGCCCTGTACTGAGCCACCATACTGCCCTGTACTGAGCCACCATACTGCCCTGCACTGAGCCATCATACTGCCCTGTACTGAGCCACCACACTGCCCTGCACTGAGCCACCACACTGCCCTGCACTGAGCCACCACACTGCCCTGCACTGAGCCACCACACTGCCCTGCACTGAGCCACCACACTGCCCTGCACCGCTCCACCATACTGCGCTGCACTGAGCCACCATACTGCCCTGCACCGAGCCACCATACTGCCCTGTACCGAGTCACCACACTGCCCTGCACCGCTCCACCATACTGCGCTGCACTGAGCCACCGTACTGCCCTGCACTGAGCCACCGTACTGCCCTGCACCGAGCCACCATACTGCCCTGCACTGAGCCACCATACTGCCCTGCACTGAGCCAACGTACTGCCCTGCACTGAACCACCATACAGCCCTGCACTGAACCACCATACAGCCCTGCTCGAAGCCACCATACTGCCCTGCACTGAGCCACCACACTGCCCTGCACCGAGCCACCATACTGCCCTGCACTGAGCCATCATACTGCCCTGTACTCTGCCACCACACTGCCCTGCACTGAGACACCATACTGCCCTACTCTGAGCCACCATACTGCCCTGCACCGACCCATCATACTGCCCTGTACTGAGCCACCATACTGCCCTGCAATGAGCCACCATACTGCCCTGCACCGCTCCACCATACTGCCCTGCACTGAACCACCATACGGCCCTGTACTGAGCCACCATACTGCCCTGCACCGAGCCACCATACTGCCCTGCACCGAGCCACCACACTGCCCAACTCTGAGCCATCATACTGCCCTGCACTGAGCCACCATACTGCCCTGCACTGAGCCACCATACTGCCCTGCACCGAGCCACCATACTGCCCTGCACCGAGCCACCATACTGCCCTGCACCGAGCCACCATACTGCCCTGCACCGAACCACCATACTGCCCTGAACTGAGCCACCATACAGCCCTGCACCGAGCCACCATACTGCCCTGCACTGAACCACCATACTGCCCTGCACTGAACCACCATACTGCCCTGCACTGAGCCACCATACTGCCCTGTACTGAGCCACCATACTGCCCTGCACCGAGCTACCATACTGCCCTGCACCGAGCCACCATACTGCCCTGCACCGATCCACCAAACTGCCCTGTACTGAGCCACCATACTGCCCTGTACTGAGCCACCATACTGCCCTGCACCGAGCCACCATACTGCCCTGCACTGAGCCATCATACTGCCCTGTACTGAGCCACCACACTGCCCTGCACTGAGCCATCATACTGCCCTGCACTGAACCACCATACTGCCCTGTACTGAGCCACCATACTGCCCTGTACTGAGCCAACATACTGCCCTGTACTGAGCCACCATACAGACCTGCACCGAGCCACCATACTGCCCTGTACTGAACCACCATACTGCCCTGCACTGAGCCACCATACAGCCCTGCACTGAGCCAACATACAGCCCTGCACCGAGCCACCATACTGCCCTGTACTGAGACACGATACTGCCCTGTACTGAGCCAACATACAGCCCTGCACCGAGCCACCATACTGCCCTGTACTGAACCACCATACTGCCCTGTACTGAGCCACCATACTGCGCTGTACTGAGCCACCACACTGCCCTGCACCGAGCCACCATACTGCCCTGCACTGAGCCATCATACTGCCCTGTACTCTGCCACCATACTGCCCTGCACCGAGCCACCATACTGCCCTGCACCGAGCCACCATACTGCCCTGTACTGAGCCACCATACTGCCCTGCACCGAGCCACCATACTGCCCTGCACCGAGCCACCATACTGCCCTGTACTGAGCCACCATACTGCCCTGCACTGAGCCATCATACTACCCTGTACTGAGCCACCACACTGCCCTGCACGGAGCCACCATACTGCCCTGCACTGAGCCACCACACTGCCCTGACCTGAGCCACCACACTGCCCTGCACCGCTCCACCATACTGCGCTGCACTGAGCCACCATACTGCCCTGCACCGCTCCACCATACTGCCCTGTACCGAGTCACCACACTGCCCTGCACCGCTCCACCACACTGCGCTGCACTGAGCCACCATACTGCCCTGCACTGAACCACCATGCTGCCCTGCACTGAACCACCATACTGCCCTGCACTGAACCACCATACTGCCCTGTACTGAGCCACCATACTGCCCTGTACTGAGCCACCATACTGCCCTGTACTGAGCCACCATACTGCCCTGCACTGAGCCATCATACTGCCCTGTACTGAGCCACCACACTGCCCTGCACTGAGCCACCATACTGCCCTGCACTGAGCCATCATACTGCCCTGCACTGAGCCACCATACTGCCCTGCACTGAGACACCATACTGCCCTACTCAGAGCCACCATACTGCCCTGCACCGAGCCATCATACTGCCCTGTACTGAGCCACCATACAGCCCTGCAACGAGCCACCATACTGACCTGTACTGAACCACCATACTGCCCTGTACTGAGCCACCATACTGCCCTGTACTGAGCCAACATACTGCCCTGCACCGAGCCACCATACTGCCCTGTACTGAACCACCATACTGCCCTGTACTGAGCCACCATACTGCGCTGTACTGAGCCACCACACTGCCCTGCACCGAGCCACCATACTGCCCTGCACTGAGCCATCATACTGCCCTGTACTGAGCCACCACACTGCCCTACTCCGAGCCACCATACTGCCCTGCACCAACCCATCATACTGCCCTGTACTGAGCCACCATACTGTCCTGCACCGCTCCACCATACTGCCCTGCACAGAACCACCATACTGCCCTGCACTGAACCACCATACTGCCCTGTACCGAGCCACCATACTGCCCTGTACTGAGCCAGCATACTGCGCTGTACTGAGCCACCATACTGCGCTGTACTGAGCCACCACACTGCCCTGCACCGACCCATCATACTGCCCTGCACCGAACCACCATGCTGCCCTGCACTGAACCACCATACTGCCCTGCACTGAACCACCATACTGCCCTGCACTGAGCCACCATACTGCCCTGTACTGAGCCACCATACTGCCCTGTACTGAGCCACCATACTGCCCTGCACTGAGCCACCATACTGCCCTGCACTGAACCACCATACTGCCCTGGACTGAGCCACCATACTGCCCTTTACTGAGCCACCATACAGCCCTGCACCGAGCCACCATACTGCCCTGCACCGAGCCACCATACTGCCCTGTACTGAGCCACCATACTGCCCTGCACTGAGCCATCATACTGCCCTGTACTGAGCCACCACACTGCCCTGCACTGAGCCACCATACTGCCCTGCAACGAGCCAGCATACTGACCTGTACTGAACCACCATACTGCCCTGTACTGAGCCACCATACTGCCCTGTACTGAGCCAACATACTGCCCTGCACCGAGCCACCATACTGCCCTGTACTGAACCACCATACTGCCCTGCACTGAACCACCATACTGCCCTGTACCGAGCCACCATACTGCCCTGTACTGAGCCAGCATACTGCCCTGCAATGAGCCATCATACTGTCCTGCACCGCTCCACCATACTGCCCTGCAATGAGCCATCATACTGTCCTGCACCGCTCCACCATACTGCCCTGCACTGAACCACCATACTGCCCTGCACTGAACCACCATACTGCCCTAATCTGAACCACCATACTGCCCTACTCTGAACCACCATACTGCCCTACTCTGAGCCATCATACTGCCCTGCACCGAGCCATCATACTGCCCTGTACTGAGCCATCATACTGTCCTGCACCGCTCCACCATACTGCCCTGCACTGAGCCACCATACGGCCCTGTACTGAGCCACCATACAGCCCTGCACCGAGCCACCATACTGCCCTGCACCGAGCCACCACACTGCCCTGTACTGAGCCACCACACAGCCCTGCACCGAGCCACCATACTGCCCTGTACTGAACCACCATACTGCCCTGTACTGAGCCACCATACTGCCCTGTACTGAGACACCACACTGCCCTGCACTGAGCCATCATACTGCCCTGTACTGAGCCACCACACTGCCCTGCACTGTGCCACCATACTGCCCTGTACTGAGCCACCATACTGCCCTGCACTGAATCACCATACTGCCCTGCACTGAACCACCATGCTGCCCTGCACTGAACCACCATACTGCCCTGCACTGAACCACCATACTGCCCTGTACTGAGCCACCATACTGCCCTGTACTGAGCCACCATACTGCCCTGTACTGAGCCACCATACATCCCTGCACTGAGCCACCATACTGCCCTGCACTGAACCACCATACTGCCCTGTACTGAGCCACCATACTGCCCTTTACTGAGCCACCATACAGCCCTGCACCGAGCCACCATACTGCCCTGTACCGAGCCACCATACTGCCCTGTACTGAGCCACCATACTGCCCTGCACTGAGCCATCATACTGCCCTGTACTGAGCCACCACACTGCCCTGCACTGAGCCACCATACTGCCCTGCACTGAGCCATCATACTGCCCTGCACTGAGCCACCATACTGCCCTGCACTGAGACACCATACTGCCCTCCTCTGAGCCACCATACTGCCCTGCACCGAGCCATCATACTGCCCTGTACTGAGCCACCATACTGCCCTGCACCGAGCCACCATACTGCCCTGCACCGAGCCACCATACTGCCCTGCAAAGAGCCATCATACTGCCCTGCACTGAACCACCATACTGCCCTGTACTGAGCCACCATACTGCCCTGTACTGAGCCACCATACAGCCCTGCAACGAGCCAGCATACTGACCTGTACTGAACCACCATACTGCCCTGTACTGAGCCACCATACTGCCCTGTACTGAGCCACCATACTGCCCTGTACTGAGCCACCATACAGCCCTGCACCGAGCCACCATACTGCCCTGTACTGAACCACCATACTGCCCTGTACTGAGCCACCATACTGCCCTGTACTGAGCCACCACACTGCCCTGCACCGAGCCACCATACTGCCCTGCACTGAGCCACCATACTGCCCTGTACTGAGCCACCACACTGCCCTACTCTGAGCCACCATACTGCCCTACTCTGAGCCACCATACTGCCCTGTACTGAGCCACCATACTGCCCTGCACTGAGCCACCATACTGCCCTGCACCGCTCCACCATACTGCCCTGCACTGAACCACCATACTGCCCTGCACTGAGCCACCATACTGCCCTGTACCGAGCCACCATACTGCCCCGCACCGAGTCACCATACTGCCCTGCAATGAGCCATCATACTGCCCTGCACTGAACCACCATTCTGCCCTGTACTGAGCCACCATACTGCCCTGTACTGAGCCACCATACAGCCATGCAACGAGCCACCATACTGCCCAGTACTGAACCACCATACTGCCCTGCATTGAACCACCATACTGCCCTGTACTGAGCCACCAAACTGCCCTGCACTGAGCCAACATACAGCCCTGCACCGAGCCAACATACAGCCCTGTACTGAACCACCATACTGCCCTGTACTGAGCCACCATACTGCGCTGTACTGAGCCACCACACTGCCCTGCACCGAGCCACCATACTGCCCTGCACCGAGCCATCATACTGCCCTGTACTGAGCCACCACACTGCCCTACTCTGAGCCACCATACTGCCCTGCACCGCTCCACCATACTGCACTGCACTGAACCACCATACTGCCCTGCACTGAGCCACCATACTGCCCTGCACCGCTCCACTATACTGCCCTGCACTGAACCACCATACTGCCCTGCACTGAACCACCATACTGCCCTGCACTGAGCCACCATACTGCCCTGTACCGAGCCACCATACTGCCCTGTACCGAGCCACCATACTGCCCTGCAATGAGCCATCATACTGTCCTGCACCGCTCCACCATACTGCCCTGCACTGAACCACCATACTGCCCTGCACTGAACCACCATACTGCCCTGCACTGAGCCACCATACTGCCCTGCACTGAGCCACCACACTGCCCTGTACTGAGCCACCATACTGCCCTGCAATGAGCCACCATACTGTCCTGCACCGCTCCACCATACTGCCCTGCACTGAACCACCATAGTGCCCTGCACTGAACCACCATACTGCCCTGCACTGAACCACCATACTGCCCTACTCTGAGCCATCATACTGCCCTGCACCGAGCCATCATACTGCCCTGTACTGAGCAATCATACTGTCCTGCACCGCTCCACCATACTGCCCTGCACTGAACCACCATACGGCCCTGTACTGAGCCACCATACAGCCCTGCACCGAGCCACCATACTGCCCTGCACCGAGCCACCACACTGCCCTACTCTGAGCCACCATACTGCCCTGCACTGAGCCACCATACTGCCCTGTACTGAGCCACCATACTGCCCTGTACTGAGCCACCACACAGCCCTGCACCGAGCCACCATACTGCCCTGTACTGAGCCACCATGCTGCCCTGTACTGAGACACCACACTGCCCTGCACTGAGCCATCATACTGCCCTGTACTGAGCCACCACACAGCCCTGCACTGAATCACCATACTGCCCTGCACTGAACCACCATGCTGCCCTGCACTGAGCCACCATACTGCCCTGTACGGAGCCACCATACTGCCCTGTACTGAGCCACCATACATCCCTGCACTGAGCCACCATACTGCCCTGCACTGAACCACCATACTGCCCTGGACTGAGCCACCATACTGCCATTTACTGAGCCACCATACAGCCCTGCACCGAGCCACCATACTGCCCTGTACCGAGCCACCATACTGCCCTGTACCGAGCCACCATACTGCCCTGCACTGAGCCATCATACTGCCCTGTACTGAGCCACCACACTGCCCTGCACTGAGCCACCATACTGCCCTGCAACGAGCCACCATACTGACCTGTACTGAACCACCATACTGCCCTGTACTGAGCCACCATACTGCCCTGTACTGAGCCAACATACAGCCCTGCACCGAGCCACCATACTGCCCTGTACTGAACCACCATACTGCCCTGTACTGAGCCACCATACTGCCCTGTACTGAGCCACCACACTGCCCTGCACCGAGCCACCATACTGCCCTGCACTGAGCCATCATACTGCCCTGTACTGAGCCACCACACTGCCCTACTCTGAGCCACCATACTGCCCTGCACCAACCCATCATACTGCCCTGTACTGAGCCACCATACTGCCCTGCACTGAGCCACCATACTGCCCTGCACCGCTCCACCATACTGCCCTGCACTGAACCACCATACTGCCCTGCACTGAACCACCATACTGCCCTGCACTGAGCCACCATACTGCCCTGTACCGAGCCACCATACTGCCCTGTACTGAGCCACCATACTGCCCTGCACTGAGCCATCATACTGCCCTGTACTGAGCCACCATACTGCCCCGCACCGAGCCACCATATTGCCCCGCACCGAGTCACCATACTGCCCTGCACTGAGCCATCATACTGCCCTGTACTGAGCCACCATACTGCCCTGTACTGAGCCACCATACAGCCATGCAATGAGCCACCATACTGCCCAGTACTGAACCACCATACTGCCCTGCACTGAACCACCATACTGCCCTGTACTGAGCCACCATACTGCCCTGTACTGAGCCAACATACAGCCCTGCACCGAGCCACCATACTGCCCTGTACTGAACCACCATACTGCCCTGTACTGAGCCACCATACTGCGCTGTACTGAGCCACCACACTGCCCTGCACCGAGCCACCATACTGCCCTGCACTGAGCCATCATACTGCCCTGTACTGAGCCACCACACTGCCCTACTCTGAGCCACCATACTGCCCTGCACCGCTCCACCATACTGCCCTGCACTGAACCACCATACTGCCCTGCACTGAGCCACCATACTGCCCTGTACCGAGCCACCATACTGCCCTGTACTGAGCCACCATACTGCCCTGCACTGAGCCACCATACTGCCCTGTACTGAGCCACCACACTGCCCTGCACTGAGACACCATACTGCCCTGCACTGAGACACCATACTGCCCTGCACCGAGCCATCATACTGCCCTGTACTGAGCCACCATACTGCCCTGCACCGAGCCACCATACTGCCCCGCACCGAGTCACCATACTGCCCTGCAATGACCCATCATACTGCCCTGCACTGAACCACCATACTGCCCTGCACTGAGCCACCATACTGCCCTGTACTGAGCCACCATACAGCCCAGCACCGAGCCACCATACTGCCCTGTACTGAGCCACCATACTGCCCTGTACTGAGCCAACATACAGCCCTGCACCGAGCCACCATACTGCCCTGTACTGAACCACCATACTGCCCTGTACTGAGCCACCATACTGCGCTGTACTGAGCCACCACACTGCCCTGCACCGAGCCACCATACTGCCCTGTACTGAGCCACCACACTGCCCTGCACTGAGACACCACACTGCCCTACTCTGAGCCACCATACTGCCCTGCACCGACCCATCATACTGCCCTGCACTGAACCACCATACTGCCCTGCACTGAACCACCATACTGCCCTGCACTGAACCACCATACTGCCCTGCACTGAGCCACCATACTGCCCTGTACTGAGCCACCATACTGCCCTGTACTGAGCCACCATACTGCCCTGCACTGAGCCACCATACTGCCCTGCACTGAACTACCATACTGCCCTGGACTGAGCCACCATACTGCCCTTTACTGAGCCACCATACAGCCCTGCACCGAGCCACCATACTGCCCTGTACCGAGCCACCATACTGCCCTGTACTGAGCCACCATACTGCCCTGCACTGAGCCATCATACTGCCCTGTACTGAGCCACCACACTGCCCTGCACTGAGCCACCATACTGCCCTGCAACGAGCCAGCATACTGACCTGTACTGAACCACCATACTGCCCTGTACTGAGACACCATACTGCCCTGTACTGAGCCACCATACAGCCCTGCACCGAGCCACCATACTGCCCTGTACTGAACCACCATACTGCCCTGTACTGAGCCACCATACTGCCCTGTACTGAGCCACCACACTGCCCTGCACCGAGCCACCATACTGCCCTGCACTGAGCCACCACACTGCCCTACTCTGAGCCACCATACTGCCCTGCACCAACCCATCATACTGCCCTGTACTGAGCCACCATACTGCCCTGCACTGAGCCACCATACGCCCTGCACTGAGCCACCATACTGCCCTGCACTGAGCCACCATACTGCCCTGCACCGCTCCACCATACTGCCCTGCACTGAACCACCATACTGCCCTGCATTGAGCCACCATACTGCCCTGTACCGAGCCACCATACTGCCCTGTACTGAGCCACCATACTGCCCTGCACTGAGCCATCATACTGCCCCGTACTGAGCCACCATACTGCCCCGCACCGAGCCACCATACTGCCCCGCACCGAGTCACCATACTGCCCTGCAATGAGCCATCATACTGCCCTGCACTGAACCACCATACTGCCCTGTACTGAGCCACCATACTGCCCTGTACTGAGACACCATACTGCCCTGCACTGAGCCACCATACTGCCCTGCACTGAGACACCATACTGCCCTGCACTGAGACACCATACTGCCCTGCTCTGAGCCACCATACTGCCCTGCTCTGAGCCACCATACTGCCCTGCACCGAGCCATCATACTGCCCTGTACTGAGCCACCATACTGCCCTGCACCGAGCCACCATACTGCCCTGCACCGAGTCACCATACTGCCCTGCACTGAGCCACCATACTGCCCTGCTCTGAGCCACCATACTGCCCTGCAATGACCCATCATACTGCCCTGCACTGAACCACCATACTGCCCTGCACTGAGCCACCATACTGCCCTGTACTGAGCCACCATACAGCCCAGCACCGAGCCACCATACTGCCCTGTACTGAGCCACCATACTGCCCTGTACTGAGCCAACATACAGCCCTGCACCGAGCCACCATACTGCCCTGCACTGCGACACCACACTGCCCTGCACTGAGACACCACACTGCCCTACTCTGAGCCACCATACTGCCCTGCACCGACCCATCATACTGCCCTGCACTGAACCACCATACTGCCCTGCACTGAACCACCATACTGCCCTGCACTGAACCACCATACTGCCCTGCACTGAGCCACCATACTGCCCTGCACCGAGCCACCATACTGCCCTGTACTGAACCACCATACTGCCCTGTACTGAGCCACCATACTGCGCTGTACTGAGCCACCATACTGCCCTGTACTGAGCCACCATACTGCCCTGCACTGAGCCATCATACTGCCCTGTACTGAGCCACCACACCGCCCTGCACTGAGCCAGCATACTGACCTGCAACGAGCCAGCATACTGACCTGTACTGAACCACCATACTGCCCTGTACTGAGCCACCATACTGCCCTGTACTGAGCCAACATACAGCCCTGCACCGAGCCACCATACTGCCCTGTACTGAACCACCATACTGCCCTGTACTGAGCCACCATACTGCCCTGTACTGAGCCACCACACTGCCCTGCACCGAGCCACCATACTGCCCTGCACTGAGCCACCACACTGCCCTACTCTGAGCCACCATACTGCCCTGCACCAACCCATCATACTGCCCTGTACTGAGCCACCATACTGCCCTGCACTGAGCCACCATACCGCCCTGCACTGAGCCACCATACTGCCCTGCACTGAGCCACCATACTGCCCTGCACCGCTCCACCATACTGCCCTGCACTGAACCACCATACTGCCCTGCACTGAACCACCATACTGCCCTGCACTGAACCACCATACTGCCCTGCACTGAACCACCATACTGCCCTGCACTGAACCACCATACTGCCCTGCACTGAACCACCATACTGCCCTGTACTGAGCCACCATACTGCCCTGCACTGAGCCATCATACTGCCCCGTACTGAGCCACCATACTGCCCTGCACCGAGCCACCATACTGCCCTGCACCGAGTCACCATACTGCCCTGCAATGAGCCATCATACTGCCCTGTACTGAGCCACCATACTGCCCTGTACTGAGCCACCACACTGCCCTACTCTGAGCCACCATACTGCCCTGCACCGCTCCACCATACTGCCCTGCACTGAACCACCATACTGCCCTGCACTGAGCCACCATACTGCCCTGTACCGAGCCACCATACTGCCCTGTACTGAGCCACCATACTGCCCTGCACTGAGCCATCATACTGCCTGGTACTGAGCCACCACACTGCCCTGCACCGCTCCACCATACTGCCCTGCACTGAACCACCATACTGCCCTGCACTGAGCCACCATACTGCGCTGTACTGAGCCACCACACTGCCCTGCACCGAGCCACCATACTGCCCTGCACTGAGCCACCACACTGCCCTACTCTGAGCCACCATACTGACCTGCACCAACCCATCATACTGCCCTGTACTGAGCCACTATACTGCCCTGCACTGAGCCACCATACTGCCCTGCACTGAGCCACCATACTGCCCTGCACTGAGCCACCATACTGCCCTGCACTGAGCCACCATACTGCCCTGCACCGCTCCACCATACTGCCCTGCACTGAGCCACCATACTGCCCTGTACCGAGCCACCATACTGCCCTGTACTGAGCCACCATACTGCCCTGCACTGAGCCATCATACTGCCCTGTACTGAGCCACCATACTGCCCTGCACTGAACCACCATACTGCCCTGCACCGAGCCACCATACTGCCCTGTACTGAGCCACCATACTGCCCTGTACTGAGCCACCATACTGCCCTGTACTGAGCCACCACACTGCCCTACTCTGAGCCACCATACTGCCCTGTACCGAGCCACCATACTGCCCTGTACTGAGCCACCATACTGCCCTGCACTGAGCCATCATACTGCCCTGTACTGAGCCACCACACTGCCCTGCACCGCTCCACCATACTGCCCTGCACTGAACCACCATACTGCCCTGCACTGAACCACCATACTGCCCTGCACTGAGCCACCATACTGCCCTGTACCGAGCCACCATACTGCCCTGTACCGAGCCACCATACTGCCCTGTACTGAGCCACCACACTGCCCTGCACTGAGCCACCATACTGCCCTGCACTGAGCCACCATACTGCCCTGCACTGAGCCACCATACTGCCCTGCACTGAGCCACCATACTGCCCTGCACTGAACCACCATACTGCCCTGCACTGAACCACCATACTGCCCTGCACTGAGCCACCATACTGCCCTGTACTGAGCCACCATACTGCCCTGCACCGAGCCACCATACTGCCCTGCACCGAGTCACCATACTGCCCTGCAATGAGCCATCATACTGCCCTGCACTGAACCACCATACTGCCCTGCACTGAGCCACCATACTGCCCTGTACTGAGCCACCATACTGCCCTGCACCGAGCCACCATACTGCCCTGTACTGAGCCACCATACTGCCCTGTACTGAGCCAACATACAGCCCTGCACCGAGCCACCATACTGCCCTGTACTGAACCACCATACTGCCCTGTACTGAGCCACCATACTGCGCTGTACTGAGCCACCACACTGCCCTGCACCGAGCCACCATACTGCCCTGCACTGAGCCACCATACTGCCCTGCACTGAGCCACCACACTGCCCTGCACTGAGACACCATACTGCCCTGCAATGAGCCATCATACTGCCCTGCACTGAACCACCATACTGACCTGTACTGAGCCACCATACTGCCCTGTACTGAGACACCACACTGCCCTGCACTGAACCACCATACTGCCCTGCACTGAACCACCATACTGCCCTGTACTGAGCCACCATACTGCCCTTTACTGAGCCACCATACAGCCCTGCACTGAACCACCATACTGCCCTGTACTGAGCCACCATACTGCCCTGCACCGAGCCACCATACAGCCCCGCACCGAGTCACCATACTGCCCTGCACTGAGCCATCATACTGCCCGGTACTGAGCCACCACACTGCCCTGCACCGCTCCACCATACTGCCCTGCACTGAACCACCATACTGCCCTGCACTGAACCACCATACTGCCCTGCACTGAGCCACCATACTGCCCTGTACCGAGCCACCATACTGCCCTGTACTGAGCCACCATACTGCCCTGTACTGAGCCACCACACTGCCCTGCACTGAGCCACCATACTGCCCTGCACTGAGCCACCATACTGCCCTGCACTGAGCCACCATACTGCCCTGCACTGAGCCACCATACTGCCCTGCACTGAACCACCATACTGCCCTGCACTGAACCACCATACTGCCCTGCACTGAGCCACCATACTGCCCTGTACTGAGCCACCATACTGCCCTGCACCGAGCCACCATACTGCCCCGCACCGAGTCACCATACTGCCCTGCAATGAGCCATCATACTGCCCTGCACTGAACCACCATACTGCCCTGCACTGAGCCACCATACTGCCCTGTACTGAGCCACCATACAGCCCTGCACCGAGCCACCATACTGCCCTGTACTGAGCCACCATACTGCCCTGTACTGAGCCACCATACAGCCCTGCACCGAGCCACCATACTGCCCTGTACTGAACCACCATACTGCCCTGTACTGAGCCACCATACTGCGCTGTACTGAGCCACCACACTGCCCTGCACCGAGCCACCATACTGCCCTGCACTGAGCCACCATACTGCCCTGCACTGAGCCACCACACTGCCCTGCACTGAGACACCATACTGCCCTGCAATGAGCCATCATACTGTCCTGCACTGAACCACCATACGGCCCTGTACTGAGCCACCATACTGCCCCGCACCGAGCCACCATACTGCCCTGCAATGAGCCATCATACTGCCCTGCACTGAACCACCATACTGCCCTGTACTGAGCCACCATACTGCCCTGTACTGAGACACCACACTGCCCTGCACTGAACCACCATACTGCCCTGCACTGAACCACCATACTGCCCTGTACTGAGCCACCATACTGCCCTTTACTGAGCCACCATACAGCCCTGCACTGAACCACCATACTGCCCTGTACTGAGCCACCATACTGCCCTGCACCGAGCCACCATACAGCCCCGCACCGAGTCACCATACTGCCCTGCAATGAGCCATCATACTGCCCTGCACTGAACCACCATACTGCCCTGCACTGAGCCACCATACTGCCCTGTACTGAGCCACCATACAGCCCTGCACCGAGCCACCATACTGCCCTGTACTGAGCCACCATACTGCCCTGTACTGAGCCAACATACAGCCCTGCACCGAGCCACCATACTGCCCTGTACTGAACCACCATACTGCCCTGTACTGAGCCACCATACTGCCCTGCACCGAGCCACCATACTGCCCTGTACTGAGCCACCACACTGCCCTGCACTGAGACACCATACTGCCCTACTCTGAGCCACCATACTGCCCTGCACCGACCCATCATACTGCCCTGGACTGAGCCACCATACTGCCCTTTACTGAGCCACCATACAGCCCTGCACCGAGCCACCATACCGCCCTGCACCGAGCCACCATACTGCCCTGTACCGAGCCACCATACTGCCCTGCACTGAGCCATCATACTGCCCTGTACTGAGCCACCAAACTGCCCTGCACTGAGCCACCATACTGCCCTGCAACGAGCCAGCATACTGCCCTGTACTGAGCCACCATACTGCCCTGCACTGAGCCACCATACTGCCCTGCACCGCTCCACCATCCTGCCCTGCACTGAACCACCATACTGCCCTGCACTGAATCACCATACTGCCCTGCACTGAACCACCATACTGCCCTGCACCGAGCCACCATACTGCCCCGCACCGAGTCACCATACTGCCCTGCAATGAGCCATCATACTGCCCTGCACTGAACCACCATACTGCCCTGTACTGAGCCACCATACTGCCCCTTACTGAGCCACCATACTGCCCTGTACTGAGACACCACACTGCCCTGCACTGAACCACCATACAGCCCTGCACCGAGCCACCATACTGCCCTGCACCGAGCCACCATACTGCCCTGTACCGAGCCACCATACTGCCCTGCACTGAGCCATCATACTGCCCTGCACTGAGCCACCACACTGCCCTGCACTGAGCCACCATACTGCCCTGCAACGAGCCAGCATACTGCCCTGTACTGAACCACCATACTGCCCTGTACTGAGCCACCATACTGCCCTGCACTGAGCCACCATACTGCCCTGCACTGAGCCACCATACTGCCCTGCACCGCTCCACCATCCTGCCCTGCACTGAACCACCATACTGCCCTGCACTGAACCACCATACTGCCCTGCACTGAGCCATCATACTGCCCTGTACCGAGCCACCATACTGCCCTGTACTGAGCCACCATACTGCCCTGCACTGAGCCATCATACTGCCCTGTACTGAGCCACCATACTGCCCTGCACCGAGCCACCATACTGCCCCGCACCGAGTCACCATACTGCCCTGCAATGAGCCATCATACTGCCCTGCACTGAACCACCATACTGCCCTGCACTGAGCCACCATACAGCCATGCAACGAGCCACCATACTGCCCAGTACTGAACCACCATACTGCCCTGCACTGAACCACCATACTGCCCTGTACTGAGCCACCATACTGCCCTGTACTGAGCCAACATACTGCCCTGCACCGAGCCACCATACTGCCCTGTACTGAACCACCATACTGCCCTGTACCGAGCCACCATACTGCCCTGTACTGAGCCACCACACTGCCCTACACTGAGCCACCACACTGCCCTACTCTGAGCCACCATACTGCCCTGCACCGCTCCACCATACTGCCCTGCACTGAACCACCATACTGCCCTGCACTGAGCCACCATACTGCCCTGTACCGAGCCACCATACTGCCCTGCACTGAGCCATCATACTGCCCTGCACTGAGCCATCATACTGCCCTGCACTGAGCCATCATACTGCCCTGTACTGAGCCACCACACTGCCCTACTCTGAGCCACCATACTGCCCTGCACCGCTCCACCATACTGCCCTGTACTGAACCACCATACTGCCCTGCACTGAGCCACCATACTGCCCTGTACCGAGCCACCATACTGCCCTGTACTGAGCCACCATACTGCCCTGCACTGAGCCATCATACTGCCTGGTACTGAGCCACCACACTGCCCTGCACTGAGACACCATACTGCCCTGCACCGCTCCACCATACTGCCCTGCACTGAACCACCATACTGCCCTGCACTGAACCACCATACTGCCCTGCACTGAGCCACCATACTGCCCTGTACCGAGCCACCATACTGCCCTGTACCGAGCCACCATACTGCCCTGTACTGAGCCACCATACTGCCCTGCACTGAGCCATCATACTGCCCTGTACTGAGCCACCACACTGCCCTGCACTGAGACACCATACTGCCCTGCACTGAGCCACCATACTGCCCTGCACTGAGCCACCATACTGCCCGGCACTGAGACACCATACTGCCCTGCACCGAGCCATCATACTGCCCTGCACCGAGCCATCATACTGCCCTGTACCGAGCCACCATACTGCCCTGCACCGAGCCACCATACTGCCCCGCACCGAGTCACCATACTGCCCTGCAATGAGCCATCATACTGCCCTGCACTGAACCACCATACTGCCCTGCACTGAGCCACCATACTGCCCTGTACTGAGCCAACATACAGCCCTGCACCGAGCCACCATACTGCCCTGTACTGAACCACCATACTGCCCTGTACTGAGCCAAGATACTGCGCTGTACTGAGCCACCACACTGCCCTGCACCGAGCCACCATACTGCCCTGCACCGAGCCATCATCCTGCCCTGTACTGAGCCACCACACTGCCCTGCACTGAGACACCATACTGCCCTACTCTGAGCCACCATACTGCCCTGCACCGACCCATCATACTGCCCTGTACTGAGACACCACACTGCCCTGCACTGAGCCACCATACTGCCCTGCAATGAGCCATCATACTGCCCTGCACCGCTCCACCATACTGCCCTGCACTGAACCACCATACTGCCCTGCACTGAACCACCATACTGCCCTGCACTGAACCACCATACTGCCCTGCACTGAACCACCATACTGCCCTGTACTGAGCCACCATACTGCCCTGCACTGAGCCACCATACTGCCCTGTACTGAGCCACCACACTGCCCTGCACTGAGACACCATACTGGCCTACTCTGAGCCACCATACTGCCCTGCACCGACCCATCATACTGCCCTGTACTGAGCCACCACACTGCCCTGCACTGAGCCACCATACTGCCCTGCAATGAGCCATCATACTGTCCGGCACCGCTCCACCATACTGCCCTGCACTGAACCACCATACTGCCCTGCACTGAACCACCATACTGCCCCGCACTGAACCACCATACTGCCCTGCACTGAGCCACCATACTGCCCTGTACTGAGCCACCACACTGCCCTGCACTGAGCCACCACACTGCCCTGCACTGAGACACCATACTGCCCTACTCTGAACCACCATACTGCCCTGCACTGAGCCATCATACTGCCCTGCACTGAGCCATCATATTGCCCTGCACTGAGCCACCATACTGCCCTGCACTGAGCCACCATACTGCCCTGTACCGAGCCACCATACTGCCCTGCACCGAGCCACCATACTGCCCTGCACCGAGCCACCATACTGCCCTGCACCGAGCCACCATACTGCCCCGCACCGAGTCACCATACTGCCCTGCAATGAGCCATCATACTGCCCTGCACTGAACCACCATACTGCCCTGCACTGAGCCACCATACTGCCCTGTACTGAGCCAACATACTGCCCTGTACTGAGCCACCATACTGCGCTGTACTGAGCCACCACACTGCCCTGCACCGAGCCACCATACTGCCCTGCACCGAGCCATCATCCTGCCCTGTACTGAGCCACCACACTGCCCTGCACTGAGACACCATACTGCCCTACTCTGAGCCACCATACTGCCCTGCACCGACCCATCATACTGCCCTGTACTGAGACACCACACTGCCCTGCACTGAGCCACCATACTGCCCTGCAATGAGCCATCATACTGTCCTGCACCGCTCCACCATACTGCCCTGCACTGAACCACCATACTGCCCTGCACTGAACCACCATACTGCCCTGCACTGAACCACCATACTGCCCTGCACTGAACCACCATACTGCCCTGTACTGAGCCACCATACTGCCCTGCACTGAGCCACCGTACTGCCCTGTACTGAGCCACCACACTGCCCTGCACTGAGACACCATACTGGCCTACTCTGAGCCACCATACTGCCCTGCACCGACCCATCATACTGCCCTGTACTGAGCCACCACACTGCCCTGCACTGAGCCACCATACTGCCCTGCAATGAGCCATCATACTGTCCGGCACCGCTCCACCATACTGCCCTGCACTGAACCACCATACTGCCCTGCACTGAACCACCATACTGCCCTGCACTGAGCCACCACACTGCCCTGCACCGAGCCACCATACTGCCCTGCACCGAGCCACCATACTGCCCTGCACCGAGCCACCATACTGCGCTGTACTGAGCCACCATACTGCCCTGTACTGAGCCATCATACTGCCCTGCACTGAACCACCATACTGCCCTGCACTGAACCACCATACTGCCCTGTACTGAGCCACCATATGCCCTGCACTGAGCCACCATACTGCCCTGCACTGAACCACCATACTGCCCTGTACTGAGCCACCATACTGCCCTTTACTGAGCCACCATACTGCCCTGCACCGAGCCACCATACAGCCCTGTACCGAGCCACCATACTGCCCTGTACTGAGCCACCATACTGCCCTGTACTGAGCCACCACACTGCCCTGCACTTAGCCACCATACTGCCCTGCACTGAGCCATCATACTGCACTGTACTGAGCCACCATACTGCCCTGCACCGAGCCACCATACTGCCCCGCACCGAGTCACCATACTGCCCTGCAATGAGCCATCATACTGCCCTGCACTGAACCACCATACTGCCCTGTACTGAGCCACCATACTGCCCTGTAATGAGCCACCATACAGCCCTGCACCGAGCCACCATACTGCCCTGTACTGAGCCACCATACTGCGCTGTACTGAGCCACCATACTGCCCTGTACTGAGCCATCATACTGCCCTGTACTGAGCCACCACACAGCCCTGCACTGAGCCACCATACTGCCGTACTCGGAGCCACCATACTGCCCTGCACCGAGCCACCATACTGCCCTGTACTGAGCCACCATACAGCCCTACACCGAGCCACCACACAGCCCTGTACTGAGCCACCATACTGCCCTGTACTGAGACACCACACTGCCCTGCACTGAGCCATCATACTGCCCTGTACTGAGCCACCATACTGCCCTGCACTGAGCCACCATACTGCCCTGCACTGAATCACCATACTGCCCTGCACTGAACCACCATACTGCCCTGCACTGAACCACCATACTGCCCTGCACTGAACCACCATACTGCCCTGCACTGAGCCACCATACTGCCCTGCACTGAGCCACCATACTGCCCTGTACTGAGCCACCATATGCCCTGCACTGAGCCACCATACTGCCCTGCACTGAACCACCATACTGCCCTGTACTGAGCCACCATACTGCCCTTTACTGAGCCACCATACTGCCCTGCACCGAGCCACCATACTGCCCTGTACCGAGCCACCATACTGCCCTGTACTGAGCCACCATACTGCCCTGTACTGAGCCACCACACTGCCCTGCACTGAGCCACCATACTGCCCTGCACTGAGCCATCATACTGCCCTGTACTGAGCCACCATACTGCCCTGCACCGAGCCACCATACTGCCCCGCACCGAGTCACCATACTGCCCTGCAATGAGCCATCATACTGCCCTGCACTGAACCACCATACTGCCCTGTACTGAGCCACCATACTGCCCTGTACTGAGCCACCATACAGCCCTGCAACGAGCCAGCATACTGACCTGTACTGAACCACCATACTGCCCTGTACTGAGCCACCATACTGCCCTGTACTGAGCCAACATACAGCCCTGCACCGAGCCACCATACTGCCCTGTACTGAACCACCACACTGCCCTGTACTGAGCCACCATACTGCCCTGCACTGAGCCACCACACTGCCCTGCACTGAGACACCATACTGCCCTACTCTGAGCCACCATACTGCCCTGTACTGAGCCACCATACTGCCCTGTACTGAGCCACCATACTGCCCTGTACTGAGCCACCATACTGCCCTGTACTGAGCCACCATACTGCGCTGTACTGAGCCACCACACTGCCCTGCACCGAGCCACCATACTGCCCTGTACTGAGCCATCATACTGCCCTGTACTGAGCCACCACACAGCCCTGCACTGAGACACCATACTGCCCTACTCTGAGCCACCATACTGCCCTGCACCGAGCCACCATACGGCCCTGTACCGAGCCACCATACTGCCCTGCACCGAGCCACCACACTGCCCTACTCTGAGCCACCATACTGCCCTGCACTGAGCCACCATACTGCCCTGTACTGAGCCACCACACAGCCCTGCACCGAGCCACCATACTGCCCTGTACTGAGCCACCATACTGCCCTGTACTGAGCCACCATACTGCCCTGTACTGAGAAACCACACTGCCCTGCACTGAGCCATCATACTGCCCTGTACTGAGCCACCACACTGCCCTGCACTGTGCCACCATACTGCCCTGTACTGAGCCACCATACTGCCCTGCACTGAATCACCATACTGCCCTGCACTGAACGACCATGCTGCCCTGCACTGAACCACCATACTGCCCTGTACTGAGCCACCATACTGCCCTGTACTGAGCCACCATACATCCCTGCACTGAGCCACCATACTGCCCTGCACTGAATCACCATACTGCCCTGCACTGAACCACCATACTGCCCTGCACTGAACGACCATGCTGCCCTGTACTGAGCCACCATACTGCCCTGTACTGAGCCACAATACTGCCCTGTACTGAGCCACCATACTGCCCTGTACTGAGCCACCATACATCCCTGCACTGAGCCACCATACTGCCCTGCACTGAATCACCATACTGCCCTGCACTGAACGACCATGCTGCCCTGCACTGAACCACCATACTGCCCTGTACTGAGCCACCATACAGCCCTGCAACGAGCCAGCATACTGACCTGTACTGAACCACCATACTGCCCTGCACTGAGCCACCATACTGCCCTGCAATGAACCACCATACTGCCCTGTACTGAGCCACCATACTGCCCTTTACTGAGCCAACATACAGCCCTGCACCGAGCCACCATACTGCCCTGTACCGAGCCACCATACTGCACTGCACTGAGCCATCATACTGCCCTGCACTGAGCCATCACACTGCCCTGCACTGAGCCATCATATTGCCCTGCACTGAGCCACCATACTGCCCTGCACTGAGCCACCATACTGCCCTGCACTGAGCCATCATACTGCCCTGCACTGAGCCACCATACTGCCCTGCACTGAGCCACCATACTGCCCTGTACCGATCCACCACACTGCCCTGCAACGAGCCACCATACTGCCCTGCACCAAGCCACCATACTGCCCTGCACCAAGCCACCACACTGCCCTGTAATGAGCCATCGTACTGCCCTGTACTGAGCCACCACACAGCCCTGCACTGAGACACCATACTGCCCTACTCTGAGCCACCATACTGCCCTGCACCGAGTCACCATACGGCCCTGTACCGAGCCACCATACTGCCCTGCACCGAGCCACCACACTGCCCTACTCTGAGCCACCATACTGCCCTACTCTGAGCCACCATACTGCCCTGCACTGAGCCACCATACTGCCCTGCACTGAGCCACCATACTGCCCTGCACTGAACCACCATACTGCCCTGTACTGAGCCACCACACAGCCCTGTACTGAGACACCACACTGCCCTGCACTGAGCCATCATAATGCCCTGTACTGAGCCACCACACTGCCCTGCACTGAGCCACCACACTGCCCTGTACTGAGCCACCATACTGCCCTGCACTGAATCACCATACTGCCCTGCACTGAACCACCATACTGCCCTGCACCGAGCCACCATACGGCCCTGTACCGAGCCACCATACTGCCCTGCACCGAGCCACCACACTGCCCTACTCTGAGCCACCATACTGCCCTGCACTGAGCCACCATACTGCCCTGCACTGAGCCACCATACTGCCCTGTACTGAGACACCACACTGCCCTGCACTGAGCCATCATACTGCCCTGTACTGAGCCACCACACTGCCCTGCACTGAGCCACCACACTGCCCTGTACTGAGCCACCATACTGCCCTGCACTGAATCACCATACTGCCCTGCACTGAACCACCATGCTGCCCTGCACTGAACCACCATACTGCCCTGCACTGAACCACCATACTGCCCTGTACTGAACCACCATACTGCCCTGTACTGAGCCACCATACTGCCCTGTACTGAGACACCATACTGCCCTGCACCGAGCCACCATACTGCCCTGCTCCGAACCACCATACTGCCCTGTACTGAGCCACCATACTGCCCTTTACTGAGCCACCATACAGCCCTGCACCGAGCCACCATACTGCCCTGCACTGAGCCATCATACTGCCCTGCACTGAGCCATCATACTGCCCTGTACTGAGCCACCACACTGCCCTGCACTGAGCCACCACACTGCCCTGCACTGAGCCACCATACTGCCCTGCACTGAGCCATCATACTGCCCTGCACTGAGCCACCATACTGCCCTGTACCGAGACACCATACTGCGCCGCACCGAGTCACCATACTGCCCTGCAATGAGCCATCATACTGCCCTGCACTGAACCACCATACTGCCCTGTACTGAGCCACCATACTGCCCTGTACTGAGCCACCATACAGTCCTGTACTGAGCCACAATACAGCCCTGCACCGAGCCACCATACTGCCCTGTACTGAGCCACCACACTGCCCTGCACTGAGCCACCACACTGCCCTGTACTGAGCCACCATACTGCCCTGCACTGAGCCACCATACTGCCCTACTCTGAGCCACCATACTGCCCTGCACCGAGCCACCATACGGCCCTGTACCGAGCCACCATACTGCCCTGCACCGAGCCACCACACTGCCCTACTCTGAGCCACCACACTGCCCTGCACTGAGCCACCATACTGCCCTGTACTGAGACACCACACAGCCCTGTACTGAGACACCACACTGCCCTGCACTGAGCCATCATACTGCCCTGCACTGAGCCACCACACTGCCCTGTACTGAGCCACCATACTGCCCTGCATTGAATCACCATACTGCCCTGCACTGAACCACCATACTGCCCTGCACTGAACCACCATGCTGCCCTGCACTGAACCACCATACTGCCCTGTACTGAGCCACCATACTGCCCTGTACTGAGACACCATACAGCCCTGCACCGAGCCACCATACTGCCCTGCACTGAACAACCATACTGCCCTGTACTGAGCCACCATACTGCCCTTTACTGAGCCACCATACAGCCCTGCACCGAGCCACCATACTGCCCTGTACCGAGCCACCATACTGCCCTGCACTGAGCCATCATACTGCCCTGCACTGAGCCATCATACTGCCCTGTACTGAGCCACCACACTGCCCTGCACTGAGCCACCATACTGCCCTGCACTGAGCCACCATACTGCCCTGTACTGAGCCACCATACTGCCCTGTACTGAGCCACCATACAGTCCTGTACTGAGCCACAATACAGCCCTGCACCGAGCCACCATACTGCCCTGTACTGAACCACCATACTGCCCTGCACTGAACCACCATACTGCCCTGCACTGAGCCACCATACTGCCCTGTACTGAGCCAACATACAGCCCTGCACCGAGCCACCATACTGCCCTGTACTGAACCACCATACTGCCCTGTACTGAGCCACCATACTGCGCTGTACTGAGCCACCACACTGCCCTGCACCGAGCCACCATACTGCCCAGCACTGAGCCACCACACTGCCCTGCACTGAGACACAATACTGCCCTACACTGAGCCACCATACTGCCCTGCACCGACCCATCATACTGCCCTGTACTGAGCCACCATACTGCCCTGCAATGAGCCATCATACTGTCCTGCACCGCTCCACCATACTGCCCTGCACTGAATCACCATACTGCCCTGCACTGAACCACCATACTGCCCTGCACTGAACCACCATACTGCCCTGCACTGAGCCACCATACTGCCCTGCACTGAGCCACCATACTGCCCTGTACTGAGCCACCACACTGCCCTGCACTGAGACACCATACTGCCCTACTCTGAACCACCATACTGCCCTGCACTGAGCCATCATACTGCCCTGCACTGAGCCATCATATTGCCCTGCACTGAGCCACCAGACAGCCCTGCACTGAGCCACCATACTGCCCTGTACCGAGCCACCATACTGCCCTGCACCGAGCCACCACACTGCCCTGCACTGTGCCACCATACTGCCCTGTACTGAGCCACCATACTGCCCTGCACTGAATCACCATACTGCCCTGCACTGAACCACCATGCTGCCCTGCACTGAACCACCATGCTGCCCTGCACTGAACCACCATACTGCCCTGCACAGAACCACCATACTGCCCTGTACTGAGCCACCATACTGCCCTGTACTGAGCCACCATACTGCCTTGCACCGAGTCACCATACTGCCCTGCAATGAGCCATCATATTGCCCTGCACTGAACCACCATACTGTCCTGTACTGAGCCACCATACTGCCCTGTACTGAGCCACCATACAGCCCTGCAACGAGCCAGCATACTGACCTGTACTGAACCACCATACTGCCCTGTACTGAGCCACCATACTGCCCTGTACTGAGCCAACATACAGCCCTGCACCGAGCCACCATACTGCCCTGTACCGAACCACCATACTGCCCTGTACTGAGCCACCATACTGCGCTGTACTGAGCCACCACACTGCCCTGCACTGAGCCATCATACTGCCCTGTACTGAGCCACCACACTGCCCTGCACTGAGCCACCATACTGCCCTGCACTGAGCCACCATACTGCCCTGCACTGAGACACCATACTGCCCTGCACCGAGCCATCATACTGCCCTGTACTGAGCCACCATACTGCCCTGTACTGAGCCACCATACTGCCCTGTACTGAGCCACCATACTGCCCTGTACTGAGCCACCATACTGCCCTGTACTGAGCCACCATACTGCCCTGTACTGAGCCACCTTACTGCCCTGTACTGAGCCACCACACTGCCCTGCACCGAGCCACCATACTGCCCTGTACTGAGCCATCATACTGCCCTGTACTGAGCCACCACACAGCCCTGCACTGAGACACCATACTGCCCTGCACTGAGACACCATACTGCCCTACTCTGAGCCACCATACTGCCCTGCACCGAGCCACCATACGGCCCTGTACCGAGCCACCATACTGCCCTGCACCGAGCCACCACACTGCCCTACTCTGATCCACCATACTGCCCTGCACTGAGCCACCATACTGCCCTGTACTGAGCCACCACACAGCCCTGCACCGAGCCACCATACTGCCCTGTACTGAGCCACCATACTGCCCTGCACTGAGCCATCATACTGCCCTGCACTGAGCCATCATACAGCCCTGCACTATGCCATCATATTGCCCTGCACTGAGCCACCATACTGCCCTGCACTGAGCCACCATACTGCCCTGCACTGAGCCATCATACTGCCCTGCACTGTGCCACCATACTGCCCTGCACTGAGCCACCATACTGCCCTACTCTGAGCCATCATACTGCCCTGCACCGAGCCATCATACTGCCCTGTACTGAGCCACCATACTGCCCTGTACTGAGCCACCATACTGCCCTGTACTGAGCCACCATACTGCCCTGTACTGAGCCACCATACTGCCCTGTACTGAGCCACCATACTGCCCTGTACTGAGCCACCTTACTGCGCTGTACTGAGCCACCACACTGCCCTGCACCGAGCCACCATACTGCCCTGTACTGAGCCATCATACTGCCCTGTACTGAGCCACCACACAGCCCTGCACTGAGACACCATACAGCCCTGCACTGAGACACCATACTGCCCTACTCTGAGCCACCATACTGCCCTGCACCGAGCCACCATACGGCCCTGTACCGAGCCACCATACTGCCCTGCACCGAGCCACCACACTGCCCTACTCTGATCCACCATACTGCCCTGCACTGAGCCACCATACTGCCCTGTACTGAGCCACCACACAGCCCTGCACCGAGCCACCATACTGCCCTGTACCGAGCCACCATACTGCCCTGCACTGAGCCATCATACTGCCCTGCACTGAGCCATCATACTGCCCTGCACTGAGCCATCATATTGCCCTGCACTGAGCCACCATACTGCCCTGCACTGAGCCACCATACTGCCCTGCACTGAGCCATCATACTGCCCTGCACTGTGCCACCATACTGCCCTGCACTGAGCCACCATACTGCCCTGTACCGAGCCACCACACTGCCCTGCACCGAGCCACCATACTGCCCTGCACCAAGCCACCACACTGCCCTGTAATGAGCCACCACACTGCCCTGCACCAAGCCACCATACTGCCCTGCACCAAGCCACCACACTGCCCTGTAATGAGCCACCACACTGCCCTGCACCGAGCCACCATACTGCCCTGTACTGAGCCATTGTACTGCCCTGTACTGAGCCACCACACAGCCCTGCACTGAGACACCATACTGCCCTACTCTGAGCCACCATACTGCCCTGCACCGAGCCACCATACGGCCCTGTACCGAGCCACCATACGGCCCTGCACCGAGCCACCACACTGCCCTACTCTGAGCCACCACACTGCCCTGCACTGAGCCACCATACTGCCCTGCACTGAGCCACCATACTGCCCTGTACTGAGACACCACACAGCACTGTACTGAGACACCACACTGCCCTGCACTGAGCCATCATAATGCCCTGTACTGAGCCACCACACTGCCCTGCACTGAGCCACCACACTGCCCTGCACTGAGCCACCATACTGCCCTGCACTGAATCACCATACTGCCCTGCACTGAACCACCATACTGCCCTGCACTGAACCACCATACTGCCCTGCACTGAGACACCATACTGCCCTACTCTGAGCCACCATACTGCCCTGCACCGAGCCACCATACGGCCCTGTACCGAGCCACCATACTGCCCTGCACCGAGCCACCACACTGCCCTACTCTGAGCCACCATACTGCCCTGCACTGAGCCACCATACTGCCCTGCACTGAGCCACCATACTGCCCTGTACTGAGACACCACACAGCCCTGCACTGAGCCATCATACTGCCCTGTACTGAGCCACCACACTGCCCTGCACTGAGCCACCACATTGCCCTGTACTGAGCCACCATACTGCCCTGCACTGAATCACCATACTGCCCTGCACTGAACCACCATGCTGCCCTGCACTGAACCACCATGCTGCCCTGCACTGAACCACCATACTGCCCTGTACTGAGCCACCATACTGCCCTGTACTGAGCCACCATACTGCCCTGTACTGAGACAACATACAGCCCTGCACCGAGCCACCATACTGCCCGGCACTGAACCACCATACTGCCCTGTACTGAGCCACCATACTGCCCTTTATTGAGCCACCATACAGCCCTGCACCGAGCCACCATACTGCCCTGTACCGAGCCACCATACTGCCCTGCACTGAGCCATCAGACTGCCCTGCACTGAGCCATCATACTGCCCTGTACTGAGCCACCACACTGCCCTGCACTGAGCCACCACACTGCCCTGCACTGAGCCACCATACTGCCCTGCACTGAGCCACCATACTGCCCTGTACCGAGACACCATACTGCGCCGCACCGAGTCACCATACTGCCCAGCAATGAGCCATCATACTGCCCTGCACTAAACCACCATACTGCCCTGTACTGAGCCACCATACTGCCCTGTACTGAGCCACCATACAGTCCTGTACTGAGCCACAATACAGCCCTGCACCGAGCCACCATACTGCCCTGTACGGAACCACCATACTGCCCTGCACTGAACCACCATACTGCCCTGCACTGAGCCACCAAACTGCCCTGTACTGAGCCACCATACTGCCCAGCACTGAGCCACCACACTGCCCTGCACTGAGACACCATACTGCCCTACTCTGAGCCACCATACTGCCCTGCACCGACCCATCATACTGCCCTGTACTGAGCCACCATACTGCCCT
This sequence comes from Hemiscyllium ocellatum, assembly GCF_020745735.1. Classification (NCBI taxonomy): domain Eukaryota; kingdom Metazoa; phylum Chordata; class Chondrichthyes; order Orectolobiformes; family Hemiscylliidae; genus Hemiscyllium; species Hemiscyllium ocellatum. Next base: position 59,183,075 of record NC_083424.1, on the reverse strand, counting down.
GCAATGAGCCATCATACTGTCCTGCACCGCTCCACCATACTGCCCTGCACTGAATCACCATACTGCCCTGCACTGAACCACCATACTGCCCTGCACTGAACCACCATACTGCCCTGTACTGAGCCACCATACTGCCCTGTACTGAGCCACCATACTGCCCTGTACTGAGCCACCATACTGCCCTGCACTGAGCCACCATACTGCCCTGCACTGAACCACCATACTGCCCTGTACTGAGCCACCATACTGCCCTTTACTGAGCCACCATACAGCCCTGCACCGAGCCACCATACTGCCCTGTACCGAGCCACCATACTGCCCTGCACTGAGCCATCATACTGCCCTGCACTGAGCCACCATACTGCCCTGCACTGAGACACCATACTGCCCTACTCTGAGCCACCATACTGCCCTGCACCGAGCCATCATACTGCCCTGTAGTGAGCCACCATACTGCCCTGCACCGAGCCACCATACTGCCCCGCACCGAGTCACCATACTGCCCTGCAATGAGCCATCATACTGCCCTGCACTGAACCACCATACTGCCCTGTACTGAGCCACCATACTGCCCTGTACTGAGCCACCATACAGCCCTGCAACGAGCCACCATACTGCCCTGTACTGAGCCACCATACTGCCCTGTACTGAGCCACCATACTGCCCTGTACTGAGCCACCATACTGCCCTGTACTGAGCCACCATACTGCCCTGTACTGAGCCACCATACTGCGCTGTACTGAGCCACCACACTGCCCTGCACTGAGCCATCATACTGCCCTGTACTGAGCCACCACACTGCCCTGCACTGAGCCACCATACTGCCCTGCACTGAGCCACCATACTGCCCTGCACTGAGACACCATACTGCCCTACTCTGAGCCATCATACTGCCCTACTCTGAGCCATCATACTGCCCTGCACCGAGCCATCATACTGCCCTGTACTGAGCCACCATACTGCCCTGTACTGAGCCACCATACTGCCCTGTACTGAGCCACCATACTGCGCTGTACTGAGCCACCATACTGCGCTGTACTGAGCCACCATACTGCCCTGTACTGAGCCACCGTCCTGCGCTGTACTGAGCCACCACACTGCCCTGCACCGAGCCACCATACTGCCCTGTACTGAGCCATCATACTGCCCTGTACTGAGCCACCACACAGCCCTGCACTGAGACACCATACTGCCCTACTCTGAGCCACCATACTGCCCTGCACCGAGCCACCATACGGCCCTGTACCGAGCCACCATACTGCCCTGCACCGAGCCACCACACTGCCCTACTCTGAGCCACCATACTGCCCTGCACTGAGCCACCATACTGCCCTGTACTGAGCCACCACACAGCCCTGCACCGAGCCACCATACTGCCCTGTACTGAGCCACCATACTGCCCTGTACTGAGCCACCATACTGCCCTGCACTGAGACACCACACTGCCCTGCACTGAGCCATCATACTGCCCTGTACTGAGCCACCACACTGCCCTGCACTGTGCCACCATACTGCCCTGTACTGAGCCACCATACTGCCCTGCACTGAATCACCATACTGCCCTGCACTGAACGACCATGCTGCCCTGCACTGAACCACCATGCTGCCCTGTACTGAGCCACCATACTGCCCTGCACTGAGCCACCATACTGCCCTGTACTGAGCCACCATACATCCCTGCACTGAGCCACCATACTGCCCTGCAATGAACCACCATACTGCCCTGCACTGAGCCACCATACTGCCCTGTACTGAGCCACCATACTGCCCTGCACTGAGACACCACACTGCCCTGCACTGAGCCATCATACTGCCCTGTACTGAGCCACCACACTGCCCTGCACTGTGCCACCATACTGCCCTGTACTGAGCCACCATACTGCCCTGCACTGAATCACCATGCTGCCCTGCACTGAACGACCATGCTGCCCTGCACTGAACCACCATGCTGCCCTGTACTGAGCCACCATACTGCCCTGTACTGAGCCACCATACTGCCCTGTACTGAGCCACCATACATCCCTGCACTGAGCCACCATACTGCCCTGCAATGAACCACCATACTGCCCTGTACTGAGCCACCATACTGCCCTTTACTGAGCCAACATACTGCCCTGCACTGAGACACCATACTGCCCTACTCTGAGCCACCATACTGCCCTGCACCGAGCCATCATACTGCCCTGTAGTGAGCCACCATACTGCCCTGCACCGAGCCACCATACTGCCCCGCACCGAGTCACCATACTGCCCTGCAATGAGCCATCATACTGCCCTGCACTGAACGACCATACTGCCCTGTACTGAACCACCATACTGCCCTGTACTGAGCCACCATACTGCCCTGCACCAAGCCACCACACTGCCCTGTAATGAGCCACCACACTGCCCTGCACCGAGCCACCATACTGCCCTGTACTGAGCCATCGTACTGCCCTGTACTGAGCCACCACACAGCCCTGCACTGAGACACCATACTGCCCTACTCTGAGCCACCATACTGCCCTGCACCGAGCCACCATACGGCCCTGTACCGAGCCACCATACTGCCCTGCACCGAGCCACCACACTGCCCTACTCTGAGCCACCATACTGCCCTGCACTGAGCCACCATACTGCCCTGCACTGAGCCACCATACTGCCCTGTACTGAGCCACCACACAGCCCTGTACTGAGACACCACACTGCCCTGCACTGAGCCATCATAATGCCCTGCACTGAGCCACCACACTGCCCTGCACTGAGCCACCACACTGCCCTGTACTGAGCCACCACACTGCCCTGCACTGAATCACCATACTGCCCTGCACTGAACCACCATACTGCCCTGCACTGAGACACCATACTGCCCTGCACTGAGCCACCATACTGCCCTGCACCGAGCCACCATACGGCCCTGCACCGAGCCACCATACTGCCCTGCACCGAGCCACCACACTGCCCTACTCTGAGCCACCATACTGCCCTGCACTGAGCCACCATACTGCCCTGCACTGAGCCACCACACTGCCCTGTACTGAGACACCACACAGCCCTGTACTGAGACACCACACTGCCCTGCACTGAGCCATCATACTGCCCTGTACTGAGCCACCATACTGCCCTGCACTGAACCACCATGCTGCCCTGCACTAAACCACCATGCTGCCCTGCACTGAACCACCATGCTGCCCTGCACTGAACCACCATGCTGCCCTGCACTGAACCACCATACTGCCCTGCACTGAGCCACCATACTGCCCTGTACTGAGACACCATACTGCCCTGCACCGAGCCACCATACTGCCCTGCACTGAACCACCATACTGCCCTGTACTGAGCCACCATACTGCCCTTTACTGAGCCACCATACAGCCCTGCACCGAGCCACCATACTGCCCTGTACCGAGCCACCATACTGCCCTGCACTGAGCCATCATACTGCCCTGCACTGAGCCATCATACTGCCCTGTACTGAGCCACCACACTGCCCTGCACTGAGCCACCACACTGCCCTGCACTGAGCCACCATACTGCCCTGCACTGAGCCATCATACTGCCCTGCACTGAGCCACCATACTGCCCTGTACCGAGACACCATACTGCGCCGCACCGAGTCACCATACTGCCCTGCAATGAGCCATCATACTGCCCTGCACTGAACCACCATACTGCCCTGTACTGAGCCACCATACTGCCCTGTACTGAGCCACCATACAGTCCTGTACTGAGCCACAATACAGCCCTGCACCGAGCCACCATACTGCCCTGTACTGAACCACCATACTGCCCTGCACTGAACCACCATACTGCCCTGCACTGAGCCACCACACTGCCCTGCACCGAGCCACCATACTGCCCTGCACTGAGCCACCACACTGCCCTGCACTGAGACACCATACTGCCCTGCACTGAGCCATCATACTGCCCTGTACTGAGCCACCACACTGCCCTGCACTGAGCCACCACACTGCCCTGCACTGAGCCACCATACTGCCCTGCACTGAGCCATCATACTGCCCTGCACTGAGCCACCATACTGCCCTGTACCGAGACACCATACTGCGCCGCACCGAGTCACCATACTGCCCTGCAATGAGCCATCATACTGCCCTGCACTGAACCACCATACTGCCCTGTACTGAGCCACCATACTGCCCTGTACTGAGCCACCATACAGTCCTGTACTGAGCCACAATACAGCCCTGCACCGAGCCACCATACTGCCCTGTACTGAACCACCATACTGCCCTGCACTGAACCACCATACTGCCCTGCACTGAGCCACCACACTGCCCTGCACCGAGCCACCATACTGCCCAGCACTGAGCCACCACACTGCCCTGCACTGAGACACCATACTGCCCTACTCTGAGCCACCATACTGCCCTGCACCGACCCATCATACTGCCCTGTACTGAGCCACCATACTGCCCTGCAATGAGCCATCATACTGTCCTGCACCGCTCCACCATACTGCTCTGCACTGAATCACCATACTGCCCTGCACTGAACCACCATACTGCCCTGCACTGAACCACCATACTGCCCTGCACTGAGCCACCATACTGCCCTGCACTGAGCCACCACACTGCCCTGCACTGAGACACCATACTGCCCTACTCTGAACCACCATACTGCCCTGCACTGAGCCATCATACTGCCCTGCACTGTGCCATCATATTGCCCTGCACTGAGCCACCAGACTGCCCTGCACTGAGCCACCATACTGCCCTGTACCGAGCCACCACACTGCCCTGCACCGAGCCACCACACTGCCCTGCACTGTGCCACCATACTGCCCTGTACTGAGCCACCATACTGCCTTGTACTGAGCCACCATACTGCCCTGTACTGAGCCACCATACATCCCTGCACTGAGCCACCATACTGCCCTGCACTGAACCACCATACTGCCCTGTACTGAGCCACCATACTGCCCTTTACTGAGCCACCATACAGCCCTGCACCGAGCCACCATACTGCCCTGTACCGAGCCACCATACTGCCCTGTACTGAGCCACCATACTGCCCTGCACTGAGCCACCATACTGCCCTGCACTGAGCCATCATACTGCCCCGCACTGAGCCACCATACTGCCCTGCACTGAGACACCATACTGCCCTACTCTGAGCCACCATGCTGCCCTGCACCGAGCCATCATACTGCCCTGTAGTGAGCCACCATACTGCCCTGCACCGAGCCACCATACTGCCCCGCACCGAGTCACCATACTGCCCTGCAATGAGCCATCATACTGCCCTGCATTGAACCACCATACTGCCCTGTACTGAGCCACCATACTGCCCTGTACTGAGCCACCATACAGCCCTGCAACGAGCCAGCATACTGACCTGTACTGAACCACCATACTGCCCTGTACTGAGCCACCATACTGCCCTGTACTGAGCCACCATACTGCCCTGTACTGAGCCAACATACAGCCCTGCACCGAGCCACCATCCTGCCCTGTACTGAACCACCATACTGCCCTGTACTGAGCCACCATACTGCGCTGTACTGAGCCACCACACTGCCCTGCACTGAGCCATCATACTGCCCTGTACTGAGCCACCACACTGCCCTGTACTGAGCCACCATACTGCTCTGCACTGAGCCACCATACTGCCCTGCACTGAGACACCATACTGCCCTACTCTGAGCCATCATACTGCCCTGCACCGAGCCATCATACTGCCCTGTACTGAGCCACCATACAGCCCTGTACTGAGCCACCATACTGCCCTGTACTGAGCCACCATACTGCCCTGTACTGAGCCACCATACTGCCCTGTACTGAGCCACCTTACTGCGCTGTACTGAGCCACCACACTGCCCTGCACCGAGCCACCATACTGCCCTGTACCGAGCCATCATACTGCCCTGTACCGAGCCACCACACAGCCCTGCACTGAGACACCATACTGCCCTACTCTGAGCCACCATACTGCCCTGCACCGAGCCACCATACGGCCCTGTACCGAGCCACCATACTGCCCTGCACCGAGCCACCACACTGCCCTACTCTGAGCCACCATACTGCCCTGCACTGAGCCACCATACTGCCCTGTACTGAGCCACTACACAGCCCTGCACCGAGCCACCATACTGCCCTGTACTGAGCCACCATACTGCCCTGTACTGAGCCACCATACTGCCCTGTACTGAGACACCACACTGCCCTGCACTGAGCCATCATACTGCCCTGTACTGAGCCACCACACTGCCCTGCACTGTGCCACCATACTGCCCTGTACTGAGCCACCATACTGCCCTGCACTGAATCACCATACTGCCCTGCACTGAACGACCATGCTGCCCTGCACTGAACCACCATGCTGCCCTGTACTGAGCCACCATACTGCCCTGTACTGAGCCACCATACTGCCCTGTACTGAGCCACCATACATCCCTGCACTCAGCCACCATACTGCCCTGCAATGAACCACCATACTGCCCTGCAATGAACCACCATACTGCCCTGTACTGAGCCACCATACTGCCCTTTACTGAGCCAACATACAGCCCTGCACCGAGCCACCATACTGCCCTGTACCGAGCCACCATACTGCCCTGCACTGAGCCATCATACTGCCCTGCACTGAGCCATCATACTGCCCTGCACTGAGCCATCATACTGCCCTGCACTGTGCCATCATATTGCCCTGCACTGAGCCACCATACTGCCCTGCACTGAGCCACCATACTGCCCTGCACTGAGCCATCATACTGCCCTGCACTGAGCCACCATACTGCCCTGCACCGAGCCACCATACTGCCCTGCACCGAGCCACCATACTGCCCTGCACCGAGCCACCATACTGCCCTGCACTGAGCCATCATACTGCCCTGCACCGAGCCACCATACTGCCCTGCACCGAGCCACCATACTGCCCTGCACCGAGCCACCATACTGCCCTGCACCGAGCCACCATACTGCCCTGTACTGAGCCATCGTACTGCCCTGTACTGAGCCACCACACAGCCCTGCACTGAGACACCATACTGCCCTACTCTGAGCCACCATACTGCCCTGCACCGAGCCACCATACGGCCCTGTACCGAGCCACCATACTGCCCTGCACCGAGCCACCACACTGCCCTACTCTGAGCCACCATACTGCCCTGCACTGAGCCACCATACTGCCCTGCACTGAGCCACCATACTGCCCTGTACTGAGCCACCACACTGCCCTGTACTGAGACACCACACTGCCCTGCACTGAGCCATCCTAATGCCCTGTACTGAGCCACCACACTGCCCTGCACTGAGCCACCACACTGCCCTGCACTGAGCCACCACACTGCCCTGCACTGAGCCACCATACTGCCCTGTACGGAGCCACCATACTGCCCTGCACTGAATCACCATACTGCCCTGCACTGAACCACCATACTGCCCTGCACTGAGACACCATACTGCCCTACTCTGAGCCACCATACTGCCCCGCACCGAGCCACCATACGGCCCTGTACCGAGCCACCACACTGCCCTGCACCGAGCCACCACACTGCCCTACTCTGAGCCACCATACTGCCCTGCACTGAGCCACCATACTGCCCTGCACTGAGCCACCATACTGCCCTGTACTGAGCCACCATACTGCCCTGTACTGAGCCACCACACAGCCCTGTACTGAGACACCACACTGCCCTGCACTGAGCCATCATACTGCCCTGTACTGAGCCACCACACTGCCCTGCACTGAGCCACCACACTGCCCTGTACTGAGCCACCACACTGCCCTGCACTGAATCACCATACTGCCCTGCACTGAACCACCATGCTGCCCTGCACTGAACCACCATGCTGCCCTGCACTGAACCACCATGCTGCCCTGCACCGAGCCACCATACTGCCCTGTACCGAGTCACCATACTGCCCTGCACTGAGCCATTATACTGCCCTGTACTGAGCCACCACACTGCCCTGCACTGAGCCACCACACTGCCCTGCACTGAGCCACCACACTGCCCTGCACTGAGCCATCATACTGCCCTGCACTGAGCCACTCTACTGCCCTGCACCGAGACACCATACTGCGCCGCACCGAGTCACCATACTGCCCTGCAATGAGCCATCATACTGCCCTGCACTGAACCACCATACTGCCCTGTACTGAGCCACCATACTGCCCTGTACTGAGCCACCATACAGTCCTGTACGGAGCCACCATACAGCCCTGCACCGAGCCACCATACTGCCCTGTACTGAACCACCATACTGCCCTGCACTGAACCACCATACTGCCCTGCACTGAGCCACCATACTGCCCTGTACTGAGCCAACATACAGCCCTGCACCGAGCCACCATACTGCCCTGTACTGAACCACCATACTGCCCTGTACTGAGCCACCATACTGCCCTGCACTGAACCACCATACTGCCCTGCACTGAGCCACCACACTGCCCTGCACCGAGCCACCATACTGCCCTGTACTGAGCCATCATACTGCCCTGTACTGAGCCACCACACAGCCCTGCACTGAGCCACCATACTGCCCTGCACCGAGCCATCATACTGCCCTGTACTGAGCCACCATACTGCCCTGCACCGAGCCACCATACTGCCCTGCAATGAGCCATCATACTGTCCTGCACGGCTCCACCATACTGCCCTGCACTGAACCACCATACTGCCCTGTACTGAACCACCATACAGCCCTGCACTGAAACACCATACTGCCCAGTACTGAGCCACCATACTGCCCAGTACTGAGCCACCATACTGCCCTGTACTGAGCCACCATACAGCCCTGCACCGAGCCACCATACTGCCCTGTACCGAGCCACCATACTGCCCTGCACTGAACCACCATACAACCCTGCACCGAGCCACCATACAGCCCTGCACCGAGCCACCATACTGCCTTGTACTGAACCACCATACTACCCTGTACTGAGACACCACACTGCCCTGCACTGAGACACCACACTGCCCTACTCTGAGCCACCATACTGCCCTACTCTGAGCCACCATACTGCCCTGTACTGAGCCACCATACCGCCCTGCACCGAGCCACCATACTACCCTGCACTGAACCACCATACTGCCCCGCACTGAGCCACCATACTGCACTGTACTGAGCCACCACACTGCCCTGCACCGAGCCACCATACTGCCCTGTACTGAGCCACCACACTGCCCTACTGAGCCACCACACTGCCCTACTCTGAGCCACCATACTGCCCTGCACCAACCCATCATACTGCCCTGTACTGAGCCACCATACTGCCCTGCAATGAGCCATCATACTGTCCTGCAATGAGCCATCATACTGTCCTGCACCGCTCCACCATACTGCCCTGCACTGAACCACCATACTGCCCTGCACTGAACCACCATACTGCCCTGCACTGAGCCACCATACTGCCCTGTACCGAGCCATCATACTGTCCTGCAATGAGCCATCATACTGTCCTGCACCGCTCCACCATACTGCCCTGCACTGAACCACCATACTGCCCTGCACTGAACCACCATACTGCCCTGCACTGAACCACCATACTGCCCTGTACCGAGCCATCATACTGCCCTGTACTGAGACACCATACTGCCCTGCACTGAGCCATCATACTGCCCTGCACTGAGCCACCACACTGCCCTGCACTGAGCCACCATACTGCCCTGCACTGAGCCATCATACTGCCATGCACTGAGCCATCATACTGCCCTGCACTGAGACACCATACTGCCCTGCACTGAGACACCATACTGCCCTAATCTGAGCCACCATACTGCCCTAATCTGAGCCACCATACTGCCCTGCACCGAGCCATCATACTGCCCTGTACTGAGCCACCATACTGCCCTGCACCGAGCCACCATACTGCCCCGCACCGAGTCACCATACTGCCCCGCACTGAACCACCATACTGCCCTGCACTGAACCACCATACTGCCCTGCACTGAGCCACCATACTGCCCTGTACCGAGCCATCATACTGTCCTGCAATGAGCCATCATACTGTCCTGCACCGCTCCACCATACTGCCCTGCACTGAACCACCATACTGCCCTGCACTGAACCACCATACTGCCCTGCACTGAACCACCATACTGCCCTGCACTGAGCCACCATACTGCCCTGTACCGAGCCATCATACTGCCCTGCACTGAGCCACCACACTGCCCTGCACTGAGCCACCATACTGCCCTGCACTGAGCCATCATACTGCCATGCACTGAGCCATCATACTGCCCTGCACTGAGACACCATACTGCCCTGCACTGAGACACCATACTGCCCTAATCTGAGCCACCATACTGCCCTAATCTGAGCCACCATACTGCCCTGCACTGTGCCATCATACTGCCCTGTACTGAGCCACCATACTGCCCTGCACCGAGCCACCATACTGCCCCGCACCGAGTCACCATACTGCCCTGCACTGAACCACCATACTGCCCTGCACTGAACCACCATACTGCCCTGCACTGAGCCACCATACTGCCCTGTACCGAGCCATCATACTGTCCTGCAATGAGCCATCATACTGTCCTGCACCGCTCCACCATACTGCCCTGCACTGAACCACCATACTGCCCTGCACTGAACCACCATACTGCCCTGCACTGAACCACCATACTGCCCTGCACTGAACCACCATACTGCCCTGCACTGAGCCACCATACTGCCCTGTACCGAGCCATCATACTGCCCTGTACTGAGCCACCATACTGCCCTGCACTGAGCCATCATACTGCCCTGCACTGAGCCACCACACTGCCCTGCACTGAGCCACCATACTGCCCTGCACTGAGCCATCATACTGCCATGCACTGAGCCATCATACTGCCCTGCACTGAGACACCATACTGCCCTGCACTGAGACACCATACTGCCCTAATCTGAGCCACCATACTGCCCTAATCTGAGCCACCATACTGCCCTGCACCGAGCCATCATACTGCCCTGTACTGAGCCACCATACTGCCCTGCACCGAGCCACCATACTGCCCCGCACCGAGTCACCATACTGCCCTGCAATGAGCCATCATACTGCCCTGCACTGAACCACCATACTGCCCTGTACTGAGCCACCATACGGCCCTGTACTGAGCCACCATACAGCCCTGCACCGAGCCACCATACTGCCCTGTACTGAACCACCATACTGCCCTGAACTGAACCACCATCCTGCCCTGCACTGAGCCACCATACTGCCCTGTACTGAGCCAACATACAGCCCTGCACCGAGCCACCATACTGCCCTGTACTGAACCACCATACTGCCCTGTACTGAGCCACCACACTGCCCTGCACCGAGCCACCACACTGCCCTGCACCGAGCCACCACACTGCCCAGCACTGAGCCATCATACTGCCCTGTACTGAGCCACCACACTGCCCTGCACTGAGACACCATACTGCCCTACTCTGAGCCACCATACTGCCCTGCACGGACCCATCATACTGCCCTGTACTGAGCCACCATACTGCCCTGCAATGAGCCATCATACTGTCCTGCACCGCTCCACCATACTGCCCTGCACTGAATCACCATACTGCCCTGCACTGAGCCACCATACTGCCCTGCACTGAGCCACCATACTGCCCTGCACTGAGCCACCATACTACCCTGCACTGAGCCACCATACTGCCCTGTACTGAGCCACCACACTGCCCTGCACTGAGACACCATACTGCCCTACTCTGAACCACCATACTGCCCTGCACTGAGCCATCATACTGCCCTGCACTGTGCCATCATATTGCCCTGCACTGAGCCACCAGACTGCCCTGTACCGAGCCACCACACTGCCCTGCACCGAGCCACCACACTGCCCTGGACTGAGCCACCATACTGACCTGTACTGAGCCACCATACTGCCCTGCACGGAGCCATCATACTGCCCTGTACTGAGCCACCATACTGCCCTGTAATGAGCCACCATACAGCCCTGCACCGAGCCACCATACTGCCCTGTACTGAACCACCATCCTGCCCTGTACTGAGCCACCATACTGCGCTGTACTGAGCCACCACACTGCCCTGCACCGAGCCACCATACTGCCCTGTACTGAGCCACCACACAGCCCTGCACTGAGACACCATACTGCCCTACGCTGAGCCACCACACTGCCCTGCACCGAGCCATCATACTGCCCTGTACCGAGCCACCATACTGCCCTGCACCGAGCCACCATACTGCCCTGCAATGAGCCATCATACTGTCCTGCACGGCTCCACCATACTGCCCTGCACTGAACCACCATACTGCCCTGCACTGAACCACCATACTGCCCAGTACTGAGCCACCATACTGCCCTGTACTGAGCCACCATACTGCCCTGTACTGAGCCACCATACAGCCCTGCACCGAGCCACCATACAGCCCTGTACTGAGCCACCATACTGCCCTGCACTGAACCACCATACTGCCCTGCACTGAACCACCATACTGCCCTGCACTGAATCACCATACTGCCCTGCACTGAACCACCATACTGCCCTGCACTGAACCACCATACTGCCCTGCACTGAGCCACCATACTGCCCTGCACTGAGCCACCATACTACCCTGCACTGAGCCACCATACTGCCCTGTACTGAGCCACCACACTGCCCTGCACTGAGACACCATACTGCCCTACTCTGAACCACCATACTGCCCTGCACTGAGCCATCATACTGCCCTGCACTGTGCCATCATATTGCCCTGCACTGAGCCACCAGACTGCCCTGTACCGAGCCACCACACTGCCCTGCACCGAGCCACCATACTGCCCTGCACCGAGCCACCATACTGCCCTGTACCGAGCCACCATACTGCCCTGCACTGAGCCACCATACTGCCCTGGACTGAGCCACCATACTGACCTGTACTGAGCCACCATACTGCCCTGCACGGAGCCATCATACTGCCCTGTACAGAGCCACCATACTGCCCTGTAATGAGCCACCATACAGCCCTGCACCGAGCCACCATACTGCCCTGTACTGAACCACCATACTGCCCTGTACTGAGCCACCATACTGCGCTGTACTGAGCCACCACACTGCCCTGCACCGAGCCACCATACTGCCCTGTACTGAGCCACCACACAGCCCTGCACTGAGCCACCATACTGCCCTACTCTGAGCCACCATACTGCCCTGCACCGAGCCATCATACTGCCCTGTACTGAGCCACCATACTGCCCTGCACTGAGCCACCATACTGCCCTGCAATGAGCCATCATACTGTCCTGCACGGCTCCACCATACTGCCCTGCACTGAACCACCATACTCCCCTGTACTGAACCACCATACAGCCCTGCACTGAACCACCATACTGCCCAGTACTGAGCCACCATACTGCCCTGTACTGAGCCACCATACTGCCCTGTACTGAGCCATCATACAGCCCTGCACCGAGCCACCATACAGCCCTGTACTGAGCCACCATACTGCCCTGCACTGAACCACCATACTGCCCTGCACTGAACCACCATACTGTCCTGCACCGAGCCACCATACAGCCCTGCACCGAGCCACCATACAGCCTTGTGCTGAGACACCATACTGCCCTACTCTGAGCCACCATACTGCCCTGTACTGAGCCACCATACCGCCCTGCACCGAGCCACCATACTGCCCTGTACTGAGCCATCATACTGCCCTGTACTGAGCCATCATACTGCCCTGCACTGAGCCATCATACTGCCCTGCACTGAGCCATCATACTGCCCTGCACTGAGCCACCATACTGCCCTGTACTGACCCACCATACAGCCCTGCACCGAGCCACCATACAGCCCTGCACCGAGCCACCATACAGCCCTGTACTGAGCCACAAAAGTGCCCTGCACCGAGCCACCATACTGCCCTGCAATGACCATCATACTGTCCTGCACCGCTCCACCATACTGCCCTGCACCGCTCCACTATACTGCCCTGCACTGAACCACCATACTGCACTGCACTGAGCCACCACACTGCACTGCTCAGAGCCATCATATTGCCCTGCTCAGAGCCATCATATTGCCCTGCTCAGACCCATAATACCGCCCTGCACAGAGCCACCACACTGCCCTGCACCGAGCCACCATACTGCCCTGCACCGAGCCACCACACTGCCCTGCACTGAGCAACCATACTGCCCTGCACCGAGCCACCACACTGCCCTGCACTGAGCAACCATACTGCCCTGCACCGAGCCACCATACTGCCCTGCACTGAGCCACCGTACTGCCCTGCACTGAGCCATTGTACTGCCCTGCACTGAGCCATCGTACTGCCCTGCACTGAGCCATCGTACTGCCCTGCACTGAGCCACCATACTGCCCTGTACTGAGCCACCATACTGCCCTGTACTGAGCCACCATACTGCCCTGCACTGAGCCACCATACTGCCCTGTACTGAGCCACCATATTGCCCTGCACTGAGCCATCATACTGCCCTGCACTGAGCCATCATACTGCCCTGCACTGAGCCATCATACTGCCCTGCACTGAGCCATCATACTGCCCTGCACTGAGCCATCATACTGCCCTGCACTGAGCCACCATACAGCCCTGCACTGAGCCACCATACTGCCCTGCACTGAGCCACCATACTGCCCTGCACTGAGCCACCATATTGCCTTGTCAGTTTGGTGGATGAATTTGCAGAATGTACATTTGCTTGATATTGGAACATTGAGGAACAAGTAGATGAAGCAGCCCTTTAGCTTCAAACCCTGGCTTCACATAATCTGTAACCATTTCATCGTCCATTTGTTCTCCATGGAGAATGAAGGAGCTTAGGGGTCAGATGTGCAAAAAGGTGATTTGCTGTATGCCCTTGATGCTTGCAAATTAAACAAACCTTCTCAATGAGTTTTGAAGTTAGCTGCAATGATGTTGGAAGAAGCCAATATTAACCAAAGGGGAACCATTCTTTGTGCAGCTTCCAAGGGTCCGATATGAGCCATACATAGAGTCATTGAATCATAAAGCACACTACATCACTTCATCATCTGTTCATGCAAGTAGAATGATGGTCTATATTGAATGCTGTGAGGTGTTGAGTATTTGATATAACCCTGGGTTGGAAGGATGTTGGAGTGGTGGAGGCACTCCCTGTCTGATGGCATTGTGTGGGCCTTGAGCTGGCACAACTCCTTCACCAAGTTGCTGCACGTGCGGAGCCTGAATGTGGATGGATGGTGCAGACATGTCCTTCATGATCAGGGTGCAGCATCTCTCACAGCCGGAGAAATGTGTTTAGACTTCATCTTCAGGGCTCACCACTAATGACTGTTCAGAGAGTTAGGAACCTCTTTCACTCCTTCTTCACCCATTTTAGGTCTTTTCCACCAAGATTGTTCAGCTGTGCAGCTGGTGACATGTTGGTGTCTATAGCTGCCGACCTAAGAAGGTAACTTTGGATGCAATGGGAGCTACAGACAAGTGGGGGGTGGGTGGTGAGGCAGGGATAGGGGAACACAGGTAAAGGGTATGACCTAATTGGTCGATGGGAATAATGACCCTGGTTGGTAGCTGGAAGGAAGGGTTGATCAGAGGAATAGAAGGGAGGAGGAGGGACTGGAAAAGTCGTCATTGTGGAGAGGGCGGGAGGGAGATGGGAAGGGAGGTTATTTGAAATTGGAAAACTCAGTGTTGACTCCTTTAGGCTGTAGGCTGCCCAGGCGGAAGATGAAGTAGATGCTGGACTCCAAGGCAGACAAGCAGGAGGCTGGAAGAACACACCAAACCAGACAACATGAGGAGGTGGAGAAGTCAACGTTTTGGGTGTAACCTTTCTTCAGGACCGGGAGTGGGTTTAAAGGGAGCTGTAGACAAAGGGAGGGTGGGGAGAGGGGAGGGGTGGGTGGGGTGGGGAGGTAGGGATAGATGAACATAGGTATGGGGTACGACCTGGGGACCTGGAGTCCATGTTGAGAACTCCCAGAACAACCTCCACTAAATTATATACCACTGGACTCCCATTTCTGTTGACTCTGCCCTATCAATAGGACAGGACATTGTCAGGACAATGATGATTGTGTCTAGCACTTTGCCTGTAAAATATGATTCAGTGAGTTGACAATTCCCAGTTTTATGACAAAGCCAAATGTTGGGAAGGTGTATTTTACAGGTTGAGTGAATACTGTGCTATTAATGTTTCCAGTGCTGAAGTCAATTGTGGCTTATCCAGTTCTTTCATTTTCAACTTTTCTATAAACATTTGGTGCAACTGAATGTCTCGCTAGGCTATTTCAAAAGGTGCTTAAGAGTCAGATAGATATTTTAGATTGGAGTAGTACGTCGGATGATGCAGGTGAGAATGGCACATTTCCTTCCCCCAAGGGGATTGTTAAATAATGATTGTTTCGGTCATGTTTCATGTGAGAATCATTCACCAAAATTTTGAAGTTGACCAAAGCATTCATAAATGGAGAAATTATCAACAACACTGAACTTTTTATAACTTACCTTAGCATGAATCAGAACTACCACAAACCAGGCAACACACTGGTAACCTTTCTGTACCCTCGCAAAGCCTCCACATCCTTCTAGTAGAACTCTACTAGATATAACCCTGGGTTGGAAGGATGTTGGAGTGGTGGAGGCACTCCCTGTCTGATGGCATTGTGTGGGCCTTGAGCTGGCACAACTCCTTCACCAAGTTGCTGCACGTGCTGAGCCTGAATGTGGATGGATGGTGCAGACATGTCCTTCATGATCAGGGTGCAGCATCTCTCACAGCTGGAGAAATGTGTTTAGACTTCATCTTCAGGGCTCACCACTAATGACTGTTCAGAGAGTTAGGAACCTCTTTCACTCCTTCTTCACCCATATTCCAAATGTAGCCAAATTAAGGTTTGATTCAGCTGAAATGTGGGTTGCCAATTTTTATACTCTAAGCCCCGACTGATGAAGGCAAGCATACCGTACACCTTCTTAACAACCTTATCCACTTGCGTTGCCTCTTTCAGGGAACTGTGGACCTGAATGTCTAGATCCTTCTCAGGGCTCTTCCATTTACTATATACTTGCCTCCATTAGACCTTCCAAAGTGCATCACCTCACATTTGTCAGAATTAAATTTCATCTGTCATCCCTTCACCCATTTATCTAGCCCATCTATATCCTGCTGCATTCTTTGGCAATCCTCCTCAGTATTCGTAGCTCCCACAACCTTTGTGTTGCCCACTAACCTACTTATCAGACCACCTATATTCTCCTCCAATTCACTTACATACATTACAATGAGCAGGGGCCACAGCAATGACCCTTGCGGAGCATTACTGGTCACAGATCTCCAGTGAGAAAAACACCCTTTCACCACTACTCTCTGCCTTCTGTGACCAAACCAGTTCTGTATCCATCTTACCAGCTAACCATGGATCCCATGTGACTTTGCCTTCTGTATCAGTCTGCCATGAGGCACCTTGTCAAAGATCTTCCTAAAGTCCATGGCGATAATATCCACTTCCCTGCTCTCAATCATTTTCCTCAAAAAACTTTATCGAGTTTGTGAGACATGACCTTCCCGCACATAGCCATCCCTATTAAGTCCATATTTTTCCAAATGTGAGTAAAGCCTGTCTCTAAAAATCTTCTTCAATAATTTCCCTACCACCCATGTAAGGCTCATTGGTCTGTCATCTCCCAAATCATCCCAGCTGCCTTTCTTAAACAGAGGAACAGCATTGTCCATTCTCTGGTCTTCTGGGGCCTCTCCTGTGGCCAAAGAGAAAACAAAGACTTTGTACAAAGCTCCTGTAATTTCCTCCCTGGCCTCAGTATTCTGGCTAGTTCCCATCAGATTCTGAGGACTTGTCTATCTTGATGTTTTTCAAAACACCCAACACCTCTTCTTTAAATATCAACATGCCCTATACATGTCCCACTCTTGACTCACCATTCACCGTGTCATTCTCTTTTGTGAATACCAATGCAAAATATTCATTAAGGGCCTTACACACACACTCTGGCACGCTGTATAAATTCCTTCTTTATCCTTGAGTGGGCTACCCTTTCCCTAGCAATCCTCTTGCTTCACATATATATGTATAAAATACCTTGGGATTTTCCTTAATCCCATTTGCCAAGCACGTTTCATGGCCCTTAACTCCTTGGGACAGTGCTGGTCTAGCTTACCAATGCTCTTTTTCAATTGACCAAGAAATAACAGGTTCACCCTTCTTGGAAGATACCCAGATCTTTAGCATCTCCAAAATTTTCATACATTTTCAAGTTTTAGTCCTCATTAGTCAGCTCATACAGTGCCTCCAAGGTCTGCCAAACAGAAAAATCTAACTTCATCTTGAGAATATTTTGTCTCTGTCTCCTCACATGAGCTTTTCATGTTCCTCTTTATGATTTTAGATGTTTTAACTTAGTTTCTGCATCTGTGCACTGATGGTCTTTATCCTCCAGTTCCTCTTCTCACAGCTGTCCTCTATGTCTGCAGCTTTCCTTTCTGTCTACCAGCCCAACCACGTCTTTCTTATCTTCCTCCTTTTTGGTACTGCTTCCAGGTCAGGAGTCATCAAATCACATGGACTAGAATTTGTTCTTATACAAGACAATTACAATTGATCACTTTACAGTTGATACAGTGTACAAGATGATTAGGAGTTTAGAGAGGGTTGACCATGAGAACCTTTTTCCACGTATGGAGTCAGCTATTATGAGGGGGCATAGCTTTAAATTAAGGGGTGGTAGGTATAGGACAGATGTTAGAGGTAGATTCTTCACTCAGTGAGTCGTGAGTTCATGGAATGCCCTGCCAGTAGCAGTGGTGGACTCTCCCTCTTTATGGGCATTTAAATGGGCATTGGATAGGCATATGGAGGATAGTGGGCTAGCGTAGGTTAGGTGGGCTTGGATCGGCGCAACATCAAGGGCCAAAGGGCCTGTACTGCGCTGTATTTTTCTATGTTCTATAAACTCTTAAAAGCCCATTCTGGACAGTTTTGAGGAAAACAGTTGCAGATTTTACAGAAACTTTAAATAGATTACAAAGTTTTTCTTACTCTACTGGCATCAGAACAAATATTGCCACAATGATCATTAATGAGATTAGTTTCAATTCCTGATTTTGTTTTAAATAATTTCACAGCTGTGAGGGTGGGATTCAAACCTAAGCATTAAGCTGGGACACTGATCGAGTACATCCCCACTACTTTCACATCTCTTATTCTGAGAAATGTTATACAGCAGAATGCTGTATAATCAGAAGATCAGGCACCTGGCATATTTCCTGTTCTCCTGAGGTTCCAGGTCCACTTAGTGCATTATTCAAGATGGGAAGAACCACACCATTGCTGTTAACTTTGTCCATCACTTGCACACGCACTTACATCGTTGACAAAGATGACTATCTCTGTTCCGCCTTTAGAGAAACTCACCTCATTGTAGTCTCTCAGCTTGATCTGCTGGTCTTCAAGTAACAGTGAGAGACGCTGAGATGGGGGCTAGGGGTGCAGTGTTGTGGTGGAATAGCCTTCCCAGGTGTACACTCCATTCAGCTGGTCACTGCAGCCTCAAAAATCTATTATCCACCCCCCCCAATCCAGGAAGGCCTGGATTGAAGTCCCACCTGCTTCAAAGATGCGTCATAACATCTCTGAACAAGCTGATCAGAAAATTCCTCAAAAATCCAAGTTTCAGTTTAGCCATCCTGACCCTTAATCCTTTTAATTAGAAATCTTTGCATTGATTGTTGAGATTGACAGTTCAAGTTTGTGATCCATCACTATCTCACTGATTAGTCGGGGGACTCCCTAGTAGAGTGCTAATGTCATGGTTTATTTGAATATCCTGAGCAAAGTCTGCTGCAGGTTCCAACCAATCCCTTAGCCTTGAACTCACCTGATTTAGCAGCAACTCAGTCTTGAAAATTTCATCTATTATGCTTGTGGGTTATTCTTATAGACACATATGGAGTCATTGATAAACTCATAAACCGTATTGTCATTGGTAAAAATTATGGAAAAAGGCAAGAAATAATTTGACCAGTGGCTGTGGAGGGATTTGCTGTTCAATGGAATGCAAAGCCATGATACCATTGGCAACTATATAGAGCATTTTAAATGATCCGTCTGCAATAGCCCAGGGATAGTTCCTCTGGACTGTATAGAATTTACAGACAAAGTGCTAGAATGAAAGTGAAAATACAATTGGAGCAACATGGCACCTACCTGTCTGTGCGTTGTAAATAGTCATGAAGAAGCCTCCCCCGATTCCCATGTACTGTGCATTCATGACTCCAATACAGAGCAAACTGGCAATGGCAGCATCCACAGCCGAGCCATTCTGCCTCAGAATATAACTGCAATTAAGGCATTGAGAGATTTATAAGCACTTCGACAACAGGCGGACATTCAGATCCTTGAGCTTGCTCTGCCAATCAATGGTTAATCTTAACGCCAAAATCAGGTGGGCCATTGGGTGGAGGAGTGATGGATGGAGTTTAATTTAGATAAATATAAGGTGCTACATTCTGGTTGGGAATATCAAGGCAGGACTTATACACTTAATGGTAAAGTCTTGGGGAGTGTTGCTGAACAAAGGAACCTTTGAATACAGGTTCATAGTTCCTTGAAAGTGGAGTTTCAGGTAGATAGGACAGTGAAGAAAGTATTTGGTATGCTTTCCTTTATTGGTCAATGCATTGACTATAGGAGTTGGCAGGACATATTACAACTGTACAGGACATTGGTTAGGCCACTTTTAGAAGACTGCATTCAATTCTGGTCTCTGTGCTATAGGAAAGATTGTGTAGCTTGAAGCATTCAAAAAATATTTACAAGGATGTTGCCAGGGTTGGAGGGTTTGAGCTCCATATGTGAATGGATAATGTGAATAGTCAAGGTCTTTTCCCCAGGATAGGGGACTCCAAAATCAGAGGGCATAGTTTAAGGTGAGAGGGGAAAGATTTAAAAGGGACCTAAGTGGCAACGTTTTCACTCAGTGGGTGGTACGTGTATGAAATGAGCTGCCAGAGGATTTGGTGGAGGCTGGTACAATTACAACATTTGAAAGGCATCTGAATGGGCACGTGAATAAGAAGAGTTTAGAGGGATATGGGCCAAATGCTGGCAAATAGGACAAGATTAATTTAGGATATCTGCTCAGCATTGATGAGTTGGACCAAACTGTCTGTTTCTGTGCTGTACATCTCAATGACTTTGATCCTAAGTTGCCTCCTGTCCTGTATCAGCACTAAATGAATCACTGCCTCAGTAACAACATCACAGGATTAATATGATTCTCAGCTATATGGATCAAGCTGAGATCTGTACTGGACTGAAGTTGTTATATATTTAATGTTGCTGAGTGGCCATAGGTTTTGGAAGGTTGTGGAAATTACATCAACTTTAGTGTAAACACCAGAATTTTTTTTTTAATTTGCAAGTTTATTGTGGATATTAAAGATTTTTTTTAAGAAGGATGGTAGAAGTCACATGACTGCTGGTAAATGCTTGTTTTGCTCTGGCACCCATAGCTATTGCTATCCCTTTATCAACATTTCTTCCTATGTCATGGTTCCTGTTCAGGGAAATGTAGACAGCTCCCTCTATTGACTTCTTTCCCCTACTAATCCTCATCTCCACCCAAACTGATTTTACTCCTGATCTCATAAACGAAGATAATCTCTAACTATTGTACAAATGCTTTCCTTCCTCAATAGTATTCTTTCTCCACCATTACCAAACTTTCCCAATTGTTTTTAAATATACCCTAAATGTTCAGGATTCGATCCTTGTCATCCTGCAGCCACATTTCTGGCATAATTATCAGATTATATTTATTTACTTCAGTACAATTGTTAAAATTAATTCTATGCACATTTCGCTACAGAGCCTTTCGTTGTGTCTTTTTGTTATAGTATCTTGTCTTGATTGTTGGCGTATTCCCAGGTTTTATTTTTCTCTCTGCCCCATCTCTACCCATTCTGTAACCCTCAATTCCCATATTACTATTTTCCTGTCTCACCTTGTCTTTACACTTGGATATATCATCCACAACTGATCTCAGGACCACAGCTTTTAATTTAAAACCCTCTCTATTTCCCAAGTTATGTAGTTTGCAAGCTCACTCATCCCATCATAGTTCAGTTGTAGACATTCCCAACAGTACAGTCCCTACTTTCCCCATGTACTGGAGTTAATGCCCCACAAACCAGAACCCACTTGTCCCATAGCAATCTTTGAGACACTTATCCAACTCTTTAATTTCATTCCCTACCAATTTGCACACAGCTCAGATAATAATCCAGAGATTAAAATTTTTGAACTTCTGCTTTTTAATTTAATGTCTGATTCCTCATACTGTCAATACAGAGCCTCCTTCCAACTTCTACTATTACATTGGAACCTGTATTGGCCGTGATCAATGAATCCTCCCATTCCCACTGCACGTTCCTTTCCAGCACTGAACAAAAGTCACAATTGTTATCACTGGAAGGCTACATAACCACCTGGACTCTGGCCCTTTGTTGGATAGAAGTGTCAACTCTTCCTCACTATACTGTGCCCTGCTATCACTACATTCTTTGTTGCACTCCCAATATAAATGGTGTCATGGTCATTTAGCTCAACCACCCTCAGACCCCACTGTTATGCAAACAAGCTGGGGGAGCCTCAAACTGTGCAATAGAATTACTGAGGGATCGTCGACATGGCCTTGTGTGTGGGAAAGCATGTCTCACAAACTTCATTGAGTTTTTTGAAGAAGTAACAAAGAGGATTGCTGAGGGCAAAGTGTTGGACGTTTTCTATATGGACTTCAGTAAAGCATTTGACGATGTTCCCCATGGGAGACTAGTTAGCAAGGTTAGATCTCATGGAATACAGGGAGAACTAGCCATTTGGATACAGAACTGGCTCAAAGGTAGAAGACAGAGGGTGGTGGTGGAGAGTTGTTTTTCAGACTGGAGGCCTGTGATCAGTGGAGTGCCACAAGGACTGGTGCTGGGTCCACTACTTTTCCTCATTTAGATAAATGATTTAGATGCGAGCATAAGAGATATAGTTAGTAAGTTTGCAGATGACACCAAAATTGGAGGTGTAGTGGACAGTGAAGAGGTTACCTCAGAGTACAATGGGATCTTGATCAGATGAGCCAATGGGCTGAGGAGTGGCAGATGGAGTTTGATTTAGATGAATGTGAGGTGCTGCATTTTGGGAAAAGCAAATCTTAACAGGACTTATACACTTAATGGTAAGGTCATAGGGAGTGTTGATAAACATACAGACCCTTAGAGTGCAAACTCATAGCTCCTTGAAAGTGGGAGTCGCAGGTAGGTAGGATAATGAAGAAGGTGTTTGGTATGCTTTCCTTTATTGGTCAAAGCATTGAGTACAGGAGTTGGGAGGTCTTGTTGTGGCTGTACAGGACATTGGTTAGGCCACTGTTGGAATATTGCGTGCAATTCTGGTCTCCTTCCTATTGGAAGGATGTGCTGAAACATGAAGGATGCAGAAAAGATTTACAAGGATGTTGCCAGGGTTGGAGGGTTTGAGCTACAGGAAGAGGTTGAATATGCTGTTTTCCCTGGACCATGGGAGGCTGAGGGGTGACCTTATAGAGGTTTATAAAATCATGAGGCGCATGGATAGGATAAGTAGACAAGAAGTTTTCCCTGGGGTGAGGGAGTCCCTAGAGGGCATAGGTTTACGGTGAGATGGGCAAGATTTAAAAGGGACCTAAGGGGCAAACCTTTCACACAGAGGGTTGTGCTTGCATGGAATGAACTGTGAGAGGTAGTGGTGGAGACTGGTACAATTACAGCATTTAAAATATATCTGAATGGGTATATGAATATGAAGGTTTAGAGGGATATAGGCCAAGTGCTGGCAAATGGGACTAGGTTAGTTTGGGATATCTGCTCAGCGTGGACAATTTGGACCAAAGGATCTGTTTCTGTGCTGTACATCTCTGTGACTCTATAATAATATAGCTGCAGAGGTTGACAGTCCTGCATTCCTGCTTTGTGAGTCCCCTTACCGGCCCTATTTGTTGTCACACCTTCATGCCATTGACCACTGAGAAATGAGAAAACCATTATTCTAACGGGAGTAAAACCTGAAAGAGCTGAGGATACTGTAAATCCCCAACAAAAATCGGAATTGGCGGATAAGCTGAGCAGGTCTGGCAGCTTCTGTGAAGAGAAATCCGAGTTACCGTTTCAGGTCGAGAGGCCCTTCTTAGTTCTGAGAAAGCGTTCCTCGATCTGAAACAGTAACTCTGATTTCCTCCACAGAAGCTGCCAGACCTGCCCAGCTTATCCGCCAATTTCTATTTTCAATCGTAAGAGATGTAACTGCCTCCTGCTATAAAAAGATCCAGGTAGCTTTTCCCTCCCGATGTGTTGTAATGTGTGTAGTTTAACCTCCAGCTCATAAAGTCTGAACTGAAGCAGTTGGAACAAACAATTGCTGCAGATGTGTCTTTCCTGGATCACAGTGATATTCAGAAACTCCCACATGCTGCAGCATTGACACACGATCTGTTCATCTATCCTAAGTAAGTTAAATTATTTGGTTATATCATTGACTTACATATATTTCTCTTTTTAAATTATTTCAATAAATGGTGAACAATGTATCTTCGAAAAATTGGGTCTGCTATTCTGTTGAATAAAGTTCATGATTTGAGGCCATTCTACCTTTTAGTACCTTTCTTTGGCTCTTTCAACCAATTAGCCAAAAGATTATCCTGATCTTTTCCCATGGCATCACAATTTATTCCTCTTCATTTATAAATCCAATTCCTTTTTGAAGATTCATATTGGATCTGCTTGAATGCTTTCAGGCTATGCCTTCCAGACCATAACCGCTGGTTGTGTAAAATAATTCCCTCAGGTAATTGGCGTTTACAGTTATAAAGGTATGGGACAGAATAAAGATAAACAGTGATTGAGGGATCTGGAATGAAAGGACAGATAGAAATAAATCTAAAAGCTCAGGAGAAATACTTCTACATAGTAGCACTTGTGGAATGGATTAGCAGGGTCATTAATTAAAACCAAGATCATATAATCATTTAAGAAGAGATTAGGTAGTTGGTTGATATAAAATAAAGGAAAGGGCTACATACGATAAGGAACAAACACCACGTGAAGATAACCATCAACATGAAGTGGTTTGGCAGATCATCCTGTATCCTCTATTTTCCACTATTTCTCTGACTGACAATGTGAACCAAGGCCTTTTAACAGACACTCACCGGCCAATCTCTGAACACTTCTCTGCATCCGTAGCAACAGCTGCTTTCTCAAAGGAATGGTTTCTCTCACAGGAATTGTTTCTCTCAAAGGGATACGCTGGCTTCAGCGCAAAGTACAGGACCAGGACGAATACACAGACCAATATTAGCGCAATGATAAATACAACCTTAGCCTTCATTTTTCTGCTGTGAAAGAAAAAGAAACATTCAGGTCTGGATGTGATCTCCAAGAAGGTGTCAGAAATGGATATCATGACATCAACTGTAAAAAATAGAGTCGGACACTTGAGGGATATAAGCCTGCGGTTCTGTAAGCAAACTTCATTTTTGTAACATAATAAAAGCAGTTTAAAAACGTGAATCAGATAATTACCAACTTTAAAATTCTGTTCTCAATTTCTTTTACTAGGTCTAAAGAAATCATTTGTCTGAGCTGTTATTGAGTTCATTCACAAGTTGGAACACAATACTAGAAAATATAAAGTAACCATTCGTAAGTACGAATAAACGTTCATGTATGAGAAGTTTCAAATTATTATTAAGATACCCTGCATGGGATTGTGTTTGTAAGTACAAGTGTTCATAAGTCGGGTGTTGGTGAATCAGAGATCCTCCCCTGTATGCCATTTTGTTTAGCCTGGTATGCACCAAATACTAAAAGAATTGGACAAAATCAAGAAATGGTTCATCTTCAACTATTGCTCTTCACAACTTCAGGATATGCCAAAATGCTTTGCACTCAATGAAGCATTTTCAAAGTGTTCTCACTGTTGTAATTTTAAAAATGCAGCAGACAAATTGAGAACAAGGTCTAACAATAGAAATTAGATAATTATGTTATCTGTTCAGTGATGTTGGATGATGGATTGGTATTGGATACAGGTCACCAGGGAGAGTGAGTATTGGGTGAAAATAGAACTTGTTCAGGTGTTAGTGTCATGACATCCTAATTGATGTCACAGAACCTAACCTGGGAATTGTACAGGACTAGTAGTGCATCATAAGTAGTTAGACACTACATTCTCACTTATGAAATGATTTTCTCCAGCTCAATGCATTGTCATCACAAAATCTACAGCAAATAACACTTCTATTTTCTTAAATGTTGGTTTAGACTTCAGGAATTGCTATTGTGTTCTTGAGTTATTTGCCCACCACAAAGTTATCACTTTTACACAGGACAGGTGAACAAATTAGCTTCAGTTTACATGAAAATCTAAGATAGATTTTCTCATCAGGCAGAATGATTTCAGTGAATCAATACTGGCAGTAGCAAAGGAACACCACACAGCTGCAAATCCTTACATTAACAAGCTGCAGCCTAGACTCCTGCTGGTCACAGTGTCTCATTCTGGTCCATACCTCATTGACATATTCAGCCCTTAAAGCAATATGACAGCATCTCCTTTCCCAAAGATAAAAGTCACATGCATTAATAATAAAAGTACATGTCAAATTCGAGTAGCCACAGATCTTTTTACTCTGAATTACGAATGGAAATGTTTAAGAGTTTATGCACCTATGTAATGTGTAAGTGGTTTAACAATTCATTTAAGGTCCCATGATAGTATAATCTTCCTGAGATCTAGACTTTACACTTTGATGTTCTGAGTTATAGCTGTGTTGATCTTTGAGTGTTGTTAGTGTTGGTTGTTGTCATGTTGGTTTTCCTAACCTCAGTTTTTGTAAGTACATTGTTTTGGAGTTTTGGGGAGGAAAAAGATCAAAATAATGACACTTTAAAAAGGAGGAAGAGATAAAAAGGCAGAGACCAGATGGGCAATGATTCAAATGGAGAAAGAAACCTACACTGCTGTCTGATACAGCAGTGAATCTGCACAGTTATGCCTTTGTTGTTAGAGTTTAAGTATTCCTTGACATTGGAGTGCACCTAAGAAAAATTAACAAACAGCTAAATTCGCGGCTGACCTTGCAGGAACCTGTGTGGGCGAATGCGTAGTACAAGAGCAGTTAAGTACATAGTTTTTAAGTGTAACCTTGCCATTCACTTTTTTTTTTAGTGTAAATCTACCATAGTGAGTAAAGTGAGTTCCGTTTGATTTTAGTTTTTATTGAGATCTGTCTCTTGATGAAATTTTAAAAACAGATTGTATAGGTACTAAGTTAGCCTGGAGCAGTGTTTTTTATAGCAGTAAGACTGCACTATTTTCTGAGTCTGTAGATGTTAAGGTGCAAAGATGGCCTTCAGTAAAGTGATGTGCTCTTCCTGTTGGATGTGGGAACTTAGGGAGAGTTTACATGTTATTGATGATTATAGCAGGGACTGTGTTTGGTTGTGAATCCTATCCGACTGCATGGATCATTTGGAACGGCAGTTAGATACAATGTCAAATTTCCAGGAGCTAGAGGGTGTGATGGATGGCAGTTATATGAAGTGAGAAAAACCACAGATACAATCATGTAGATGAGTTAACTCCAGAAAAGGTGGGAGAGGGAAGCAAGTGGTTCAGGAGTCTCCTCTGGTTATCACCAGCTCAAACAAGTGCTGTTTTGAAAAATGAAGGAGGTGACGGACTCTCACGGGAATGTAGCACGAACAGCCAAGTTTCTGTTATCGAGATTTGCTCTAGTATAATGAGGGGTACATCAGGGTCCAGGCAATTGATTGTGTCAGGGGACTCTCCAGTCTGAAGTACAGACAGACATTTCTGTGGCCAGCAGCGAAAAATCAGAATGATGTGTTCTCCCTGGTGCCAGGATCAATGAGGTCTCAGAGATGGTGCAGAGTGTTCTCAAGGGGGAGAGGGACCAGCAGGAGGTCATTATACACATTAGAACTAACAACATAGGAAAGGACAAGGATGAGATTCTGAAGGGAAAATATAGAAAGTTAGGCATGAATTTAAAAAGGAGGTCCTTGAGGGTAGTAATATCTGGATTACACTAGGTGCTGCAAGTTAGTGTGGGTAGGGATAAGAGGATAGAGCAGATGAATGCATGGCTGAGGAGCTAGTGTATGGGAAAAGGATTCATATTTTTGGATCATTGGAATCTCTTCTGGGATAGTAGTGACCTGTACAAGAAGGATTACACCCAAATTGGAAGGGGACTAATATATTGGCAGGGAGAGCTGCTAGAGCTGCTCGGGAGTTTAAGCTAGTAAGGTTGGGGGGCGGGGGGGGGAAGGGGGTTTGGTTGTGGTGGTGGTGTGTGACCCAGGGAGGTACTAAGGAAAGAGATCAATTGAGAAAAGAAGCAAGTCAAACAGTCAGGGCAGGCAGGAACAAAGCAAAACTGATACATTAAACTGTTTAATAGGGTGGTTATGATAGGGGATTTTAACTTTCCAAACATAGATTGGGACTGCAAAAGTGTTTAAGGTTTACATAGAGAGCAATTTGTTAAGTGTGAACAAGAATATCTTCTGATTCAGTATGTGGATGTACCTACTAGAGAAGGTGCAAAACCTGACCTACTCTTGGGAAATAAGGCAGGGCAGGTGATTGAGGTGTCAGTGGGGGAGCACTTTGGGGCCAGCGACCATAATTCTGTTCGCTTTAAGATAGTGATGCAAAAGAATAGACCAGATCTCAAAGGACAAGGTGAGGACAGCAGATGCTGGAGATCAGAGTCAAGTTAGAGTGGTGCTGGAAAAGCAGAGCAAGTTGGGCAGTATCCAAGGAGCAGGAAAATCAACATTTTGGGCAAAAGCCCTTCATCAGGAAAAGTTAAAGTTCTAAATTGAAGGAAGGCTCATTTTGACGGTATTAGACAAGAACTTTCAAAAGTTGATTACGGGAGATGTTCACAGTTAAAGGGACGGCTTGAAAATGGGAAGCTTTCAACAATGAGATAACAAGAGTCTAGAGACTGTTTATTCCTGTTAGGGTGGAGGTCAAGGCCAGTAGATGTAGGGAGTGCTGGATAATGAGAGAAATTAAGGTTTAGGTCAAGAACAAGAAGGAAGCACATGTCTGGTATGGACAGGACAGATTGAGTGAATCCTTCGAGGAGTATAAAGGCAGTAGGAGCATACTTAAGAGTGAAGTCAGGAGGGCAGAAAGGGGACATGAGATAGCTTTGGCAACTCAGGTTAAGGAGAATCCAAAGGGATTTTATAAATACATTAAGGACAAAAGGGTTACTCGGGAGAGAATAGGGCCCCTCAAAGATCAGCAAGGCAGCCTACATGTATAACTGCAGGAGAAAGGGGAGATACTAAACAAGTTTGTGCATCAGTGTTTACTGTGGAGAAGAACATGGAAGACATAGAATGTGGGGAAATAAATGGTGACATCTTGCAAAATATCCGTACTACAGAGGTGATGGTGCTGGATGTCCTAAAATGCAGAAAGGTGGATAAATCCCCAGGATCTGCTCAGGTGTACCTTAGAACTCTGTGGGAAGCTAGGAAAGTGATTGCTGGACCTCTTGCTGAGAGATTTGTGTCATTGATAGTCACAGGTGAGGTGCCAGAAGACTGGAGGCTGCCTAACGTGGTGCCACTGTTTAAGAAAGGTGGTAAGGACAAGCCAGGGAACTATAGACCAGTGAGCCTGACGTTGGTGGTGGGCAAGATGTTGGAAGGAATTCTGAGAGAGAGGATGTACATGTATTTGGAAAGACAAGGACTGATTAGGGATAGTCAACCTGGCTTTGTGCGTGGGAAATCATGTCTCACAAACTTGTTTGAGTTTTTTGAAGAAGTAACAGAGAGGATTGATGAGGGCAGAGTGGTGGATATGATCTAAATGTATTTCAGTAAGGCATTCGACAAGGGTCCCCATGGTAGACTGATTAGCAAGGTTAGATCACATGCTATACAGGGAGAATGAACCATTTGAATCAGAACTGGCTCAAAGGGGTGGCACGGTGGCACAGTGGTTAGCACTGCTGCCTCACAGCGCCTGTAGACCCGGGTTCAATTCCCGACTCAGGCGACTGACTGTGTGGAGTTTGCACGTTCTCCCCGTGTCTGCGTGGGTTTCCTCCGGGTGCTCCGGTTTCCTCCCACAGTCACAAAGATGTGCGGGTCAGGTGAATTGGTCAAGCTAAAATTGCCCGTAGTGTTAGGTAAGGGGTAAATGTAGGGGTATGGGTGGGTTGCGCTTCGGCGGGTCGGTGTGGGCTTGTTGGGCCAAAGGGCCTGTTTCCACACTGTAAGTCTAATCTAATCTAATCTAAAAAAGGTAGAAAACAGAGAGTGGTGATGGAGGGCTGCTTTTCATAACACACAAAATTTATTACAAAAGATCTCAGTATCATGTAACTGAAACAATATATTGGACAAACCTAGACTGCTGTTAGGCCTTTCATCATTTAGAATGGGTTGCAGGTTTTGTTTCATTAATTTGTAAATCCCACAACTTCTTTCCAGTGTCTTATGATCCTACTCCACTACCACCTGATGAAGGAGTGTCGCTCCGAAAGCTAGTGCTTCCAATTAAACCTGTTGGACTATAATCTGGTGTTGTGTGAATTTTAACTTTGTACACCCCATTCCTCACCGGTATCTCCACAACTTGTTCAAACACAGCAAGACATGAACAGTGTGCAGGATTGTTCTGAAAAGTGGTGTTAGATTCCTTCGAAATACAAAATAAGATCGTGACCTTTTCAAATATCTGGCTTTATTTCTTCTTATGTGTTGATTATATGATTGCAACTTGAAACATTTGCAGCAACAGCTTTTTTCATGCTTTTTCCACATTTTGTTTAGTCTGTCTACTCACAAGCTGTTCATTGGGTGGTATCCTTCTGAGACCCATTGTTTTTAATGCATCTGAGATGTCGGAATGAGTCACTTGCCACTACCTGTTGGAAACTGACTTCCTTTGTGCCAACCACACTTTGCAAGTCTGCTTTTTGCAATAGCATTTGTAAATTTAACCCTTGTTATGCTGTAGCTTAATCACACAATTTTCAATGCACTCAGAATAGAATCCCTACAGTACAGAATCCCTTCAGTGTGGAAATAGGCCCTTCAGCTCAAGTCCGCACCGACCCTCCAAAGAGTAACCCATCCAAACCCGTTCCCCATTACTCTACCTTTACCACTGACTAATGCACCTAACCTACACATCCCTGAACACAATGGCCCATTGAGTATGGCCAATTCACCCCCCCAATCTGCACATCACTGGATTGTGGGTGGAAACCGGATCAGTTCTAAATTGAAGGAAGGCTCATTTTGACGGTATTAGACAAGAACTTTCAAAAGTTGATTAGGGGAGATGTTCACAGTTAAAGGGATGGCCTGAAAATGGGAAGCTTTCAACAATGAGATAACAAGAGTCCAGAGACTGTTTATTCCTGTTAGGGTGGAGGTCAAGGCCGGTAGATGTAGGGAGTGCTGGATAATGAGAGAAATTAAGGTTTAGGTCAAGAACAAGAACATAGAACATAGAAAAATACAGCGCAGTACAGGCCCTACCAAATCCTACCTAACCTACACTAGCCCAATAACCTCCATATGCTTATCCAATGCCCGCTTAAATGACCATAAAGAGGGAGAGTTCACCACTGCTACTGGCAGGGCATTCCATGAACTCTCAACCCGCTGAGTAAAGAATCTACCCCTAACATCTGTCCTATACCTACCACCCCTTAATTTAAAGCTGTGCCCCTAGTAACAGCTGACTCCATTAGCGGAAAAAGGTTCTCAGTGTCGACCCTATCTAAACCCCTAATCATCTTGTACACCTCTATCAAATCTCCCCTAAACCTTCTTTTCTCCAAAGAGAACAGCCCCAAGTGCCTCAGCCTTTCCTCATACGATCTTCCTACCATGCCAGGCAACATCCTGGTAAACCTCCTCTGCACTCGTTCCAGTGCCTCCACATCCTTCCTACAGTATGGCGACCAAAACTGCACACAATACTCCAGATGAGGCCGCACCAGAGTCTTGTACAACTGCAACATGACTTCAGGACTCCGGAACTCAATTCCTCTACCAATAAAGCCCAGTACACCATATGCCTTCTTCACAGCACTATTTACCTGGGTGGCAACTTTCAGAGATCTGTGTACATGGACACCAAGATCCCTCTGCTCATCCACACTAACAAGTAGCCTACCATTAGCCCAGTAATCCATCTTCTTGTTACTCCTACCAAAGTGAATGACTTCACACTTAGCTACATTGAATTCCATCTGCCACCTTTCTGCCCAGCTCTGCAACTTATCTATATCCCGCGGTAACCTGCCACATCCTTCCTCACTGTCCACAATTCCTCCGACTTTCGTGTCATCCGCAAACTTGCTCAACCAGTTTTCAAGCCCCTCCTCTAGATCATTTATAAAGATGACAAACAGCAATGGTCCCAAAACAGATCCTTGTGGAACACCGCTAGTAACTGCACTCCAAGATGAACCTAGTCCATCAACTACTACCCTCTGTCTCCTTCCAGCCAGCCAATTCCTAATCCAAACCTCTAATGCACCCTCAATTCCAGACATCCGTAGTTTTTGCATTAGCCTACCATGGGGTACCTTATCGAACGCCTTGCTAAAATCCATATACACCACATCTACTGCTTTACCCTCGTCCACCTCCTTAGTCACCTTCTCAAAGAACTCAATAAGGTTTGTGAGGCACGACCTGCCCTTCACAAAACCATGCTGACCATCCTTGATCACATTATTCCTATCCAGATGTTCATAAATCTTATCCCTTACAATTCTCTCTAAGACTTTGCCCACAACAGAAGTGAGACTCACTAGCCTATAGTTACTCGGGCTATCCCTACTCCCCTTCATGAACAAGGGGACCACATTCACTATCCTCCAGTCTTCTGGCACTATTCCCGTTGACAATGACGACATAAAAATCAAGGCCAATGGCTCTGCTATCTCCTTCCTAGCTTCCCAAAGGATCCTAGGATAAATGCCATCAGGCCCAGGGGACTTATCTATTTTCATCCTTTCCAGTATTCCCCAGACCTCTTCCCTACATACTTCAAAGCCATCCATTCTAATCACTTGTGACTCAATATTCACATCAGCAACAGTGCCCTGTTCCTGAGTGAATACTGATGTAAAGTATTGATTTAGTGTCTCTCCAATCTCCTCCACTTCCACGCTCAACTTCCCACTACTATCCTTGACTGGACCAATACCTACCCTAGTCATTCTTTTATTCCTGACATACCTATAGAAAGCCTTTGGGTTTTCCCTAATCCTACCAACTAAGGACTTTTCATGTCCCCTTCTCGCTGCTCTTAGCTCTCTCTTTAGATCCTTCCTGGCTACCTTATAACTCTCAATCGCCCCAACTGAACCTTCAAGCCTCATCTTTACATAGGCCGCCCTCTTCCCTTTCACAAGGGATTCCAATTCCTTATTAAACCACGGCTCCTTCACAAGACCCTTTACTCCCTGCCTGACTGGTACATACTTATCAAGGACACCCAATAGCTGTTCCTTGAACAATCTCCACATATCATTTGTGTTCTTCTCTTGAAGCCTACTTTTCCAATCCACGCATCCTAAGTCATGCCTCACCGCATCATAATTTCCCTGCCCCCAGCTATAACTCTTGCCCATCACTAAAGTAAAAGTCACCGAGTTGTGGTCACTGTCCCCGAAGTGCTCACCTACCTCCAAGTCTAACACCTGGCCTGGTTCATTACCTAGAACCAAATCCAGTATAGCCTCACCTCTTGTTGGCCTGTCTACATATTGTGTCAGGAAACCCTCCTGCACACATTGGACAAACACCAACCCATCTAACATACTCGAACTATAGCTTTCCCAGTCAATATCTGGGAAGTTAAAGTCCCCCATAACAAACACCCCGCTACTTTCACTCTTCTCCTGAATCATCCTCGCAATACTTTCCTCTACTTCTCTCGGATTATTAGGAGGCCTGTAGAAAACACCTAACAGGGTGACCTCACCTTTCCTATTTCTAACCTCAGCCCAAACTATCTCAGATGGCAAGTCTTCCTCCATCGTCCTTTCCACCGCTGTAATACTATCCTTGACAAGCAATGCCACACCTCCCCCTCTTTTACCCCCATCTCTGCCCCTACTAAAACATTTAAACCCTGGAACCTGCAACAGCCATTCCTGTCCCTGTTCTACCCATGTCTCTGTAATGGCCACAACATCGAAGTCCCAGGTACAAACCCACGCTGCAAGTTCACCTACCTTATTTCTTATACTTCTGGCATTGAAGTATACACACTTCAAGCCACCTTTCTGTTTACAGGCACCCTCCTTCGAGATCGATGCCTTGTTCCTAACCTCCCTACACTCAAGGACCTGTACCCTAAAGCTACAGTCCAGGTTCCCATGCCCCTGCAGAGTTAGTTTAAACCCTCCCAAAGAGCACTAGCAAACCTCCCCCCAAGGATACTGGTGCCCCTCAGGTGCAGGTGTAGACCATCCTGTACCCTTGCACCTGGGAGGCAACATACCAATCGTGAGTCTCTGTCACCCCCACAAAACCACCTATCTGTACCCCTCACTATTGAGTCCCCAAGAACTATCGTTCTACCTTTCTCCACCCTCCCCTTCTGAGCAACGGGGCCAGGCTCCGTGCCAGAGGCCTGAACCTCGTTGCAAGAGGAACATTGCACTGCCTTCATTGCCATCCCTCTAAAAGGTAAGCTTTAAAAAACTAGATCTAAAGAATGAAGCACATGTCTGGTATAGACAGGAGAGATTGAGTGAATCCTTCGAGTAGTATAAAGGCAGTAGGAGCATACTTAAGAGTGAAGTCAAGAGGGCAGAAAGGGGACATGAGATAGCTTTGGCAACTCAGGTTAAGGAGAATCCAAAGGGATTTTATAAATACATTAAGGACAAAAGGGTTACTCGGGAGAGAATAGGGCCCCTCAAAGATCAGCAAGTCAGCCTACGTGTAGAACTGCAGGAGAAAGGGGAGATACTAAACAAGTTTTTGCATCAGTGTTTACTGTGGAGAAGAACATGGAAGACATAGAATGTGGGGAAATAAATGGTGACATCTTGCAAAATATCCGTACTACAGAGGTGATGGTGTTGGATGTCCTAAAATGCAGAAAGGTGGATAAATCCCCAGGATCTGCTCAGGTGGGAAGCTAGGAAAGTGATTGCTGGACCTCTTGCTGAGAGATTTGTGTCATTGATAGTCACAGGTGAGGTGCCGGAAGACTGGAGGCTGCCTAACGTGGTGCCACTGTTTAAGAAAGGTGGTAAGGACAAGCCAGGGAACTATAGACCAGTGAGCCTGACGTTGGTGGTGGGCAAGATGTTGGAAGGAATTCTGAGAGAGAGGATGTACATGTATTTGGAAAGACAAGGACTGATTAGGGATAGTCAACCTGGCTTTGTGCATGGGAAATCATGTCTCACAAACTTGTTTGAGTTTTTTGAAGAAGTAACAGAGGATTGATGAGGGCAGAGTGGTGGATATGATCTAAATGTATTTCAGTAAGGCATTCGACAAGGTTCCCCATGGTAGACTGATTAGCAAGGTTAGATCACATGCTATACAAGGAGAACGAACCATTTGAATCAGAACTGGCTCAAAGGTAGAAAACAGAGAGTGGTGATGGAGGGCTGCTTTTCATAACACACAAAATTTATTACAAAAGATCTCAGTATCATGTAACTGAAACAATATATTGGACAAACCTAGACTGCTGTTAGGCCTTTCATCATTTAGAATGGGTTGCAGGTTTTGTTTCATTAATATGTAAATCCCACAACTTCTTTCCAGTGTCTTATGATCCTACTCCACTACCACCTGATGAAGGAGTGTCGCTCCGAAAGCTAGTGCTTCCAATTAAACCTGTTGGACTATAATCTGGTGTTGTGTGACTTTTAACTTTGTACACCCCATTCCTCACCGGTATCTCCACAACTTGTTCAAACACAGCAAGACATGAACAGTGTGCAGGATTGTTCTGAAAAGTGGTGTTAGATTCCTTCGAAATACAAAATGAGATCGTGACCTTTTCAAATATCTGGCTTTATTTCTTCTTATGTGTTGATTATATGATTGCAACTTGAAACATTTGCAGCAACAGCTTTTTTCATGCTTTTTCCACATTTTGTTTAGTCTGTCTACTCACAAGCTGTTCATTGGGTGGTATCCTTCTGAGACCCATTGTTTTTAATGCATCTGAGATGTCGGAATGAGTCACTTGCCACTACTTGTTGGAAACTGACTTCCTTTGTGTCAACCACACTTTGCAAGTCTGCTTTTTGCAATAGCATTTGTAAATTTAACCCTTGTTATGCTGTAGCTTAATCACACAATTTTCAATGCACTCAGAATAGAATCCCTACAGTACAGAATCCCTTCAGTGTGGAAACAGGCCCTTCAGCTCAAGTCCGCACCGACCCTCCAAAGAGTAACCCATCCAAACCCGTTCCCCATTACTCTACCTTTACCACTGACTAATGCACCTAACCTACACATCCCTGAACACAATGGTCCATTAAGTATGGCCAATTCACCCCCCCCAATCTGCACATCACTGGATTGTGGGTGGAAACCGGATCACCTGGAGGAAACCCACACAGACACGGGAAGAATGTGCAAACTCCACACAATT